>NC_135369.1:170805843-171108873 GCF_049243985.1 Paroedura picta | reverse complement strand
AGCTCGCTCCACCTGTTCCACCATGCCCTCTGACTTGAAAGAGGCTAAGAGCCAGGGCAATTTACTGGCAGCAGAGTATGCCCTAAGGTTGGCTCCTCTTCCACTCAACAAATTTCTGACACTGGCAGGAAGTTGGAGATCAAGAGCTCTTATTAGCCTTTCCCAGTTGTGAGCTTCTTCCTGATTAGGGCTAAACTACCAGGGTGGGCCATTCCTGGCTGAGAGCCAAGACTTACTCATGAGTAGACATTCCCAGGTTAGAGGTTTTTCTTGGCCACTCTGAATCAAAGAGGGCCTCCCTTCAGAAGGCACGCAGAATCTGCCCTAGGAGGCAGGTCACCCCCCCCCATATCCTCTGGGTTTAAAGAAGCTAGGAGGCCAAGACAACTTACTGGCAGCAGGACATGCTCTGAGACTGCCTTCTCCTCCACCTAGAAATCTTCTGAAAATGGCAGAAATTTGGAGGTGGAGAGCTGAGTTCTTATTAGCCTTTCCTGGCTGAGGACTCTCTCCTGATTGGGGCTAAACTACAAGGGTAGGCCACTCCTGACTGAAGGCCAGCTCCTAATGGGAGGGTGAGTCATCTGCATGCAATTTGAGCTTATTGGCCCTTATTAGCAGAGTGCAATTTGAGCTAATTGGCCCTTATTGGCAGAGCACAATTTGAGCTGATTGGCCCTCATTGGCAGGGTGCAATTTGAACTGACTGGCCCTCGTTGACAGAGTGAATTTCAAACTGATTGTCCCTCATTGGCAGGTTGCTCTGTTTCTATTTGTGACACACCCCCAGGGAGGGCCAGTCACCTAGGGAGTGAGTTGTCAGTTTGTATTTTATAAGTCTACCGAGGCCGGACCAGTCTGCTACTCGTCCCACCGAGCAGAGTGGTCTGTTCCTTCGCCGGACACTTCTCACATTGGGGGGAAGGTGGAGTGTGGGCCCGCCCCAATCAACAGGGCATCCTGCATCTGGGAGCTGAGGGATTTGAATCTCTCCTTGATTTTCCAATTCTGGCTGACTATGACCCAAAACTGATCAGCATTCACTGTGGCCACTGGGCCCAAAGGTTTGAGGCTTGTTGGGCCGTTGCCTCTGCAGCGGTACTGCCCGCCAGCAATGGCCCATGGAGGGTTCGTTTCTCACCTGCCAGCATACTGATGGGTAAGACCATAGAGTTCCTGCTGAATCCCAGAGTGGCATGATACCACTTCTGGGTTCATGCCCAGAGATGATGTCACATCAACACAACAGCTCCCCTTCCCCACGTTACTGTGTGCCCATTTCCTGCCAATGGCTGGCAGCCATAGTTTTATGTAACAGGGTTAAGAAAGACCTGTCTCTGCCAAAGGCTCTGGAGAGCTTCTGGCAATAAGAATAGATAAAAATGAGCTAGAAGTGATGGAGTAGTGTTTAAGAAAATGATTATAATCTCCGAACTGATCATTCAGCTATTGGAAATTGGATTTGGTTCCATACTGGAGACCAAGCTCTGATCTCTCTTTTTGTATTAAGAAATGCTGCTTGTTATGTAAACATCTATGAAACATAGGGGAAATGGTTTAGAGAGTGCTTTCCAGGTATGCTAAGAAATCATGTGTTGAGTAAGATTCTAGGTCACTGTAATGTCACATCCTTGAAGGAACAAGGGCAGCAGAGTTGTTTAGGAAACCAACTCTGTTTAGGGAATATGTTTTCTTTCCTATAAGCTTGAAGTGAGAAGGGCTGATCCAGGGACCCTATGCCACAGCAGGGCCACCAGTCCTGGAGTTGACAGGTTGAAGCCTCTAAATCCAGCCCTATGAGTCAGACATGTTGTGGTCCTATAAAATTCGGTGTAACCCGGTACTGTTTCCACAGGCTTTTGATGAACAAAAGTTCACTGTGACTTTTCCCCCTTTTGTTCCAGCTACACTAAAAACTCACAGAAAGGTTTTCCAGTCTGGCCTGTATTTGGATAACTCAGGCTAGGCAAGGACCCTTGGCCCAGGGCTGACAGTAAGATCAAGGGTCAGCTCCATAGTAAGGTGACCAGATTGTCCCACTTTTGGAGGGACATCTGGGGGCATCTGGCAAATTGTACTTATGTTGAAATTTTAAAAATATATATTCCAAAACTATTTTTGCATTCTATGCATTCTTTGTTGCTCCATATAGACCAAATTTTTAACAAAGACCACCCCCCCCCCACGGTCAATGGCGTCCCACTTTACCAATGTTAAAATCTGGTCACCTTATCCATAGGCTAAATTTCTGTGCTAGTTTGAACTTACCCCTTGCAAGGAAGTAGAAGTTATTATTTTTGTGGTAGTTCTGGCTGGGTTATTAGCTGATAAGTGCCAGGAGTCTCCATTAGAATCCTGGCAATAATAGCAACAGATCAGTCAGGGTACTAAGGATTCATCTCTCTGTTTCCAAACTCTCCACCCCCTCCCTTCAGAGCACATGTCATAATCCTTCTCAAATGACACCATGCATAGCATGGGCCACCAGGCTTCAGAAATTCACATTTGCATAATGTAGCATGTGGATAATTATGTGTAACAGGCTCTCTACTTTGAATGAAAAGACAAATCACACCAGGGAAGCATTTCCTACTAATTTAGGGAGCTGGGTGACAAACAAAATATACATGCTTGTGTTGAAAATGTCACGCACGTCAGCATGGCATATTGTGGTGTGACATGTGCATCCAGATGTGAATATTTAAAAGAGATTGGGGGGGGGGATAGCCAGCCTCTATGATATCTGTGATTACAAAGAAAACATAGTTGGCGTGTGTGCGGCAAGAGATATTTCATCAACCGTGTTTCCGTGGCTGGAGGAATTAACGATGAAACGAATTAACCCTTGGAAGCCTGCAGTCCACAGCAACCAGAAGCAAATGGTGTGGTAATTGGATTAGGCTAGAGCTGCCATTGGTTAGCTCTGGGGCATCTGGTGGACTATTGTGGGGATGCTGGACTCGACAGACTGCTAGATTGAGTTAATTAAATGCGTCTGAATTTGGACTGCCTGTTCAGGGGGCATCAGACTTGACTGTTCATTAAACCAACTGGAATTTCAACAATTATTTTTTATAGATCTCCGATAGTTTGTTAATTTTGTCAGCAGTACGATCTGCCAAGCTGGTTAATACTCTCAGCTTTGCAGCAATGGCACTTAACATGTACACACACATACACACAAGCTGAAGATCAGCTCTGTGTCTGAAGATAACCTAATTAGGCCACTTTTGAATTTAATAGGATATTATCTCCCGAAATCTGATTAATAAATCAAATAACAGGCTTATGAATAAAGAAAATAACATACTGCCAAAAGGACTGGAGTTGGCATATTCAAAGGGTGAAGAAGAAGTGTTGGTTTTTAGGATGCTTTGGGCTGATCCTGCGTTGAGCAGGGGGTTGGACTAGATGGCCTGTATGGCCCCTCCCAACTCTATGATTCTATGATTCTATGATTCTTTTTATACCCTGCTTTTCACTACCAGGCATCTCAAAGTGACTTATGATCACCTTCCTTTCCTCTCCCCACAACAGGCATCCTGTGAGGTAGGTGGGGCTGAGAGAACTCTAAGAGAACTGTTGTGTGATAATAGCTCTAATCAGACTGTAACTAGCCCAAATTCATCCAGCTGGCTGCAGGTAGAGGAATGGGGAATGAAACCTAGATTGCCAAATTAGAAGCCGCCGCTCTTAACCACTACCCCTAAGATGGCTCTCATCAAGTCTAGATTTATCATTCCACGTTTCCATTCATAATCTTGCAAATTTCTATTTCTACTTATTTCTCTAAATTGTGAAGTGTTAAATGTCACTGGGATCACTTAAAATATTTCTTCACATTCACATGGGTCACTTTAGGGATGACAGTCACATGATTCATCCATATGATTATTTATGTATAGAGCCTTTTACTATTGCTTAGTGTAACCTAAGATTATAGTATCCAGTTCTAACCACTGAAATGCTTTGGCGAAATCATCACCATATGCCGAATCACCACAGATTTATTCTTTTCATATTTATTTACCATTTGGCTTTTATACCACCTCTCCCCACAAGCGGCTTAGGGTGGTTTGCATAGCAGCAATACAACATGGTATTAAAAATTCAATAAACACATTAAAATCATAATAAAATCCTATACAACCCTACCCTGTTCCCACCAGCACTGCCCATCAGTATATGCCCCAAAAAGATGAAAGCGAAAGGGGGACAATAACATGGAGAGGAGAGGGGGGAGCCCCTCTTACGGTTTGGGCCACCATAGCCTTCTGGAACAAACCATCTTGTTTTCTTACGAGAAAGTATCTAATCAAGTATCTAATTCTGAATAGAGCCAGATCTGCAAAATGGAGCTAGGGCCAGGAAGAGTGTGTTTGACTATACAATGGAAGCATCAGGAAGACAGACTCGAACCAAAACCCTTCGTTAAAATACGAAAGAGTTTATTTCTTGCAGATCATTCCAAGACAATACAAAGCTCAGAACGGAGGGCAAATACAAAGAGTAGGTCTTTTACCCCAGCATTTCCCGCCCAATTCCCTTCTCATGTTTTTCACCAAAACAGAAAGCAATACCAGGTGCCCTCTGGGCCCACATCCAACCATGATAACACGTTCAGCTCTGGCCTTGGGTACTTCTTCCAAGATAGTGCTAGTTACAAACTACTGCATGGCAGATAGATCAAGGATAAAATGCAGACAGGCAAAATGGCTACAGACAGGCTAAGTAATAACTCAAGACAGAACAAAATATAGAATGGTTACACAGATAGAATAAATCATGGCAGTAATCAGCAGATTCTGACAGGAAGGAAGCCCCAACCAAGTTTGCAGAAAAACCTGAAAACATGAGACAGAGGTAGAGAACTTCAGGGGATTAAAACTCATAAGAAGAACTCTGCTCAATCAGACCAGCACTCCTTCTAGTCCAGTTACATATTCTGTCTCACAGTGGCCAACTAGTGACTCTGGAGGACCAGCTACATGGCCGAGAGTTCAAGGCCTTCCTTGGATATTGCCTTCAGGTACTGGTTATCAGAGATTTCCTCCCTCTGAATATGAAGATTTATTATTGTTGTTGTTGTTATTGTTGTTGTTATTGTTATTACTATTATTTAATTTTTAGACAGCCCTTCTCCAAATAGGTCTCAGGGCGGTTTACAACATAAACAGTTAAAAACACAATAAAATCCCCATAAAAAACCCAATTTACGTCAAACAACATATCACATTTAACATACTAGTAATATAGCCCGCTGTACCTTGGATACAGCGGGCGCTAGCGGTGGCGCGGGTGCCTCCGAGTAGTGAGGGCGGCAGCGAGGCGGCGACGAGGGGGGCGAAGTGTTGGCGGCAGCAGGGGGGGCGAAGTGTTAAGACTAAGGGGGGCGAAGGGGGGGCGAAGTGTTAAGACTAAGGCGGGGGAGCGAAGTGTTGGCGGCAGCGGCAGGCAGCGCCCTGATGTGGCGGGAGGTGCTTTGCGCCGCCCGACGCGTCAGGCTGCTGGCAAAGGAGCAACTGCGAGCCGCGCTGCGCTGCTCGCAGTTGCTCAGGGCTGGGAATCGGAGGGATCAATCGGCAGGCATAAAGCGCCTGCCGAGTGGTCCCTCCGATTGTCTGTCCGGAGAAAGGGTCCAATCCGGACCCTTCCTCATCCCAGACACATCCCGCCCCAGAACCCCTTACTGCTTTATTTAGTCCGTGGCGCCCGTGGCGCCGTGGGCAGTGTTAAGATAAGCGTCAGTGGTCACAATTCTAATCATATTTACCCAACTTCCCCCATGTTCAGCCTGGTGGGGAGAATAATATTCAGAAAAAGGGTGGCGCCAATGCAGTAGATCTAACAATGATCTCGATGTTAGAGATCTCAATATTGGAAGGGATCCTCCGATGGATCCTCTGATTTATTTCAGTCACCACGTCCAGTAGCCCCTGAGAACTATGTTCCATGAATCTGTCTAATCCCCATTTAAAGCAATCTGTTCCTGTGGACATCAATATCCTTTGGCAGTTAATTCTGCTATGTATGCAGGCGTTGGCACTTGCTCAAGTGACATGCACATGAAGGATTGTAAAGTAGGCAATCACCGACAGTTTAGAGACTCTGGAAATGGACCAGTCGTTGGTCTCTGTTAAGGGCCAATCAGGTTACTTGGCAGGCTGCCTGAATTGTATAGAAGTTTGATGGGTTCTGTTGTTTGCTGTTGGGCATTTCGCGTTGGCGTTGGTGTTAATAAATTTTATTCATTTTATTTAATTTAAATTTTTATACTGCCATTCCGTACGGCTCTGGTTGGTTTACATATAACATCATGGGGAAATTACCTAGAACATTGCAACAAATATAACAATCATAACATAATATGTCAACCAGAACCATATTTAAACAGGAACACTGACACAGCTTTGGGTTGGCCAGATTCTTCGGTCATGGGAGGAGGTGTCTGGGGGGCTGATCGGCCTTAAGCAAATTCCTGGTGGTGTTTTTGAAGAAGTCTGCATCTGTGTCTGCTGAACCCACAGACCTAACGAATTCCACATCTAAGCTCCCCAAAATAACAGAAACAATGCCTATAGCCTTAAGAAAAGAATGTCCACTTAGCTCTCTTTCTCCACTTGGAGTTTGCTAGACTAACACAATAGTGTTGCTGAACGTTCCAAGCCTTCTTTTCTGTAAAGCAAAGTCATCAAGAGGAATCAGAGATCCAATCCCCTAACGGGGAACCAATCAGGGTAGCCTTAGCAGCAATCACTAGAGACTCACTTCCCATGGCACATGAGCAACAGGGCCTAGCCTGGCAGCAGCCACTGTACAAATAGACCGGTTCCATCAGCAGGAACAACCATGTGATTCAGTTAGCTTTTTTCTCAAGGACAAGCTGCCAGGAGGAGGGAAGGCTGCACAGCTGGAGACAGGGGAGCAGAAAAAGGTAGGTGGGAAGTAGACAGAGAAGCAAAGAAAGAGACAGGCTAAAGGGGTTGAATGGGAAGGGAAAGAGGAAACAGTCAAGGGGATATGCAGGAAAATAAGGTAGTATTTGTGGGTCCCTGGTTTATCCGAACTAGCTGAAATTAAGGGTGTTGAAACCCATGCATTCTAAAAGTGATTTGTTCTCCATTTAGGATCTGTTGACCTTTCACCAACCTTTTTAGTGCAATTCAGGTATTATCCCTACAACTTGTGAAAGTTAAAAATAAATACATAAAGGTTCTTGTATTTGTTCAGTTAAATGGAACTGAGGTTAAAGGTGATGAGCCTGGAGTTAACAGAGACTTAACGTCATACAAATCTGACAGCAAACATTATTGGATTATTCATCTCCAAGCCTCTCTGCTTAATCCAGTCATTCCATGCTGCAGACAATGCAACCGCTAACTCACAGGTATAATGGTGAACAGAAATATGCAACAGATGGCCTGTTGAAGTCCAGATAAATAACATGCTCTTGCTTGCCCAAATTTCATTATGAGTCAAATCCAACAGAATAATAGAGTTGGAAAGGACCATACAGGCCATCTAGTCCAACCCCCTGCTCAATGCAGGATCAGCCTAAAGCATTCCTAACAAGTGTTTGTCCAGCTGCTGCTTGAAGACTGCTAGTGAGGGAGAGCTCACTCTATAGACAGCCAATTCCACTGCTGAACTACTCTTACTGTACAAAAAAATTCCTAATGTCCAGATGGTCTTTCCACCCGTGATTTAAACCCATAATTGCAAGTTATAATCCTCTGCTGACAACAGGAACAGCTCCTTGCCCTCCTCTAAGTGACAACTTTTCAAATCCTAAAAGACAGCAATAATGTCCTCCTTCCATTTCCTCTTCTCCAGGTTGACCATCCCCAAGTCCCTCCCCCTTTCCTCATAGCCCTTGATTTAGAAGAATCAAACTTTTCAATGGATTCCTCTTCAAATCCCCCAAGATGTTCAATTACTCTAATTTTGTTTCTCCTCCTCTTTAAAACGATATTCAGTTCCCATAGTTTGGATCGCACGATAAACAGATTTCAGTGTGTAGCTTGAGAGACATAGCTTTGCAAGGAAAATGCAATGGACTGGCTCCAGCCAAGTTTTCCTTGGGTGAAAAATGGAGGGCGAGATCCACTCTGACTAGCAAAAAGTCTACATTTGGAAGAATTGGGCCTGCTTAAACGAAGGCCTCTTGTGGCACAGAGTGGTACGACAGCCGACATGCAGTCTGAAAGCTCTGCCCATGAGGCTGGGAGTTCAATCCCAGCAGCCGGCTCAAGGTTGACTCAGCCTTCCATCCTTCCGAGGTCGGTAAAATGAGTACCCAGCTTGCTGGGGGGTAAACGGTAATGACTGGGGAAGGCACTGGCAAACCACCCCGTATTGAGTCTGCCATGAAAACGCTAGAGGGCGTCACCCCAAGGGTCAGACATGACCTGGTGCTTGCACAGGGGATACCTTTAACTTTAAACAAAGGCCATGTAGAATAAGAGCTATAATAAGGAGGGGAATTGGCTGAGGTTGAGCAAGAAATGCTGGCTGGATCCAACCCAATTATGCAACAACAATAATTGTTTGTTTATTTAAGAGATGTTTAGGCTGTCTCTCCAGAATCCTACTTGATCTGTCTTAATACCAATTATTCTAAATGTAATTCCCCCACTACTAATTAACTTTTCACATGTATAATTTTCTAGTTACCTTAGATAAGGTGACAGATCTCAGAAAATCTTCTCCAGCTTCCCTGCAAATTGATTTCCCCTCAGCTGCTAACTCCCCTTTACTGACTCTCCCTATGGGCTAAACCAACTAGTTCTTGGGGGTTACATAGGAAGAACTCTGTTTTTGTTTGATGGCTAAGACAGTGAAGTGAGAATTAAGAAGACCTTGGTTCAAACCCTGCTTTATTGGCAAGTTCACAGGCAGCTTAAGGAAGCTACTAATCCACCATCTGGATATTAATACTGGCAACATATAAGAAGAGAACTGAATGTCTTTACATTACACACATGTTTTACTGCTTTAGTTTTTAGTTGATTAAGAAAAGTTACAAAATGCCCTTACAACAAAATTATATTGGGGGGTGGAAAATAAATAGAAAGCTGGGAGGAACACATGAAATCCACACGTCCTTTCCCCACAGCTATGATTGCAAATCTGATTTATTTTTTAGTTTAGAATCTGCAGCAACACTTTATTTGCAGTCCTTTAGACCAGTACAATAAATGCTGGGATATCAAAATACAAGGTTTAGACCCTTAAGGCTATACGTGTCTTGGGTCCTACCTACCTGCAGGACTGCTTGCCACCTTATGCTCCCCCCAGGGCACTTCGCTCTGCGAGTATGAATTTGCTGACAGTTCCGGGGCCCCAGGAGGCACACCTGGCCTCAACCAGGGCCAGGGTCTTTTCAGTCCTGGCCCCTACCTGATGGAATGAGCTCCCTGAAGAGCTCCAGGCCCAAACGGACCTCTTTGGGTTCTGGAGGGCCTGCAAAACGGAGCTCTTCTGCCAGAAGTTTGTTTGAGGCCGGGTTGAATTTCCAGGGTTATAAAAATGGGTCTCCCCCTCCCCCCTGGCTCAGGATTGAATATTAGACATATCCTGAGCCATTAGGCAACCTGCCCCTGCTTTACCCATTCCCAGTCATTAATATTCCATACTATCGCCAATGACTTGAAATGTTGGGGGAAGAGTGTTTGTAATATGACATATAGATTATATTGTACCACCATTGCTGTTAACATTTTTATTGTTAAGGTTTTATGGGATTTTTACGATAGGGGGGATGTTTTATGGTATGTTTTATTGATGTGATATATGGTGAACCGCTGCGAGCCAGCTGTGCTGGGAGCAGCGGTATAGAAGTAAAATAAATAAATAAATATATAAATAAATTAATTAAAAAGAGCCAGTTTGGTGCAGTGGTTAGGAGTGCAGACTTCTAATTTTGCATGCCAGGTTCGATTCTGCGCTCCCCCACATGCAACCAACTGGGTGACCTTGGGCTCGCCACGGCACTGATAAAACTGTTCTATCTGAGCAGTAATATCAGGGCTCTCCCAGCCTCACCTCCCTCACAGGGTGTCTGTTGTGGGGAGAGGAAAGGGAAGGCGACTGTAAGCCCCTTTGAGACTCCTTCGGGGAGAGAAAAGCGGCATATAAGAACCAACTCTTCTTCTTCTTCTTCTTCTTCTTCTTCTTCTTCTTCTTCTTCTTCTGAATGAATGAATGAATGAATGAATGAATGAATGAATGAATGAATGAATGAATGAATGAATGAAAATAAAGGCAAAATGTTGAATGTATTTAAAACTAAGAATCATAAAATCATAATTAAACAGTCGTCTCTATAAAATGTGTATATGTATGACTATTATAAAAAACTAGTAATCAAGCCCGCTGTAATCTAAATACAGCGGGCGCTAGACCAGGGAGCCCCCGGCAGTCGCGCAGAGCGCGGCTGCCAGGGGCTCCCTTTGTCGGCGGCCTGACACGCTGTGTCAGGCCGCCATCAAGGGAGCAACTGCTTTATTTCCCTGTGAATTTTTCACACACCTTAATGGTGGCAGCACAGAATTTGGTGGTACATAGGGTGGTTTGGGGGTTCTCAGCATTTAAAAGTTTCTTTACCTTTCCTATAGCTGTTGATGAGAGAAGACGGTACAGCCCAGTCTCATCAGACCTTGGAAGCTAAGGAAGATTGCCCTCGGTTAGTACTTGGATGGGAGACCTCAAAAGAATATTGGGGAAGAAGGCATTAGCAAGCCACTTCTGTTTCTCACTTAACCTTGCAAGCCACTGACGGAGGTCAACCTGAATGTGCTGTGACTTGACAGCACTTTATACATATGCACAAGCCGTTGATAGTGCCATGAGGTTTGACATTAAAATGGCTGGTTTTGTTTTGTAAGACAGAATTATGACCCTGTTTTTCCACAAAAGGAGTGCGGAAATAAGGAAGGGATTCTGGAACTCTACCTCACCCCCCCTCCTCAGGTTTTGTTGTGTTGTATTTTTTTGATCTGTCATTGAAAGCACTTCATAACCTGGTCCACTGGGAAGTAAATCTCATGTTATTCATGTTAATCCCAGGGAAGTGTCTTTAGGATTATACATACATACATGTGCCTTAAGAACAATCCCATGTAGTCTGCAGTAAAAGAAATCTTTTGACTGATTCCCCTGAAATGACAATCCTGCTAGGTCGCCCTTCTAAGTCAATTCACTTTTTTTTTTTTTTGGAGGGGGGGGTACATGGGACAATGACCCAGCCTTCTTCAGACAAGATAGTTTCCACACTGGAGGCTTTGCGCTGGGCTGCAGGCTGGAGTCTGAGCCGGGGCAGGTTGCCCCACCTCTTCCTGCTCCTGCACAGGGAACATTTGGCCCAGTGCACCTTGTCTGCCGTAGATTTGTCCTCCCGCACAGAAGCAAGGAGAGTGAAGTTCCCAGTGCAGAAATGGTCACAGAGAGCTCTCATAGTTTTGAGATGGGGCTTAAAACAAACAAATGTAAAATGTAGGCTTTCCTCAAAAGAGCCAGAAATTTTGGCATCCCGGCTTGTAAACAAATGTAATTATTTGAGTCTTGGCATATATGAATTATTAGTACAACTAGCCAGAAAGCCCGTTGCAGCCAGGAATGCAATGGGCACTAGAAATGGGTCCCTGCAGCCAGCCAACCTTCGGGCCATGCACGCAGCAGCGGGGCTGGTAGTACCGATGGTCAGGTGTCTGAGGACATCTGGGATAGCCCTTCCATGCCCAGAGGGAGTCTTCACGGTGGCTGGGAAGCCCCCCCCCCATCCCTGTCTGGGTGGAGATGGAGTCTGGACATGCTTCGTCCACCATGGCTCAGCGCAAATATATATATAAGAACCACTAAGTGTTAAGGATATGCCTAATTAATAAAATGAAACCTTTATGTGAATAACAAACATCTTCTTAAAATGAAGTTGCTTATTACTGCCACCCTAATTTAAACACTTAGCCTATTTATATATTTATAACCCACTTTTCCCCTTAATGGCAGCCCAAAGTTGCTAACAACCTTGTTTCCCTCTTTTCCATTTTATTTTCAACAACCTGTAGTGGGTTTGACTGAGTCAAACTGACCCAATGTCAACCAACAATCTTCTATGGTCCCCCCAGATCCTAGTCCAACTCTCTCACCATTGCACCATGAATGATCACTTTGCCACGTCACAATGTTGGTAGTTTTTAAAGGATTATCTAAAGTGATTCCATTATGTCACTTCTTTTGCAGTCCAGATGTGGCATCACTGCATTGGGCAACACTCTAGGATTCACTCTAAACGCTATGGTTAAACCAGAAGTGACATCACCACGTTGGCAGAGGTCTCCCCTCAATTGCCAGCCTCAGACTTGTGACCCTAGTCGTAATGGGAAAAATGCCAAGGACATATTAGAGCTAAGGTTAGTGGAGTTTGAAGACATGTCATTTTTGCAGGACACAAACCTTTACTGCTTGTGTTTTAGCCAAACCTTTGTGTATTTCATGAAATGTCCTAATTCTTTAAATGAAAAACAAAAAGTTATAAATGAAGAAGCCTACATTTTATGTATTTTAAAAATCTGAAATGGATCAATCTACCTACTTTAGCTATGGCAGCAACCTAGTTAGCAGGCTCATCCAGTAGCCAACCCTAAAGCTATTAGGGCCTGCCCTAGCTATAACACTCCTGAGACAGAAGCAGACTAAGCCCTAAATCTTCTAAATAAGCACTTGTATATTTCTTGTACTCTGAAAGTTCTTATTACCAACATAAATTGAAATCCCCTGAGTAATTATTTCACAGATATGACAGCCTCAGATCTTGGTGGTTGTTGGTTGAATGGAAATCCCAAGTCAATAATGTATCAAGAGATTACCACCAAATCCTTTTCCTTCATTCTAAACCAATTTATGTTTGCTATTCAATAAAAAGTAGTTCGTTTAGACTCACCTGCAACCCTCACATCTGGAGTGAAACACAAAGCCAACTTTGCAAATAAAAAACCTTCCCAAATCAAGAACAGCAACTGATCAATTATCACCTCTCTGTTTTTCAAATAGTGGAAGGCTCCAAATCCATACACCTTGTGTGAATAAATGCTAGAAAATGTGAAAATGAAAGCAACGATCGTTGACAAAATCAAGTGAAAATAAGTTAAGTTAAATTAAATTATTGAACCAGATTCAGGGTGAGATAGTCATGTGGTTGATTGGCAATGAAGGCTGGGTGTCAGCTTATATTTTCCTAATTAAGAGCTTAAATTGCTACATTTTCCACTCAACTATTAGAACTTGATGAGATCAAGGCAGCATTCAGATATCCAGTTTACAGATGGGCTGTCATTGATGCATTTTTCCCATTAGTCCCTCATGTTATCAAAGAAGGACTCAATATATGTCACCCAAAGAACTACAGAAGGTCTAGAACAGTCTTTCTCAACCTTTCTACCATTGAGAAACCCCTGAAACATTTCTCAGGCTTCAGGAAACCCTAGAAGAGGTGTGACTACGCAGAATATGGTTGGGAAGCATAGCTGTGGACATGCCCACCTGGGGCCTGTCCCCTTCCCACTCCCTCCAGGTCGATCATTGGCCATGGGGGGGTGTCAAAATGATCATATATGGTCATATCACCTGATAAATGTTTAACAAAGATATATTAAAAATGAACTGCCATTCATTTAAGAAACCCTTCCAGGGCCATCAAGAAACCCCAAGGTTTCACAAACCCCTGGTTGAGAAAGCCTGATCTAGAATCTACTTATTTATTTATTTGTTGGATTTTTATCTCGACACTCCCCGAAGGCTCGTGGCAGGTTACAGAGTATAAATACATAAAACCCCAATAAAAACACCCCTAAAAATTTATAAAATCACATAATCTACAAACCCAAGATGTACTGTGATAAAAGCACCCCCCACTACCTCCGGGGTAGACATAGGGAGATGTCATGAACAGCCAAGGATGGTTCCAATTGGCAGTCAGATCTTCCTTGGCACACTGGCCTCAACTATGGACTTGGTGGAAGAGCTCTGTCTTGTAAACCCTGTGGAATGCTGAAAGCTCCTGGGAACTCTTCCGGGAACTCATTCCACCAGGTTGGGGCCAGAAAAGGCCCTGGCCCTGGCCCTGGTTGAGGCCAAGCGTGCCTCCCTGGGGCCGGGTACAACCAGCAGATTTGCACCCTCAGAGCATAAGGCTCTGTGGGGGGCATAGGGCGATAGGCGGTCCCTCAGGTATGTGGGACCCAGACCGCATAGGGCCTTATAGGTAAGCACCAAAACCTTGAACCGGATCCGGACAGCAACCGGTAACCAGTGCAGCAGCCTTAGCACAGCCTGGATATGGGCCCTCCACGATGTTCCTGTAAGGAACCCAGCAGCCGCATTCTGTACCAGTTGTAACTTCCTGATCAGGCTCAAGGATCAGAGCGAGTTGTAGAGATGTAGAGCGAGTTACAGAAATCTATTCTGCTGTGTCCTCAATGACAGTATCAGTGTGGGAAGGACATATATGGCATAACTGGTTGGTTTGGGAATGGAAAGATTCAGTTTCCTCTATGATCACTAAATGAAGAGATTTAATCCTTTGGGGTAGAATATTTCCTTAGGTTGCTTCTAGGAAAGAAACAGCATGCATCTTTGAAAGCGGCTGCTAACCCCCTTGTTCCTGGTTATGAAGCTGCATTCCTGAGTTCTGTTTTCAGTGCAAGGAAGTTGCCTTCCCCCCCCCCCTTAAGAGCAGGGCCCACTGTGGCTTGGGGACTCAATAGCCCACATTATTCCCTTACACAGCAAAAATATTATAATCAGTGATAGGGATGGGATAACAACAACAGCACTTTATTTACAGTCATTTTGACCAGTACGATGAATGATGGGATATCATAAGTAAAATGTTGGTCAAAAACACAAGGTAAAATGTTAAGTCATAAAATCACAATTTAGATAATGACCTATAAAAGCTGTATTGCATCGGGGAGGATATCTTCCTTTTTTATACTATTCTTGTGACATTATTGCCCTTCTAGAAACTTGATCAAAAGAGGAGCTGGAAATGGGTGGGCTCCATTCATATAAGCCACTGGTTCTCAATCTTCCTAATGCCACGACTCTTTAATACAGTTCCTCATGTTGTGGTGACCCCCAACCATAAAATAATGCAAGGGTTCTTTCACAGAAATTAAACCGAAACTGACCAATGGCATGAAGATCCATTGTTCATGATTGTATATAAATTGGCTTTTTTTCTGGGGTTTCTCAGTTCAGTTCTGCCTTTTGTCCCACCATGCTGATCTCGCTCTTTTCCACTGCTCCAGACAGATTAACACTCTATCTCCATCTACCCTGCAAGGCTGTTGTGTAGATGCCTCCCCCCCTGCCGCGACCCCTGTAAAAGGGTCATTTGACCCCCAAATGGGTACCTACCCATGGGTTGAGAGCCACTGATATAAGCTGAAGGCATCCAGAAGGCAGGGGACTAGGAGACTGAAGGGAGGGTTAGGCATTTTGATTTCCTCTAAACTGGGAGCCATTTGTAAGCCCCTTGTCCCTCTCAAAAACATGGCATTGGCTATTCTGGTTAGCTGGGAAGAATAAAAATTAATAATAATCAGTCCCTATCTTCCACCACAAAGAAGGGTAGTAGAACATAAAGCTATCAGGGAGCGTTAGGGGAGTACAGTTTCCTTGGGATATCCAGAGGTTGGGGTATTGGTGCTATGGGATGGGACTAACAGTACTTCATTATAGAAGAGAATGTATGCTCAGTCAGTTTTCCCCCTGCCGTACTGGATTCTGGTCTGGTTTGAAAGAAAAGTATTTGTCCTCCCTCTTAATAGGTTATGTGAATTACCATCTCAAAAAACAACAACACAAAAAACCCACACAAAAACACATCCATTTTCCCCTAATAGATTATTGTTATTGTTATTGCTATTATTAAGTTTGTTACCCGCCACTCCCAAGCAGGCTCGTGGCAGTCCAATTAAAAACCCCATTAAACCCCCATTAAAATGGACAAAGTAACCATACCATAAAACAGCAGACCACAACGTGGCGGAAAACCCCCAGCCCCCCCTCACCTCTAGTGGGAGGAGGAAGGAGAGACAAAAAACATAGTTGGAGTTTGATATCAGGAGGTCAAAAACGATCTTAACAGTTGCTAAATATTTAGCTCCAATCATTGCCTGTAAGAAGGAAGGATCTGGATCCGTTCAAGATCTTTGAGTCAAATGAACAAGATAAATAAGAAAGATAGGTATGTAGCTAAGGATCTCACTGAAGCTTATACAATTTTGGCACTCTTGGTATCCATTCAGTGCCTGTATATTTAATTTTAGTTTTGTAATTGGCCCCCAAATTAGACTTGCATATCTGGTGAGCCTGATTAATAGCAGAATTCAGGACTTCCTACTAGATGTGCTAAATCACACATGCCTGAATCATAAGCATTTAACTAAATCATTTAAAAATGACGTCAGGTCTCTGAAACAACATGGATTCTATGGTGGTTCTAGTTTAAAGGGTATGCCCCAATCAGTCTTAGTGTCAGTTCATCGGCCACACTTTGGTATGAAGTTATTTTGAGTCCCATCTTAAAAAAAAAATTCCAATTGACATTTAATTCAATCCCATAAGGAAGGCCAAGATGATGTCACAAGACCGCCTTACAGTGTGCCTAAGCAGAGTAGCAATCATGTATGGAAGTCAGTTGGCTTAGAATTGCACTGTAAGACGGTTTACGCACTGGAGGTTTCATGCCAGGTTGCAGGCTGGAGCTTTAGTCATGGCAGGTTGCCCCACTTCTTCCTGCACCCACATGGAGAAGCATTTGGCCTAGTGCACCTCAACCGCCCCTGATTTGCGCTCCTATACGGGAGCTGGGGCAGTGAAGTTCCCAGTGTATAAATGGTCTAAGAGAGCACATAAAGAGGAGCACATATGGAAGAACTGGGGGCTAAAGGTCCATCTGGACAATGGGAAAGCAGGAAGGCATTTAGCATTCATTTTAGTTCTTTTTCATTTTTCATTTGGATGGTGATTTTTTATGTCTGGGGTTTTAATGGGGTTTTTAATGGGGTTTTATTAACCCACCATGAGCCACTGGGAATGGCGGGCAATAAATCTAAGTGTAATAATAATAATAAACCCGCCTTTCTCAACCTTTTTACCATGGAGAAACCCCTGAAACATTCTTCAGGCTTTGAGAAATCCCACAAGTAGCCTGATGGTGCAGAATATCACTGGGAAGCATAGCTGTGTACATGCCCACCTGAGGCCGCTCCCCTTCCCACCCCTCCAGGCCCATCATTGGTGATTTTGGGAGGGATGGGTGGGTTGACATGACTATATATGGTCATATCTCCCAATAAATGTTTGGCAAATTTTTAAAATATATAAAATATTAACTTCCATCTATTCAGGAAACTGTTCCATGGCTGTGAAGAAACCCCAGTATTTCATGAAACCCTGGCTGAGAAAACCTGCCTTATAGCCTCACCATGTTAGAAAACATCAATAAGGTCCTGGTGTAGGTAGACAGCAAAACCCAAGGTATTTTCTGGTCTATAGTAACTTTTGTAAGGTGTTTAATCGTTGTTGGTTGGATCTACCCTCCTTTTTCACTCAATCTCATCCAATTCTCCTTATTCCATCTCCTTCTGTCCTGCATGCATTTTGTCCATGCAGGTCCCAGGATTCCCAGCAAGGTCTTTTTGTTGCTCAAAGAGAAATGTTCCTTTTCTTGTTCACCAGTAGGCTGGAATCCAACCCAATGTCAGTTAGACAACCCCTTTACGTTTGGAAGTTCTCCAAATTGCTGGCTACATCAGCTTAGGAAGCCTTATTGACTTATCATTACTTTGGCTCTTTAGCATGAAATTAAGTAAATTTCCTTAAAAAAATTTTTTTTTTACTTTCAACCTGAGGACAGGTGTGCCGATATATCCACCTAGAGAAAATTAAGTAGATTTCAAAAATAATTATCAAAGATATCAGTAACAGCCTATTGATTTTGTAATGAAAAGTCCAACTAAGTTTCTAAAAGGAGTATGAGCATTAACCTGTGCATCCACCTTCCTGGATCTTCAATATTTCTCATATCAGGTTATTTCGGAGGCAGAGTTAAGTCTAATTGGATGATAATTTGCCATAGCATGGCAAATTGTGGTTTAACTAGAATTATATAGAACTTTATATAAAACCCAATCAGACAGTAAAACAGATTTTTAGCCTTAAGACAGAGGTCATCTGGCTGCTGCATAGTAATGAGAATGGCTGAATATCTTGGCAGCACAAGAGATGGCTTTAACCCTTCCTACCATAAATAGGTGGGTGATATTTAGGGAGTCTGCTAATAAAATTAAAGTGTGTTGACATCAGGAGCAAATCAGATCCGATGCCAATTAACCTGATTAATCTTTGCGAAACGCTGAATAAAGGTTCTTCGTTTCAAATGACCTTTTAAAAAGGCAATCGCTGAGGGATTTTTTTAAATACAGGAATGTGAAATTTGAAAAAAAAAAAGTTACATCGTAAGAGTTTGGAAGATTCCACGGACATTTGGTCAGGCACATGGAGGAACATGAAAATTAATTAACAGCTATTAAAAGCTAACCTCATGGTTGCACAGTTGGACTGAGCTTGTGAATAATTGTCTCAAAGGCTGGATTCATCACAGAATTCTCCAGAATTAGGACCCAGCTAGAATATATATATGCATGAAACTCTAACAGTATTTGCATGTGTGTATGTGCGGGGGGGATGTTGGTCGGTCCATGTTTCATTTCCGCATGCATAAAATTATCTAACTTCATGTAGATCAGACAGCAGTTCAGTGTGATTTTGTGGATGGTTTTAGGGGTAAAGGGTTAAAGTTCCCAATCGCTCCCCAGTATAAATTGGTCTCCCTTTCTCTCGCTCCACCAACACCATGAATTTAACCTTTAGCTAGGTCCTTATTAGCCTGAATACAGACATGGGTATTCATAATATCCAAGGGTATATGAGCTTAGAAGGGCTGCAACAAGCAGGATCAAGTATATAAATCCAGGACAAGCTCTTTGGGATAACCACATCCACTCCATGTCGCTTATGCAAGTGAGATCATTTATGCAACTTCTAGGGATGTAAATACAACTCAGAGGTTCATTGGTAACTGTATCTATTTATTCAGATGGGTTCTTCTAAGCCAAAGTCAGGGCTGGTCTGGCCATTATGGCTTCCATAATTATTTTTGATGGGATGGCCTCCACACCCACCTGGGCTGGGCTCTGTGGACCAGCCCATCTAAGCCTTGCACAGCACCCCACATTTGGGTGAGTGGGACTAGAGTGGAACAGGACTTCCCTTTCTCCGTCCCTTGAGGTGTGTATGGGGGGGGGGAGGAGTGTTGAGGAAGTTACAGCCATGGGGAAGTATCATGAACTCTTATTGGTAAGCTTTTAAGTGGTTGAAAGGTGGGTGAAAGTCACCTAAATTAACACAGATTACATTTAGCATTCATTTTAGTTCTTTTGCTGATATTAAATAACGCATACCAATGACACTTAAGAGGACAATGAACTACCCATGATTGTCCCAAAACATGCAGTCACCATGTTTCGTGACCAGGGCATACAGACTCTGCATACATGAACAGAAACCATATGATATCGAGCGGTCAGTTTGTGCTTACCAAAGCAGTATGCACCTAGAACAGGCAGCTACATTAATTGAGAAGATTCCAGGTAGCATGTGCTTCATTAACTGTGGTTGGTTGGCTCTCAATGCACACAATTCTAACATCTGGAAAGGTCTTCATTTAATCCCTTTCCCAACTGCACACTGTCCAATACATTTACTGTACTCAGATGTGTCCACACAAACAAGCATCTCCGCTATATAAAAGACAGCACAGAAGGTAAACAGGAGGGTGCAACTGCTTCTCCTTCATGGGGCACCATGGCTACCTGTGTGAATCTTTAAACCAGGTGTTAGAAGCAGCAGCACTTCTCTGTACAGACACAAGCTAACAGAGGTGCTAGAAGAAAACAGTCATTGCTTGCCCAGGGCCAGCTGAATTTATCTACTGCCCATTACCATGGCTGATAACCATTGTTGGCCCTGAAAAAGAATGAACTTGGCAGATGATGGTTATCCGCCACAAGGGTAGGTAGCAATCAGAAGGCAGAGGCATCAGATTTAATTTGCAATCTAGGAGATTTGAATCTCACAGATTTCAAACACACGATTTAACCCTGATTACATATGCAAACAAACAAACAAAAAAAAGACAAAATATTTGGCTTGTATTCAGCAGCAAATTCGGTAGAAATGCCAAAACATTACCTTGAAGTCCATGTCTGCTGCCATCCTGAGTAAGCTTCCCATCTCCATAAACCCACAGCACAGCCTTTCTCAACTTCTAAAAACCTTCTTCAGCCTTTGAGAAACCCCAGAAGTGGTGCCATTGTGCAGAATATGGTTGGAAAGCATAGCTGCGTACATGCCCACCTGAGGCACCTCCCCTTCCCATCCTCTCTAGGCCCATCATTGGGCATTTGAGGGGGAGGGAGGTCAACAGGACCATAAATAGTCATATCAACTGATAAATGTTTAACAAATTAGGTAGGTAGGTAGGTAGGTAGGTAGGTAGGTAGGTAGGTAGGTAGATAGGTAGATAGATAGATAGATAGATAGATAGATAGATAGATAGATAGATAGATAGATAGATAGATAGATAGATAGATAGATAGATAGATAGATAGATAGATAGATAATTTAACTCCCTTCCAGGACCATCAAGAAATACCAGAGTTTTTGAAATACCAGAGTTGAGAAACTGTGCCATAGCAGAATATCTCTTTTAGGTATTTAGTTATTCTTAAAATGGAACACATGGAGCTCTGGAATGTCTATTAGAATGAAGACTAATAATCAGCAAACATCAATATGTATAAAAGGGGTAAGATGGATCTTTGGATTATGAGATATTCTAGAATTTTTAATCTATATTCTATTGTTGTATTCTATTGTTATATATTTTGCACTGGTCACCAACCTCAATAAATTATCTTATCAGCATCCATCGGAGATGTACTTTCCACTTATTCGAAGTAGCTTTTGAGGTCTTGGGTTGGGTAATGTTTGGTTTAGCTGGAATCATTAGGAGAGAAATGCAAAATGTTCCAAGAAAAGGCACTACACTGTGTTTTTTCCCCCCAGTCTGCTCTGCCTGCCAGTTCTGGGGAATGTGCATCTCATCCGTCCCTCTGCCCCCCTCCCTTTGTAGCCTGAAGACTTGTCTGTGTTAGAGGAGATAAAAGTAAATTGAAGATTGAGCAAATAATGTTAGATATTCTAATCCATCTGGATATGGCTAGAGTTGGATCACTGCTTATGCTTCCATTGTGTTGTAAATTTGAATAAATTGGGCACAGAGGAGAAAAAAATCCTTCAGTGTGCTCTGAAAAGTGAAAGAAGAAAGAAAGCTGATTTAGCTTCAAGCCTCAAACCAGGAAAATGGAATGGTTCTAGAATCTTCTCGGCGCAGATCAGCATGATGGGGGAAGATAAGCATATTGTAATGAGACCACAGCATTCCCTCCTCATGAAAAGCTTCCTTCTCTGGTACATTCAGCCCTTGAAGTTACTGAAATGAAGTTACTGAAATGAAGTTATTATACATGGAGGATATAATAATAGGAGGAAGAGTCTGGACAAGGGCCAGTACTTTACACACACACAAAAGCATTATAAAAAATACATATTTTAGGCATCCACACACATACATACGCCTCTCTAAGAACTAGAATTTGAAACTAAGCCAGACAAGCTTTTTTGCAATTTATAGAAGAAAGAGAACGGAATATGTTTCACTCAAGCACAATGGGAAATTGACAAGATGGTAGACTCCTGTGACCTATTTGTCTTCAAGCACTGGTAAGTGTCGATTTCCCCCCTCCCGTATAAATTTTTAACAGTATACATAAGTATTTTTGCATGCATTTTTAATAGCAGACATATGTATTTCTTCCTTAAGTGTTCATTTTTATCTACATTGCCCAAGGAAAATCTGAAATATAATAAACTGATTGACAGTAGGAAAAGAGGAATATTATGTATATGTTCCCTCGAGCGACTGTGTCGCAGTCTTGAGTGCACTTGAAGTCTCTGGGAACAGTGTTCTGGTGGGGGGAAAAGCATATATGAGAATGACAAAATAGTTTATGTGGCTTCTAAAACTTACTGCTTTGGCTTTAAGATGAATAGGGGACCTGAATTCAAGGTTATGAAGCTATTAATCACTGACTAAATAAAACAAAAGGGGCTAAGCATTATTCTCCTGCTCAGGAGTAAAATGTCAGTGCAATAGTATAGGACTGTACACCTCATGTAATGTTGAAATAGGTGGTCCTGTTCCTCCCACAATGTACACTGGTTAACAGTGGCGGAATATAATCTGGAGAGATGGATTTGATTCCTCACTCCGCCACATGCAGTCAGTCAGCTGACTCTGGGCTCACTCTCTCAGCCCCACCTACCTAACAGGGTATCTGCTGTGGGATGAGGAAGGGAAGGCAATTGTAAGCTGCTTTGAGACTCCTTTGGGTAGTGAAAAGTGGGGTATAAAAACCAACTCTTCTTCATCACAGCCCTGCCCCAGCTGTTGTCACAGAGCAGTAATTTCAGAACTCACTCACACAGGGTATCTGCTGTGGGGTGAGAAAGGGAAAGTGACTACAAGCCGCTTTGAGACTCCTTCAATTAGTAAAAAGTGGGATATAAAAACCAACTCTTCTTCTGTTTTGAGAAATACCTGGAGATTGGGGGGGGGGCTCTGAGGGAGCAGGGTTTGGGGTGTGGAGGGACTTCAGTGGGGTACAGTCATTTTCTCCAGATGTAATGAGCTCTGTCCCCTGAAGATACACTGTAATCCCAGGAGATCTTTAGCCACCACCTGGAGGTTGGCAACCTTAACTCTCATACTAATTTCTATGTATAGGGAACTTTTTTTTAGAGGCCATTCAAACATGCAGCTCACACATCACAGCCATAAATAAGAGAATCCAAGGAAAAGCGATACCTTTTGGTTCTGCTGACCATTTAACCTAGCATATGTGAGAATGTTTGACGCGTGAAATGTCGCGAACCAGCCTTCCTGCATCCTCAGCCAAAGTTTGATCTGCTTATCGCAAGTCTGTTTAGCAAAAATTAATCTTGATTGCTAAGAAAAGAGGTCACACATACGCACAAAAAGTAAAGGACATCTTGCCAAGAGTTTGAACAAAATGTAATTGTTCCAGTTCCCTTGATGATGCCATGTACCAGGGGTTAATGAGGAACATTTTTTTTAATGAGGAACATTAGAGAAAGTCTATTTACAAGGTTCACTTTTTCTTCGGTCTGCTCTGTAGCAGTTTCAAAATCATCCAACTCTGTTCTCCGGCACGATTATGAAATCAAGTCCCATTGTCTATAGTCGAATGATGATGCTTACCTCTTTACAGCACACACACAGGAACACTGGAAGGAAGACAAAAAAAAAAGAGGGACGATAAATAACCAGAGATGAAAACACAAATAATTAGAACATTTAATAGGATTGTACCAACAGGAAATAGACTGGTAAAAGGGACTCCAACAAATGGAAAGACAAAAAATACACAACTTTTTTTGTACAAAAAAATACAAAATACTCAATACTACCAACCCGCTCCAGTACCATTTTGAAATGCCTAGGGTCAGCTGTACTGTAAAATTACTCAAGCAATGCATCATGAGCAAAGAAACAGGCTCTTTGCAAGAGGAAAACACTTATCAAGGATGCTAACAGTAAGAAATCAGATATCCCCTGAATAAATTGAATAATCCTTTTGGTGTGCACCGACTTGAAGATGGAATGTATGTGCAGCCTTTTCATAAAGTTCTAAATTATGCCCTTCTATTTGAAGAGTGGAATGTGTGTACAAAATAGTGTTTGCCTTATTAGTAAGACAAAAGTTGGAAAATACCATGATAATATTTTAACCTGCACATTTTCCAACAAAGACTGTAGTCCGCAGGCCTGAGAGCCTAGCCAACAGCCTCCTGAAAACTTTCTCAGCCTATCAGCATCTTGTAAGATTCACCCCAAAGTATCCTCTATACCCCCAGCCCCCATATCCATGCAAGTTTTGGTTATGGTTTTTCAAAAAACAGTCTCATCCTTTGTGTTTTTTGAAGTGAAGATTGCATGGTATGGCTTGATTTCATCAGATCTCAGAAGGTAAGCAAGGTAAGCTAATCGGATGGGAGACCAACAAGGACAACTCTACAAAGGAAGGCAATGTCAAACCACCTCTGCTTCTCATTGCCTTGAGAGCACCTTGCTGTCAGAACTTGACAGTGCTTACATGGATATTGTGTTGTTCAAAGCCTGCCTCAAAATATTCACAATTGGCCATCTCATTTATAAGCAGAACAATGTAACTCTTTGCAGGACTCATCCTCCTTCACATCTGTCTTTAAAGCTCCAAGGTACTGTATGGGATGGTGTGTCCTGACATACTTTAGCTAGCTCCCTGTACCTTGTCAGCCAGGGCACTCAGAAATCCCTGGACTAGTCCATAAAGAACAAACTCAGTCACCAGCTTGAGTCAAAAATGCAGTCATATAACTAGGTCAGTCCAGGAATGGGACAAGGACCATTGGCAGTTATGAAGAAGAAGAAGAAGAAGAAGAAGAAGAAGAAGAAGAAGAAGAAGAAGAAGAAGACTTTTCTGCTTGGTCAGTGCTGTGGAGAGCCCAAGGTCACCCAGCTGGTTGCATGGGGGGGGGGGCGTGGAATCAAACCCGGCTTGCCAGATTAGAAGTCTGCGCTCCTAGCCACTACACCAAGTTGGCCCTTATAAGGTTGGATGCAACCAGTTTTAAGCTGGATCCAATCAGTTTTAGGGCTGGATCCAACAACTGTGATCACCTAAAAAGACTATGCTGAGGATAACAGAGATCTTGAATGTAGAAAAAAAAAATTCAGATGCGGCTGAAGGAAGGTGGGAAATTGGTCAAGGCTCAATGGAAAAACTGGGTGATTCTAACCCACAATTACTTGAGAATTAGGTATAAGAAAGGTTTGTTCGGTTTTGCCTCTGCCACCCTGCCCAAATACACACAAAGCCACTGCTGTGGGGGTTTTTTTAATGATGAGGAGTGTAATCTTGAAGTCTGAGCACCCTTTTGTTCAAATTAATGTACCTTGAAATCTTTTGGTTTTGCATTAATGAGTTTCATTGGTGCTTAAAAACAGCCGATATTCTCCAAAGCTTTTTTTTTCTTGACAAGGGGAACATCTGTGAAAAGATAACACCTACAGTTCTTATTCACATTGTTATGAAAATGCATCTGATTTGCTGCAGAAGGCTAACAGTGAAGCTCAAGGGAAGAATGAGTTGAAATGAGATGAAAAACTGTAACTGATGACTCATGGAAGCTAATAGCAAACTAAACAAGGGCTGAAACTTCGGCATCACTAAACTGGAGAAATGTTGCTCCCTTTCCAGTGTTTTTGTTGTTGCTGTTTGGAGGCAGAATTATCAATGGTGGAAATTCCCACTGCGTTTAGTTGTTTGTTTTCTGAAGTGTAAGGTAAAGGTAAAGGTATCCCCTGTGGAAGCACTGGGTCATGTCTGACCCTTGGGGTGACGCCCTCTAGCGTTTTCATGGCAGACTCAACACGGGGTGGTTTGCCAGTGCCTTCCCCAATCATTACCATTTACCCCCCAGCAAGCTGGGTACTCATTTTACCAACCTCAGAAGGATGGAAGGCTGAGTCAACCTTGAGCCGGCTGCTGGGATTGAACTCCCAGCCTCATGGGCAGAGCATTCAGACTGCATGTCTGCTGCCTTACCACTCTGCGCCACAAGAGGCTCATTCTGAAGTGTATGTTAATGCAAATGTAAGACATATAAGCAACCACAGCACACTAAACAGAGACAGGCTTAATGTGAGGCGGGCAACCTTGACAAAAATAATTCTGTGGGAGGAATTTACCTCCCATGTATTTGGTGAAAGATTCATTTTTTTAAAATTGAACCTTGGTTGGTTTGTGAAGGTAAATACAGCTAACTACAGTTTGTAGCATCCTGCAATTTACAAGGTTCTCCTAGGCCTGACTTAAGGTTGCCAGCCTCCAGGTGTGTCTTAGAGATCTTTTGGAATTATAGCTGATATCCAGACTATGAATATTCATTTATTTTATTTTGTTTATTTCTTAAATTTATATACCGCTGTTCCCCTTGGGCTCACGGCGGTTTACAGAATAAAAATAGATTACAATAAAATCCCATAATTCCCACAGTAAAACTATTAAACCAGTTCATATAAATATCAATCAATATCAAGGCGGCAAGCAAAACTATCTACTCCCCTTTTTCAGCCGGGGGACAACCATCCTGCTGATCTCCTAGTGCAAGCGAGGCCCCAGATCAATCAGATGAACCTAGGGGGCCCTGGATCGAATGTCGGAATCCCTCCACCCTTCTCTTGGAGAATATGGCTGCTTTGGAAGAGGGACTCTATGCTGAGGTCACTCTCCTCCCCAAATCCTGCCCTCTCCATACTTTACTCCCAAATCTCCATGGATTTCCCAACACAGATTTGGCAACCCCAACCTGATCAGAGGTCTCAAGGCTGTGGCACATCTGGTTATTAAGAGCAGGACGTGACAGGGCCTAAAATCATTTCTAATAACCTTCAGAGGCTGATGAAGCTCTTTTGCCATGCCTTCAAACATATTTTTGGGAGTGGGGGAAGCCCAAATCATTCCAGGCAGGCAATGGCAGTCTTAGAGATTCTTGGTTCTCCATGTAGCGGCAAGATTAACCAGGAAGAATGCCTGCACTCGAAAGCTCACGTCTTGAATAAATCTATGTTGGTCTTAAAGGTGCTATTAGACTCTATTTTTGTTGTGCTACTTTTTTTTTGCAGCACTTCTAAACTTAGTGTTACCTGTGTGATAATTGGGCCCACTGTATACATTCCTGAGGTGTTAAGGAAGACCTAATCCATTCCATAAAAATCACACAGGCACAAAAGAGCCACTGTATGACTCCAACCACACATGGTGGATGTGCATGGATGGAGTCAATCCTATTTGGCCTGAGGAGACAAAAGAAAAGATCTTCATTTGCCACCTTCATTTTTCTGCTTCACACTGTGGTACTCTAGTGCCATTGGCTACAAATCTTGCTGTGTGTTCGATTACTGATTTCTTGCTGACCCTAGGAAGCAGGATCTTTGACAGGTGACTCAAGTTTCACTGAATGGTTGGATAATCTGACTGCTCAAACTTTACATAAGATGGTTGATTTTTGATCAACTTTTTCCCTTGACTGTCAAAAAGTCCCTCCAAAAAGGCTCGACCAGCCTAATTACTAATGTAGACAGCTTTGTTTCTCCAGTATTTTTGTGAACTACAACTGAACTCAAGGGGACTGATTGGCTGTTCTAGCAAAGAATTATCACATGGCATCATATGGCTGAATTTGTATGTTGTGACACAGTTTACTAATTTACCATAATTAGCTTTTGCCTTATATTTCCACTGTTATGATGGTTGTTCATTAGTCTGAGAAAGAGTGCATGCACTCAAAAGCTCACATCTTGAATAAATCTTAGTTAGTCTTAACTCTGCTAAAAGGTAAAGGTATCCCCTGTGCAAGCACTGGGTCATGTCTGACCCTTGGGGTGACGCCCTCTAGCGTTTTCTTGGCAGACTCAATACGGGGTGGTTTGCCAGTGCCTTCCTTAGTCATTACCGTTTACCCCCCAGCAAGCTGGGTACTCATTTTACCGACCTCGGAAGGATGAAAGGCTGAGTCAACCTTGAGCCGGCTGCTGGGGTTGAACTCCCAGCCACATGGGCAGAGCTTTCAGGCTGCATGTCTGCTGCCTTACCACTCTGCGCCACAAGAGGCTCTCTTAACTCTGCTATTGGACTCTAATTTTGTTGTGCTACTTCAGACCAACACAGCTTAACCCACTTAAGTCCTAAATTCAGTGACCCCCTCCTAAATCTTCCTTAGTATTTTATTGTTAGTCTCACATACTTGATTTCCCATCACAAATTTCTCAGCAGTTATGCACTCCAGAGTTACTGAAACGGAATAAGGAAGACAATTTCCTCGGTCGCCGCTTAGAACCCCAAGTCAAGACAGATTCCTGTCAGGGTTTAATAAACCTTCCCAGCGCCTACCGGACCCATACTACTTCAAAGCATTTGATTAAATAAACAAACAAACAAAAGGACCCTTGCCATTAAAAAAGGGAAACCTATAGAGCTTTTCAAATCACCTTATATGTCTTTTTTAAAAAAAGGATGATATAATAGTTTGGTAACGAGGTGAGCTGATGCAGAAATCTTTCAAGCATCTTCCTTTAATGTCGGTTTTGAAGTTCATGCAGAAGGCCAGAACAAACACTGTGGAGAAGCTCGATGGAATACTGCAGAGAAACATTCTGGCTTTCAATACCATTTAACTCCTCATTAGGCATCGAGCCCCACGGTGCTGGAGGAGAACTCGCTTGGCAAAGTATCGATGCAACGCTCCGGGCAGCAAGCCTTCCATTTTTGCCTGTGTTCTCAAATCACCCAGAACAGTGCTCAAGTTGTACTGAAGGAGCTTAACTCTATAAATGACCACCTCGAGTTTTTATAGATAGACACCGACCATGAGGCTTTGTTTTCACACGTGAGGATCTAGCATCCCCACGATACACTTCTCACGCCATGGCTGCCATCTTATAGCATTCTTTTACAGGGAGGGAAGATTTAATGTTTCCCGTTTTGCGCACATATTTTTAAAGAATTTTTCAATTGTATTCGGAAAAGAAAAAGATACCATATACAAAGTGTGGAAAAGGGAAAGTTGCTACATATTAGCAGAAGAAGAAGAGGTGGATTTTATAACCTGCTTTTCACCACCTGAAGGAGTCTTGAAGCAGCTTCCAATCACCTTCCCTTCCTCTCCCCACAAGTGTGCGGTACAGTAGGTGAGGCTGAGAGAGCTCTGACAGAATTGCTCTGTGAGAACAGCACTAAGAGTACTGTGACTGGCCAAAGGTCACCCAGCTGGCTGCATGTGGCGGATTAGAAACCACAATTTTTAACCACTACGCCAAGTTGACTTACATTTACAAAACTATATATTACATTTACAGAAGTACATATTACATTTACATAACTATAATTAAAGAGCTGTCATTTCACAATACGTTTTATATTTCCCCCCTTTTACCTCATCAATACTACCTCAGAATACCTATTTTATTCCCCCCCTGATTTTACATGTTTCCGTTGTTTACATATAAATCAGTTACTTCTTTCCATCTCAGTTTGTCCGTCAACATAATCTTATATGGGATTCCATTTTCTATTAAAATCTGATATTCGGCTGTTTTTCAGATATTCACGCATCAAATATGTAAGTTTTGCTTGTTTTATTTTTTTAATGCTCCCCTGCCCCAAGGCAGGTCCTTCACTTTCCACTGTTGGTTTTGTAGATTTGTTTGTATTGTATATGTATGGTGGACCGACATTACATGCCATTTGTATAGTGTTAATATTTTCAATATATTTCATTTGTACAGGAAGGGATTTATGAAGCAATAGTATTGGCAAAAATAATACTTTGGGTCATATGGGATGGGATTTATTAAGCAATAGCATTGGAGAAAAATCATACTTGGGTTCACGTGGGATGGGATTACCAGAAACACTGATGCAAGGAAATAGGAAATTGAATGAAAACTGAGAATCCCAATTTCAGTTTGCACAAGAAGAAGAGTTGATTCTTATATGCCGCTTTTCTCTACCAGAAGGAGTCTCAAAGCGGCTTCCAATCTCCTTCCCATTCTTCTCCCCACAACAGACACCCTGTGAGGTAGAAGAAGAGTTGATTCTTATATGCCGCTTTTTCTCTACCAGAAGTTTCAGAGTGGCTTACAGGTGCCTTCCCTTTCCGCTCCCCACAACAGACACCCTGTGAGGTGGGTGAGGCTGAGAGAGCCCTGATATTGCTGCTCAGCCAGAAAAGCTTTATCAGTGCTGTGGTGAGCCCAAGGTCACCCAACTGGTTGCATGTGGGAGTGGGCAGAATCAGACCTGACTCACCAGATTAGAAGTCCGCACTCCTAAACACAACACCAATCTGGCTCTTCTCAGTTGTGTCCACTGGCCAAGCCCCTGACAGATCAAATGTGCAGAATCTTCCTTGTGTATGCTCTTAGTGCTATATCGCCAGTCCATGAATGGAGGCGTGATGCAGAACTTGGGGGCACGATCCCTCTCTCAGTGCGGATTGTATGCCTATATATTGTCTGAAAATGTTCTCCGGAGTTTACTACCATGAGAAAGAAAAATGACCCAGAATTCAAGGGATATGGGACATAAAAAAATGCTTTGTGTTTTCTTTCTCTCCACGCCATTTACGATTTTTATAGACCTTTGTGTCTTTATTCCCCCAAAATAAAAGGCACAGCTTCTTTAGCCTTTCCTCACGCTCCCACCCTTGAACACTGCCAAGCACAATTTGCCTGTTGCGGAAAGCTTCGGAGTTTCTCTGAACCATTCAAAGCAACTTCTTCCTAGACTCTGCCCGTACATAGGAATGGATAAAAGGTGCAATCTGAATAACGTTCTGGACCGTGGCAGGGGTGTTAAATGAGTATTTCAATTGTCAGCCTGATTGTTTTTGCAAAAGATCCCAAGTGTGCATCTTCCGTTTTTACACATAATTTCACCCTTGCGTTCACAGCCGGGGAAATGTACATGTTTTTGATTGGCGCGCATGCTTTTCATTTCATTACCGCTCCATTTGGGAAGTATTGCTGAAATATTTGAAATCTGGATGGGAGGAAGAAAGCATGAAAGGCTTGTTATGGCAGATTGTTCCATGGTTTCATTGCTGCATTGATTTCCCCTCTCCTTTCCCCCCTCTTTGCTAATAAATCATTAACAGGAAATCAAGTCTCCTGCCTTTGTTACAGTATGTAATAAGTCGCCCGGTGTTATCGAGGTATTAGTAATTTATTGAGGAGGCAGTATCTTCTGTACATCCATCATTCCATATCTAATTGCCTGACATGCAGTATTGAGTAGAAGTAAACAGAGAGAGTCATAGAAAACAACTCCAACTAACCCGCTGGCTTCTTATGGCATAGTCAAAGAAAACGCAAACTCCCTCTGGTGTTGCAAAAAGGAAATAGCCCAAGGGATTCCTAGAGAATAACCAGGAAGTTACATCACTTCTGGGCTAGATGCCACTTTCATGCCCCCTGTTTCTCCTTTAGTGAATATCAACAGCAGTGGGAATTTGACAGCAGTGATATAGGATCGCCACTGGAAAGGGGCATTTGGAAGTAAGCCTTGTGCTTCCACCAGAGCTCAACACTTCACTTTCAGTTTCCCCCAAAAGCTAAACAGGGAAACATCACTAAGAGAATTTAAGAGCCAACTTGATGTAGAGGTCAAGAGCCATTTTTGATGTAGGGGTTAAGAGCAGTGGCCCAAACCTAGAGAACCAGGTTTGATTCCCCACTCCTCCTCCCCATGCAGCCAACTGGGTGACCTTGGGCCAGTTGAAGTTCTCACAGAGCTTTCTGAGTCTCACCTACCTGTCTGTTGTGGGGAAAGCAAGTGTAAGCCACTCTAAGACTCCTTTGGGGAGTAAAAAGCAGAGCACACACAAAAAAAGTGTTTCTTCCATCACAGAATCTGCATCTGCTTCCATACATTACTCTAGTTTCTAAAAATCTTTGGCAGTAGTGCAAATTCTTCATGGCAAGAAGAAGATTGAACACGTCATAATACTTCTGAGTGTTTCAAGCATCTTCGAAACATTCTTTCAGTTCTTATAATGACCCTGTGATGTAAATCAGTATTATTATCCCCATACATACTGGGGTAAAGCATGCTTCTGAAGGGGCTGGCTTAAATCATAAAAATAGCACAGATAAAAGTGTAAAAGCTTCCTTTTCCAGCACCCAGGACATAATCCAGATGACTTCACCTTAATATTTATGGAAATCTAAAGTTATCGGAAATACAATCGTAATTTTCCAAGGTATCCAGTGTCTCATTTTGTTTGGCCTTCAGTTTCACTACTTGCAAATTAACCTAAAGAGAAGGCAAAAATGGCCCAATGAAGGCTGAACAAGCTTCAGAATATAATAGCAACCCAAGTATTGGTGGTCTCCCCATCCAATCACTAACCTGGTCAGATCTGCTTAGCTTCCAAGCTCTGGCAAGTTCACACTGGACAGGGTTAACCTGCACCCTCCACACAAATGCCAATGATGGGCCTGGAGGGGGTGGGAAGGGGAGGGGCCCTGGGTGCATATACATAGCCATGCTTCCCAACCATATTCTGCATGGTTTTGCCACTTCAGGGATTATCTTGAAGCCTGATTCAGAGGTTTCTAAACTGTAAAAAAAAGTTGGCATTTATAAAATCCTGGGGGGTAAGGTTGAGGTCATGGGGTGATATCTCCCCAAACTGGAGAGCCAGTTTGGGGAGAGCCAGTTTGGTGTAGTGGTTAGGAATGTGGACTTCTAATCTGGCATTCTGCACTCCCCCACATACAGCCAGCTGGGTGACCTTGGGCTCGCCACGACACTGATAAAACTGTTCTGACCGGGCAGTGATTTCAGGGCTCTCTCAGCCTCACCCACCTCACAGGGTGTCTGTTGTGGGGAGAGGAAAGGGAAGGTGAATGTAAGCCGCTTTGAGCCTCCTTCGGGTAGAGAAAAGCGGCATATAAGAACCAACTCTTCTTCTTCTTTTTCTTTCCAAGCCTTCCCTCCCCAGATGTGCAGAAAAATACTTTAAAAACCGCTTTCTTTCTCTCAAGCCAGCTTGGTGTAGTGGTTAGGAGTGCGGAGCTCTGAGGCTCCTTCGGGTATAGAAGAATGGCCAAATCATTTTCTTCAAAAAAAAAAAAAAAAAGTGGGGGGGAGGGGTGGACATGCAAGACCCAAAAAGAAGAACCAAATCTTCTTCTTCTTCAAAAAAAAGGGAAATATGAAGACCAGGATCCACAGATGGTTGAGAACTGCTAAGCATCAGAAAGAAAGAAAAACAATACACAGAACGCAGAGAAGGGTTAGAATTGGCTGGATCCAGCCACTTAAAATCTTTGCTGTCTTGGAGGTGAGATGTCTGCTATGAAGTAAGCATTGCTAATCCTAATTCCCCCCGCCATTAGCCACCCAGACTTCGTGCACTGAAGGGAGAGGTAGCTCAGATCCTTCATGTGTCCATCACAAAGTTCAGTGGTCTTCAACGTGATGGCTGTGGGCTTGTGACATCACACTGATGTATTATGTGATATCCATTTACTCTTTCCCCAAAGCATCTCCTCATCATAGCAAAGATCGCACCCATCAAACTGAAGATCGCACCCATCAAACCTAAGATCCCAGGACCCTAAACTAAAAAATGGTCAGGAACCATGACATATTATAGTATCCTGAGATGTAGTGAGTTTAAAATGAGATGGCTGTGTGATATTCCTCCTCCCCAAAGAGGAAGAACTAATTTGGGGCTGTGTACTTTCAGGTTCACCTTGACTATCAGGTCCATTGTGCTTCAAAACTAGACTCCTGAAGTTCAGTGTTAAAGTCAAAGAGCTCCTCATCTAGCCCCAGAGCTCAGCTGGGTCATCTTATTGTGCTATGAGGGTAATTTCCTGTTTGTTCCCCCACCATTCCTTAGACCCCCCCCCAGCTCCACCCGCCACAGGCACAGCCCCCGAGATCAAGCTGCAGTTGGCAACCCAAGCAGGTAGCCAGACATGTAGTCTAGAACGATTCAGGTATCTCAACATTCCAGGTCCAATCCAGCCGCTTTCTCTGTGTGCTCTTCGTCATTCACAACCTTCCAAAGAGCACAGCTCCATCTGTGCAGAGGCGGTGGGAGAACAAATTAGCCATGCCCCGTTTTCATAAATTCTACCCAAAATAAAATGATGTCGACCGAACCCAATACCTGACAAAGTTAATCATTTTGAAACCTAAGTTCATAATATGATAAATATTTCCCTGTGAACAGGAACATAAGTCCTCGTTTTCGTCAGTACAGCTTAGAGATAAATACTAACAGAAGTGCCGTCGTACGTCGCCCGCATTTTTCCCACCCCTCCCTGTAATCAAAAGAACCAGAGTCAATGGCTGCTGAAAACAGAAGCACCAATGGCATCTGCTTTTGTTACTTCCAGTCAATACGTTATGCCGATACTTCTGGTCTCCAGGCTACTGCTTCAGAATCAATACCCATGACTAAACAGATTGGCTTTCTCTCAAATGAACAGGCTAATGGTAGAACATCTAGTTGCTCATTTCAAGCTACATCATCATGGCCAGCCCGGAGGGCAGACTCGCATTCATGGTTTTGCAGCAGCATTGGTTGTATGTGGGTGGGTGGGGGGTGTGCCCCCTAATGAGCGGCTTTACAACACTGAGTTTCCAGATGTGATCATGATGCAATACTGCAGTTTATTTCTCCATTATCTGGCTTCAGCTGGCCACAGAAACAAAAGGCGGCATCTGAGCAACACGGAACTGGTTTCCTTATAGTCCAAAAATGATCCTTGAATCTTACTCAGAATTAAGAAGAGGAGAGAGAGAGAGCTGGGGGGGGGGGTTGTACCCTGCTTCTTCCTACCTGAAGGAGTCTCAAAGCACCTGACAATCGCCTTCCTTTCTTCTCCCCACAAGATACACCCTGTGAAGTAGGTGAGGCATAGAGAGCCCTGATAGAACTGCCCTGGGAGAGCAGCTGTAATACGACTGTGAGTAGTATACGACACCCAGCTGGGGGGGAGTGGGGAATTGAGCCTGGTTCACCAGATTAGATGCCCCATTCCTGCACATGCAGGAAGAATGGGGCATCTTAACCATTACACCAAACTAGCTCTTAAGACACTGCAGGTGTTTGAGAAGCGGTGGTAGAAAAAAGCCATCAAATCACAGCTGACCGCCTCCAGACTTCTCAAAGCAAGAAACACTCAGCAGTGGCTTGCAGTTGCCTGCCACTGAGTCACAATCCTGGTATGCCTTGCGAGGCTCCCATCTAAATACTAGCCTGCTCAGCTTCTGAGATCTGATGAAATCAGGCTAGCTTGGGCTACACAAGTCAGGGCTTCAAAGGTCTTAATAATCTGTGAGTTGAATGAACCAGTCATGTAGATGTGAGCAGCTTGGCAAGGCGGACCATTCATCCCTCTTCCCGGGTCCCCTGCCATTGATAGCACCACTGCCCCTTGGCATTGTGATCGTAAGGGAGTCGTTCCCATCACGCTACACCTCCAGGCCGACCTGTTCAGTAGCTCTGTCCATCACCTCCTGATGACGATGGGGACTGCTGTTGATATGAGCAGTGGAAGCATGGTCAACCGACATCATTTCCAGGGCTCTTCAAAGCCCGAAAGGTTATCGCAAAGGCTCCTCCAAGGCTGCTTTATACACATCCAATGCACTTGAACTGGCTGCCTTACGCAGACTCAGACCATTACTCTGACTAATAGCAGCACTTCAGGGTCACAGGAAGATGTCTTTCACATCACCCACACCTGATCCTGTGCCTGGATTCAGCAGTAGTTGAACCAGGGACCTTCTGCATGCAAAGCAGATTTCCTCCCATGGAGCCACAGCCCATTTCTCCAATAAGGGTTGGAGGAAGTCATCTAGATACAGCTCGGATGAAACTCACTCCCATCACCTTCAGCCTGATGGGACTACTCTTTTGATTTCCTATTGTCAGCGTTTATATTTTCTGTATTTAAACCAGGCTTTCTCAACCCTGGGGTTTCTTGATGGCCTTGAAAGTGTTTCCCAAGTGGGTGGGAGTTTTTTAATTGTCACAAAATTATGGGGTTTATATATGTAGTCATGTTGACCTGCCAATGAGGGGCCTGGAGGAGCTCAGAAGGGAAAGGGGCCCAGGTGGACATGTACACAGCTCTGCTTCCTAACCATATTCTGCATGATTGTGCCTCTTCTGGGTTTTCTCGAAGCCTGAAGAATGTTTCAGAGGGTTTTCAATTGTAAAAAAGTTGAGAAAAGCTGATTTCAACTTTGCCTGAGCCTAACTTTTTTCAGGTTTTTTTTTTGGGGGGGGGAGGGAGGGAGGTCAGAATATGTTTTCTAAGGGGTTATCCATTGTGTTGATGGCAAATATAGCTGGCACACTGATTAATGTTAACAGTGCCAATGAATCAACATGAAAGACTGCCCTTCACTATACGACTAATTGACAATAGCTATTATGCCATGGCTGGAAGGGCTGACGCACTTTGTAACTGAAGGACACATTATTTCAATACGTGAGGCAAGCAGGAGGTGTGCAATGAGATGGACTCCCCCTACTTGGAATGCAAGGGAAGACCAAGGAAACGACCTTCAAGGCATGGCCAGTGAACTCATTCCGCACACATTGGATAATGCACTTTTCAACGTGCTTTTGTAGCTGGATTTTCCTGTGAGAAACAGGAAAATCTCCTTCTAAAGTGCATGGAAAGTGCATTGTCCAAGAACAGGCAGCCAACCTCAGTCCATGGCTGATGGGCTTACCAACCAAAGTCCTAGATTAGGCACAGATCTGGAACACACACTCTGATTGCCCAGAAATTACAAAATTAGAATGAAAGGAGGAGTGACGGTTACAGAAATTTCTATAACCTTTAATAAATTACTGCTTTCAGTGGGAAAAGGGTCTTCTGGCTGGACAGCCAGTCCCAAAGCTAACGAGCAATAGGCCCTTCCCCACAAGAGCAGTCTTCTTCTATCCGATGGCCCAAGACAATGCTCCTTTATGGACCAAGCTTCACACCACCCTGTCCAATCTCTAACATCATATGGTGGAACCCTCTGTCATTTTATATTTCATTTTATAATTGCTACTTTGGGATCAGGAGGTGAATTTCTTCCAGGCCAGACTGGCCAGGGATTCTGGTTTTGGGGATGGCATCATCTGGGATTGCTGTGAGCAGGCAGGGAGTTGTGAATTTCCTGTATTCTGCCGGGGGTCAACTAGATGGCCCTGGAGGACCCTCCCAATTCTGTGATTCTATGAAAGATGGTGTCTGCTTGATGACAGTTATATTTACAGATACACAATAATTTGAGCCTGTGTTCTTCTTCCTTGGCCACAGCTTCTTGGGACTATCCTTCCAAACACTTCTTCCTTTTTTTCCAGTTTATAAAACAAAGACACTTTATCCTATTTGTCAGCTTTAAAACAGCAACATGTTATCCTGTTTGCTTTAAATTTGGCAGGGAGTATTGTTTGGACGAAGGCTATCAATTGCTCAAAATCTCATTGCAGTTTGCTGGGAAGGGTGAAATGAATGGAAATGGTCCCCATTTAACATGATGGAAACAAAAACAAACTGAATAAATAGATAGCTGAGCACAGTTGCATCCATTTAAATCCATCCAAGTCAATGGGTCTACAAAGATGTAACCTTTTTAAGGGTGGTATTGAAAATGTAACGAAACTGAATGAGTTTGGCTCAAAACAAAATGAACCAAAGGTGGGAGAGTATATTTCCAGATTCTTCTACCATCCAAGCAAAATGGGTTAACCATGTTTTATGGTGAGAGTTGTAATCCATATAAATTGGATTATAAGTAAAACAAATAAATAAATAAATCAAACGAGAGCTCTCCATGCCTTCTTCAAATTGCCTGATTCTTCCTCCCTCCTAAACTATAAACTTATAAGCCACCATTCAGGCAGACTTCTTTCTGAACTGTATATAGGGTCAAATATTTAATGATCTCCTAAACATATCCATCATTCTTTTGTACACAAAAGAAATTAAGCCAGAAACTTGAAGCCTGATTGTTTCTAAATTCAGTCGATAGTGGGGAACAGTCAACCTAGAGGGTGAAAAAAGTGAGCAAACCAAAACAGATCTATTAATGTCTTTAGGCCAAAAGATCTTGCTCCCAAAGGAAATTAACAGGACGAATTACTGTAATAACGATTGTCTCTGACTAAATAGAATGTAATGGATACACTGAACTTTGATTTATGAGTTCAATGAATTCCTCAGGGGAGTAACACCTTTAGTCTGTGTTAGGGCAGAATGATAACACCGAGTCAAGTTTGAGTGGATCCCCCAAAGTGAAAAGGATTGATTTAGCCAGGTACTTGTTACTAAGGGAAAGAAACAGAAAAGCTCTGGTCATTAAATTGCAATAAAAATTCATTTGGAAAGTCAAGGAACGAAATTACAAAGTGAGTATATACCAGTTAATACAGCAGGGAATATGATGGGCTCATATTAACCAAAGTAAATAAACTTTTAAAAAGTCGGACAAGAGGAGAATTGATTCATTTGAACTCTGGTGCTGGAGAAGTCTTCTGTGGATTCCATGGACAGGAAAAGTCACAGACAAGGGAATACTAGAACTCATGAAGCTTGAGCAATCACTGGGAGGTAAAATCACAAAACTCCAGCTCACTTACTTTGGCCATACAACGTGATCCAACTCAACAAAGAGAGCAATTATGCTAAGACTGGTCCGTGGTAAAAGGAAACCAGGCCGACAAAGAACATGATGGCTAGACACCATCAAAATGGACACGGGCCAGAGCATTATACAACTAAAAGAAGTGGAGCAAGATCGAAAGACGTGGAGACATAGGATTGCCAAGAGTCAGACACAGCAGGGAACAAACTAGTTCACTTTAAAGTGTCACTGTGCTTGCCAGCGCCCTTCTTTGTGCCAAGTGTTTTCAGAAAGTGAGTGGGACCAGGTAGAAATTTTGCCCAGCAAGGTTTCTCATTGGCTATTGGCAATTTGATTGGCTGTGTAGATTTTTTTTAATGTTGCTTTGGCAACAGTTGCCATCACAGCAGAAGGAACGTCATTTGTAACTGAAGGTAAACTGCAGCTGTGGCAATTTTGTTAATGGCTCCATCTCCTGTGGCAGCCATTTTGTGGCTGCCTCCATCGTGATGTGTCAGAATTCTAAAAGTGCCCACAGTCTCAAAAAGGTGGGGAAGTTCCTTGATGCGTGAGCCTGTTGCGCAGTTTCCGAAAGGCCCCATGCTAACATATATATGTATTGATAGTTTGTGATATGTGAATGAGCAAGCTGTTTATATAAGACTTGTAGGATGTAGCCCTAGACAGAAATGAGGCTAGACTTTGCCTCAGAGTATTATTTACTTATTTACTTATTTACTTATTTACTTATTTACTTATTTACTTATTTACTTATTTACTTATTTACTTATTTATTCCGCCCTTCCCTACGGCTCTGGGCGGTTTACCTAGAACATTTTTAAACATTCACATAGAACACTATCAAAATCAGTATCAAAATCAATATAACAGTATAACAATAACAACAACATCAATTGGAACAATTAGAACGGCACTTCAAGAATAACTTGACAATCCCTCACTGGGGGGCACCTGTAGGTGTTATTACTCAGTCAGCCCCACCAAATGCCTGGTGGAAGAGCTCCTTTTTGCAGGCCCTGGGGAATTGTGGAAGTTCCGGCAGGGCCCTGATCTCTTCGGGGAGCTCATTCCACCAGGTGGGGGCCAGGACCGAGAAGGCTCTGGCCCTTGTTGAGGCCTGACGTGCCTCTTTAGGGCCAGGGATCCGTAGCCAGTTATGAATCAGCACATAGTAGAGTCTGGATTAATAATAAATACTGAAGTATAAGGTAAGCAAGCCGACATGCTAGTATCTGTTCTGAGCAGAAATGTTTAGTGTTTAAACGCTAATTTTGTTGGAGTCACTGATAAATATAAGTAATTTTATCAATAATTTGAGTGATGATTGTGTAGGTGGAATCCCAGTGTACTACTTTGCCCAGGGGGGCTATAATACTGTGAAGATGGCCCTAGGGAGGATCATGGTATAATATTTTCTGCGGTTAGTTGCTACCTGGTGGCTAAGCAGTCAGACTAGGGATAATCCTGAGGAAGAAGGGATGAATGGAGGCCTGATTCCAAGATGGATACCTGGCTGAAGTGTTATATGTGCAGCTTAAATGAAGCAGATTTATATTCTAGCCTTGTTGGTGTGCACGTCAAACTTCATTCAAAGCACAGGCATTTCTTGTGGCTGAAAAAAATGCCTGCCCTAAATTAAAGTCAGGATGGACAAAATTGAGCCAGAAAGTTGATGGTTTTCAAAAATTTCACCAAGGACTTTTTATTATGCCAGAGATTTCATCCCTATTCCCACAACAAGTATCTTGGGCATCTATATGTGGTGAGAGGAGCATGACACCCACCTGTTCCACCCCAACTTCTGTGCTCTGAGTTGGTCTTTGGAACAGACCCTAGATGGCTCAACCTGATAATTACGCTTAGATTTTGAAGAGCAGCATCTGCACTCCAAGGACATGATCTTGTTGCAGGCTAATCTCTAAATTGAAGATTGGGGTGGTGGTGGTGGAGGTTGGCTTGTTTACTGCAGCTTTAGAGATAAGGACTGGGAGCAATAGTTTCAAATGATGGGAAAGGAGGTTCCGCTTCAGTATCAGAAAGCATTTTCTGACAGCGAGTGCTGTTTGTAGATGGAAAGATACTGCCTCAGAGGGTGGTGGAGTCTCCTTTGTTGCAAGTTTTTAGGAGGATTATATGAGAACCTTTTTTTAAGTCCCTGAGAAGGTGGAGGGACTGGACTGAATGGCCCTTGATGGTCTCTTCCGGCTCTGTGTGATTCTGAGTCTACCTAGCAGTTTTACGACTGAGACAAGTTTTGATCTGAGCACTGCCTCCCAGCCTTGGATCACAGCTAAATGTTTTTGCTACCACACTGTCCTCCTTTCCAAACTACATGTATGTTGACCTTGTAACCTCAATATTCTCAATCTGTTCCCTGGAAACAATGTATCTTACAGGTAAAGTTTGTAGGCGAAATTCAGACTTCTGGATCAATTAATAAGGTTCTTGACAGATGAACATCATCAAACATAAAATGCAAAGCAGTGTATTTTAATAATACCTGAAGACCTGTCTCCCAATCAATGCTGACATTTTGGTCATAACAAGAGCTGTTTTTTTTTTATACCCTGCTTTTCAATACCCAAAGGAGTCCCAAAGCTGCTTACAAAGGGAAGCTGCTTTCCCTTCCTCTCCCCACAACAGACACCCTGTGAGGGAGGTGGGGCTGAGAGAGCTCTAAGAGAACTGCTCTGTGAGAACAGTCCTCCAAGAGCTGTGACTAGCCAAGGTCACCCAACTGGCTGCGTGTGGAGGAGCAGGGAATCAAACCCAGTCTTCCAGATTAGAGGCTACCATTCTTAACCAATATACTATGCTGGTTCTCAGAACATAAGAAAAGCCCTGGCTCTCATTACCCAGTGTGATGTAGAACAGTGGCTCAGTGGCAGAGCATCTGCATAGTGAGCAGAAGATCCTGAGTTCAATTCCTGTCATTTCAGGTTAAAAAATCCAAATAACACATCAAAGACCTTCACCTGAGACCCTGATCTTGATGGATCAATGAACTGACTCAATGTAAGTCAGTTCTGTGAGTTCACGTGTAAATTCCCTGGTGTCGCAGTTCTGTATTTAATCATTCTCAGTCTACAATTTCCTTCTGTTGACATATTTTACATAGATGTTGTGGTGCTAATGACCACTGTGGTCTCCCTTCTCTCTTAAAATCATGGATATTCTCCTCTCATTAAGTCATCCATGCTATCATCTGTAAAGATGTGCCCGTTTTTGAAACAAATGTTTTAAAAAGTTATACAGCTTGTTCAAAAAGAAACAGTACAGCATGACATGCACTATGATCCCTAATTCTGCACCCAAGAAGAGAAGGGAGGTAGCGAACTCCAACTCAATGACAGTCTTCAAGCAGCTGCTGGACAGATACTTACCCTGGATGCTTTAGGCTGATCCTGCATTGAACAGAGGGTTGGGCTAGGTGGCCTGTATGGCCCCTTCTAACTCTATGGTTCTATGATTCAAAGGGGGACAAAGAATGCTCTGCTTCTACCTGATAATTAGTTACTTTCAAGGCAGCTTCCTAAATATGTACAGAAAATGTTAATTGTTTGCTGTCTTTTGCATCCCTATGGCACTATTAACCCTGCACACTTAGTTACCGTGTTGCTTTGTTCCACAGATAGAAGGGAGGCAGATATTCTAAAGGTTATCTTGTTCATTGCAAAAATGAAACCTCCTGCAGATATCTTCTTTCCAGAGCTGAGCTTCTGTACTGCCATAGAGTCACCTGCTGCCACCCTGAAACGTCACATTACTGTCTTAGGGGAGCAGCTATTTGGTGATGCTCCAGGTGGGATGGTGATAACCCTTCTTGTGTTGCTAAGAACCAAGCATGATAATCCCTTTTAGAATCTCCCTTTCCACTAGCCTATTAGTGCTTCTTGGGCTATGATCAGTGGTACCCAACCCCAGAGAAGGGGAAATTAGCTTTAAGGAGAGTTCAAAAATTGAGTGACCATTTTGGCCTTCCTTTGTAAAGTCCTGTCATTAGAGAGATGAGGCTTGTTCCAGGCTGAACTTGTAGTCTGTCTACACCAGGGTGAATCATAGTGAGAATGCCCCAAAATAAAATTAAGTAGAAAGAGAGTGAAAGCAATTGTAAACACAAACAACTTTATTGTATGCAAAAAAAAAAAGAATTTAAAAAATTAAAGAATCTACACTGAGCACCTGAGAACTAATTCACTGCGTAACCACACAGGTGCACCAACAAGAGGGCACAGCTATAAAAGGTAGGAGGGCAAGAGACATGTGATCTGAAATCCTAGGCTTGACATCTGGAAACGTCCAGGGGCCAACACAGCTGAGGTCCAAAGAGCAGAGCAAAGTGCCAGCAAGCAGAAAAAGCCCACAAAGTTCAGCCGGGGTTCTCACCAGGAAACTAGAATTCTGACCATCAGAGATCTGGACCAGGGACAGGAGAAACCATTTGCTATGGCATGAGGTCCTTCTTTTGTGGACAGAAGATCATCAAGATAGGGGAGATTAGGGCCATGCCGGCTTTGGACTGGGTTAAGATAAAGTTTAAATTGCACTAGCTAGCTTAAAGTTAACTGCTGTCAAAGTCTGATGGGGGAAAGTGAAAAAAAACACCTTGATTGGGCTATTGAGAGCCAAATCTGCGTGGGCACAAAGAACATCATTAACATACTTTAATTAGATTGAAGTAAGCCAGATCTGTATTGAGACAAAAGTCTGGGTGAGTCAAGAAAGCTCCTGAAACAAGATGGAGCATAAAAGAATAACCTGAATGCCCTTATTGATTGAGTTTTAAAAAAGGAAAAAGATGAACCAGGCATTGGTTAATGAAACAGCAACTTCCTAGAACTTGGCAGATGCTTCTGGGATATTGAGTGATGTCTCCAGTGCTGAAAAGAATGAGGAGCCATTGAGCAGGGGGAGATTGAACTCAGCCCGTTTCTAATTAGGCACACTATTTATTTATTTACTTATATTTTGATTTCTAGGCCACTCCTCCCTGTGAGCGGGCACAGTGTAGCTCACAACATATAATAACATTAAAATCATCTTGAAATATTAAAAAAAATTAAAATTCATTTCTATATGAATCCCCATGCCTTCTTAATTGACTCATTACAGGCACAACAGAATTCCATAGGCATGGTGGGGGCTGACATGGGAGATGGGAAATAAAAGGGAGGGCATGAAAAAAGGGGTGAGGGAGGCCCATAACAGTTCATCATGGCCTCAAACATATACCTGGTGGTTTCTGTGGAACTTTGTTAGTTCCATCAGGGCCCGGATCTCTGCTGGAAACTCATTCCACCAGGCAGGACCGGATTTCTCTGGGGACAGAGATCTCCAACAACTTTGTACTAGCACAGCGTAACACACTTCTGGGGGCATATAGGGAGAGACGGTCCCACAGGTATGCAGGGCCCAAACCGCATAATGCCTTGAGGGTTAACACCAGAAACTTGAACTTGATCCAGAACTCTACTGGCAACCAGTGCAGATGGAGCAGGATGGGCTGAATATGTGCTCTCTAGTGGTTCTCAACCTTTTCTTCGCCGTGACCCCAACTTCGGCGCTGAAGCCTAGTGAGGACCCAGCTGGAGGAGCTGCCAGATAGCACGGTAGAAACGCGTCTGCTGCCCCCCCCTTAGCCATGGCCATGGAAGCCCCCCCCTGCAAGAGGTGACTGGAGGGGGTAAGGGCCCTGCCTGGGGGAGGGTGCTGCTGCTGCCACTACCACCGCATCCACATTGCTCACTGACCTGCTCCGGGTTGGGCTCGGGCGTGCGTCTTGCTCCCTTGGCTCCCCCTTTATTTTAAGATGTGAAAGTATCCAGGAACAACATTGTCAGTTCTCAGTTACGTCCAGAGAGGCGAGAGATTATACATGCTGAGTCCTGCCCTCAGGAATGTCAGTTGTCTACATAATTCAAAGGAGCCCACCTTTGGTTAGGCCTCCTATCTAACTCCTATCTCTGTGAGAACTAGGGGCTTTCCGCACCAGGATCTTTGTAGCAAATTGGTTGCTGAATGAAAAATCGCCATTTAAAATAGTGGAATTCGTCGTTATGCATACCTGCCTTTGTAGTGGAATCCAGTTGCGTTTTGTAGCGTTTCCCACAGGCTTCCGGTCTCGGAAAAAATCGCTAGAAAGGAAGCGCTCTTGCCAAGCTCGTCCCGCCCCTGGCCGTCAAGCAGCCAATGGGCAGTCGTTAGCATGCTCCCAAACAGCCCCTTTCCCTTTAAGAAAGTTTAAAAAAAAACAAAAAACAGACCCATTGCAACGAATCTGTGTTGATTCGTTGCAACGGAGAGACCCATCTAGCTGCCTGGTGTGTTTGAGCTGTCATTTATTCGTTGCCACGCTCCCTCCGAGTGAAAAAAAAAATCCCCCCCCCTCTCACGGGCCCGATTTTCGGCTGAATGAATGTGTAAAAAATAAAGGGAAAATACATCAGCAAACGGGCTTCTCTTGTTTGTGCTTAGTGACTGAAGGGGAGGGACTGAAGCCGGGGAAGCCTCTAAACAGAGGCTCGCTGGTGCGTTTATCCCCGCTCGCTTGGAGAAAAAAAAAATGGCGATCGCTTCGCCGGAAGATCAGAGGAGAGAACCAGGGGGAGGGACTTTGTAGAAACCGAAACAATGTTAACGCACAGGTCTTTTTCGCTAGTGTTGCAGATTGGTTGCAGGAGTGTATCGCTTTCCGGAGGGTGAATCCACTTTTGGGGATTTCCCTGAAAGTGCTACAAGGAAGCACTTTTTGCAGATCGTTTTCAGGTGTGTGGCAGATTGTCAACGACGTTGTGCATAACGGCAAATCAGTAGCGTTTTCAATTGGCAACCATTGTGCGATTTTGAAGGCGTGCAAAAAGCCCCCTAATTTACGTGGGAAGCAGCTGTGTCCCCAAGGTTATTTGGCTGGACTCTTATCAGCTTCCAGGCAATCTACAGAGAACAGAGACAGACACAAACTGGTTCCCACCTCCAGGCGAGGACTGGAATCTCCACACCTAAGGCTTAATCTGATTTCCCATAAAAAGCCAATTACCTTCTGGCAGTATACATTCCATAGGCATACAATAACAGGGGGAGGGGGGGAAGGCTGAAAGTCCATTCAATAAACCACAATTATTTGGCAGAACCAACCTGGTTCTGACAGTTATGCAAGTTACTGTAGTGCAGTCTGGAGGAGACTATCACATGGATCATTGTGGCTAAGTCTTCTAGGGCCAGATAGTGTAATAAGAGCTTCACTTGGCAAAGATGGTAAACTACCTAGCAAGCTACATTCATGACCTGAGCCTCCATCATCAGGCAGGCATCAGGGATCACTCCAAAATCCTTCCCTAGAATTTTCCAATAACATGGATGTATCCAAGTGCCTTTATGAGACTCCACTTGGCCCAGTTCCTCTGTCATTCATTCTATACATGCCATGCTCTATCAGATGTTAAAATAGGATAGGCTCCTTAGTTTAGTAAGCTGCAGATCTCTATAGCTTCCATTACGCTGAAGCTTCCTTCAGCTGTCCAGGTCAACACATGGCTGAAGGCCACCTTCTCCTCCAGACCTCAGTTAAGAGTTCTGTCTCATCTTATGGACTGAGCACCAGAAAGCACTTCCTCCTTGCTTCTCTGAGTTTTATCACCTTTATATTCCCCATCTACTGACCAGGCCAGGTCAGAATGGCTTTTCCTTAAGTCTTCAGAAATTTCCTTCCTGAAGTCTCTCTAGTAGAGCGGGGCCTTGCGCTCTGCGGGTGAAAATCTGTCGGTCATTCCCGGCCCTAGGGAAGCACGCCTGGCCTCGACCAGGGCCAGAGCCTTTTCGGTCCTGGCCCCGACCTGGTGGAATGAGCTCCCGGGAGAGCTGCGGGCCCTGCGGGATCTCTCAACGTTCCGCAGGGCCTGCAAGACGGAGCTCTTCCGCCAGGTTTATGGCTGAGGCTGGGGCTGATAATAGATCTATGCCCCCCCCCCGGGGACTCAGGTTCTGGACCGGAAGCAAAACATAATCAGGACCTCCTCTCCACCCGCTAGTAGTGTGGGGGGGGGGAAGTTGAGCTGCCATTCTTGCCATGCCGGCAATATTGGCAATGTTATTATTGTTTTTATGGGGTTTTAATGGGGATTTGTGATATTGTTACCCGCCATGAGCCGCAAGGGAGTGGCGGGCTATAAATCTAATAATAATAATAATAATAATAATAATAATAATAATAATAATAATAATAATAATAATAATAATAATAATAGTATTTAACATCTCCAAATCCCTGTTTGAAAGGAGCAGGCAAGTTTGACCATTGTCTACATCTATAAGCATTTCTATGGGCTGAGGTAAATCTAGAAAACAATCAAACTTTCTTCTCCCTCCTGCCTGCCCAAAGAAGGGAAATAATCTTTTAAATCTCAGAGTGAAGGTTTTGCTCAATTCCAGCCTCCAAAGGGGAAAAAAAAACACATTTCTTCCCAGACTTCAAAGTGTTTGATGTCTTTTTTACATCTTTTCTGGTTCAATCCTCATGATCAGGGGTCATTTTTCTACGCTGGAGGGCTTAAAAGCAAAGAGGAAAATGGACCACCAACGTATTATTAGAATAAATAAAGTGAAAGTCAAGCACAAATGTTAAACAAAGCAGTAAATAGAACATGTTTGACTGTGGTCCTGGGCTACAAGTCTAAAGAACTGTGTGCTTATGTGTTTGTTGTGTGTAAAGTGCTGTGAAAGCCAGCAAGGGGCTTTCAAGGCAAGTGAGAAGTGGATGTTGTTTCTCACTGCCTTCTTTTGCAGAGTCTTCTCTGCTGGTTTCCCTTCCAAGTGCCGACCCTGCTTAGCTTGCAAGTTCTGACGAGATCAGGCTATACCATGCTGTCCTCCCTCTCCCCTAAAGAACTTTATGGGTTAATAATTGAAATACAAGGCTGCAGGGCAGTGGCATGAGCTCCACTGGGCGGGCCTGGAGCAGATGCTTTTACCTTAAGAGCCTTCATTCTGTACAAGTTTATTTGTTTATCTTATTCATAGTCCACAAGGCAGGTTGCAGGATATAAAACAGTGCAATGAGCCCACACACGACAACCAATAAGCAATGCAATAAGACTAGGGTTGCAGAGTTAGAGAGCAAGGGGAACAACAAATAATCAAAGGCAAGGTATACTATACACCAATGGTCCCCAACCTTTTTATCACCGGGGACCGGTCAATGCTTGACAATTTTACTGAGGCCCGGGTGGGGGTCATCTTGTGCCGTGGGACGTCACCGTCACTGCCTGAGCCCCTGCTCCGCTTGCTTTCCTGCTGGCACCCCTGACTTCCTGCCACCTGCTGGGGAGGGGCCGCTGCCAGTAGCAGCTGCGCGGTGCCACACTGACAGGGAGCCCCAGCCATGGCAAAGGTGAGCCGGCAGCAGAGTGGCAGGGCAGCCCCCGAGGCAGCAGGCAGGGAGGAGGACGTGGAGGAGCCGCGGACCAGCACCAACTGATGCACAGACCGGGTCCGGTCTCCGGACCGGGGGTTGGGGACCACTGCTCTACGCAGTGCAGAAAGTAGATTATAAGGCATAACAAAATGCAGTAAAAGCAAGTGATCCTTACAATAATTGCAGTAGAGTACCACCCTGTTCCATTATAAAGATGTCCTCCTGGTCTGCGCAATTCTACCACAGCTGGGACACCACCCTGTGTGGTATACTGGTTAAGAGTGGTGGGTTCTAATTCGGATTGTTATGTTTGATTGCTCAGTGCTCCACATGAAGCCTGCTGGGTGATCAAAAAATTTTCAGATCTCTCTCAGCAACATCTGCTTCTCAGGGAGTCTCTTGTGGGGGTGGGGAAAGGGAATGTGATTATAAGGTGCTTTGAGATTCTTTGAGATAGAGAAAAGCAAGTCCTAAAAACCTATTCTTTTTCAAAAAACCTCTTCCTGAACATTACCCTCTGGCACATTCTACAGAATGTGGGACCCTTCTTGACCTCCTCTGGCTGGTTGCCTTCTTCTTCCGGAAAACCAGAAATGCACTTTGTGCTTTCAGTGCCCAGGACGTTGGTGCTGAAAAACATTAGCACTCGCAGGACTGAATCATGGTATTCTACTCTTGTGGGGGAACCGCCAACCTGGACCTGGTCTGCACACAACAGATAATGCACTTTCAATGCACTTTCGAAGTAGGTTTTCCTGTTCTGAACAGGAAAATCCAGCTGCCAAAGCACATTGAAAGTGCATTATCCTGTGTGTGCAGATTAGGCCCTGGTTGGGAACCATCTTCTGATGCCCCTTCATAGGACAAAGTACCCCAATGGTGACGGAAAGCCCTCAGACAGAAGATTTCATCGACGCGACTCCCAATGAAGCCTGTCTTTAATCTGGCCGCGAGAGCTGTCAGGACATAGCAAATGGATCCCCTACCGCGCCATTCTAAGCTATTATGTTTCCCCGAGGCTCTACATTACCAGAATTAGCTTATAGCCACTGGCCTGTATTACCGAGCCCGTCTTTTAAAGAGCTGGAATTATTAATTTGAATGCGACGACGACGGCAAGAAATCTATTTCTGTGATAGCTTCTTATCTGAGGATAAATGCTTCATTAATCTTAGACATATCATGCTAAGAATATTATTGAAGTTAGACAGAATGATGAGTAACAATTGGAGGAGCACAGATTGGGACAGGCAAGAATACATTCTCTCATTACTTTCCCGGCACAGAGCACAAAGAATTTATTATTCCCGATGCCGCGGGCTGGAACCTGCTGATCTTCCCACTGTCCCATTGCTTTCTGTGAAATTAATACAAGGCAGAAGCAGAGCGCTGCCTTAGCAGGTGTGCATTTTGGTTTTTTTTTCTTTTTTTTAGTGATAGACAAAAGGAAAGGTCCAAACTCTATCTCTCAAAAAAAGCCTCCCCAATATTCCAGGTGCTTAATGAGCAAATCAAAGCCCAAGTAAAATGATAACCCCTGTCCGGGATTGCCATTATGTTGCATCCAGCCTTATACGCATTTTCCTTTGTTAACATTTTATGGAGCTTTTATGGCAGCTTAGGAGAGGAACAATTAAGTAGATCAGGCATTAGCACCAATAGAATTTAATCTACATCAGAGGAAAGTCATTAAATCATATTGTGCGTCTTCAGATCTTTAATTACCCTTGCAGCTGTGGAAAAGGTAACAGGTGTAATTGACAGTTTGTGAGCATATTAGACATAAATTGAAAAGACAGCAAAGAAGGCTTAATCTCGAGTACTGAGCCGCAGGACACGTAAGGAGGCCTATTGTACTGCTGGTGAGGGATCTTGACTGGTATTACCAATAAGTGATCTCAGCTGGCAATGCCAGGCGGTGATCTTGACTTGTGCAGCTAATAGGGAAAAGCAGAAAGGCATCGCTAGTCAATCCCAGAGTTTGTGTATTTGTTGTGGGAACACTGGTGCTTTCACCGCAAATCCTAATATTTAGCGATGCCCTATTAAAGGCTGCAGTCCTCTGTCCAGGACTAAGCCTGCTTGATTTCAGAAGGACATTTCTGTTTAAAGTATAGGTCCAGATTTCAAGTAGCATAGAAAGCACTGCAGAAAATATTGCTGGTCTCTTTTGAGCCGTGCAAATTGTGCTCCAGGCAAGGGAAAAGCAATAATGCACGTACAGAATCATTAGCTATAATGAGGCATATGCTTACAAAACTTAAAACCAAAATTAAATTAACAGCATTGTATATCTTGATAATTGCATCCGACTATACCCACGCTCGAAACGCCTTAACAGAATTTGCAATGAAAGTAATCCGGAGGAAATTATTCAGAGGGAAAAAAAAAATATTCTTCCAAGGAGTGATGCTGCACAAATGAATCAGCCAAACAATGCTGGAGAAAGTTCCGGCACTTCCTTTTCTCACCAGCAAGGCCAGAAAATAATAAATAAACATTTATTGAAGGGGCGATCGGGGACAGGGGGACCACTGTAGTGACAGTCGTAGCCGGCCTGCCGCCAGACATTAAAAAGGCACCCAGCCCACTACAACTTGAGCAGTTGTTAAATTGGTTAGATAGATATTCAAATAGGAAGGACACTGCATTTCTACCCATTGGTTTTAGGGAAGGTTTTCAAATACCGTGTTATGGGCTCTGTTACTTCGTACACCTAAGAACTTAGGGTGAGAAATGGCGGGGGAGCGTTTTTAATACATTTTAAGACATTGTAACCTGCCGCAAGCCATTTGGGAATGGCGGGAAATAAATCGAAATAATAATAATAATAATAATAACAATAACAATAATAGAGTTAAGCAATGGCAGTTGCTTAACGCTAAATTTTTAGAAAGTTGGTTTAGGTTTGGAACACACGATACAGAGCAAATTATTGAAGAAGAAGAAGAAAGAGGACAGGATTGCGCCCCCCATCCCCCCTAGTTCCACTTTTGCCATGTGCTTTATTGTGCATTCAAGTTCACTTTTTTCCATGACCTGTCTGCAAAAATTCTAAGGCGGGAAAGTATAGGTTTATTCTGACATATAGCTGCTGGCATTTTTTGCAGTAGGGGAAAATGTGCACAGTGGGAATGGACGTTTTGTGCATACCAGGTTGAATATTCATTTATTTGTTAAAATCCATGGTTTCCAAAAGACATTAGACTGGGAGTTCAATCAGCTCTTTATTGTGATCTCATCATCTTTAACCCGCTCCTAGCGGAGCAGATTAAATAATCGGTTAAGGGCCCCGAGGGTGGGCCCTGTCTGTGATGAGGAAGGGTGCCCATAGGCCCCTTCCCCTGGACTGACACTCGGGGGGCCCAATTGGCAGCCGCAAAGCGCATGCCGATTGGGCCCTCCGAGTGTCAGTCCAGTGCCAAGGGACCAATTGCGAGCCGAACGCGATTGGCCCCTTGATGCTGGCCTCTGGCACGCCTTGCCCTCGCCAACACTGCTGACAGCGCCCCGCTAGGCCACCCGCCACGCTGGCCGCCGCCCGCTGCTGCGCCTGCGGCTGCCGCTCCACCCGCTGCCCCGCGGCCCTGCGCCCCGCCCGCCCTCCCACCCTCCAACGCCGCCAGGTCACGGCCGTCGCCGTCTGCTGCTCATTCCCCGCCCATTGGATTCGTCACCTTCGGGGATCACATCAGCAGGCTCCGCTTTCCGGATGGGGCACTGAGCTGCCTTGCCCGGAAGCCTCTTCCCAGCTTTCTTCTTCTTTCTTTCTTCTTCCCACAATGGACACCCTGGGAGGTAGGTGGGGCTGAGAGAGCTCAGAGGGAACTGCTCTGCAAGAACAACTCTAACAGGACTGAAAGTGGCCCAGGGCCATTCAACTGGCCGCATGTGGAGATAGAAGCCCCTGCTCCTAACCACCACACCAAGCCCCATGTAGTCTGGGCCCTTTGTAACTAAAGGACTACCTCTCCTAATATGCTCCCTGGAGAGCACTTGGTTCTTCAAGTGCCAACCTATTGGTAATCCCGGGTCAAAAGACATCCACCAGGCCTCAACTCAGCCCTGGCTCCAGCTTGATAGAATGAGTTGCCAGCTGGGATCAGGGCCGTGACGGAGCTATCACAGTTCCACAGGGCCGGTAAAATGGTAGACTTCCACAAGGCCTATTGTTGAGGCCAAGGTGGTCAAATATCATGTGGGCCTGCCTCCTCTCCTCTCCTCTCCTCTCCTCTCCTCTCCTCTCCTCTCCTCTCCTCTCCTCTCCTCTCCTCTCCGTTTTTATGGAGATACATACGGATGTTTGTATGGACGTGTGGGTGTGTGTGTGTGTGTGTGTGTATACATACGAAGTTTTGTAAAATGAGCTTTGGAAATCCAACGTCTTTCCAATGAGAAACAATTCACAAGAAGATCATGGGATGGGGGAAAAATGTCCACGATCTATTGCCAAACATGTTACGCATTAAAATAAGTTCATCCCACTTGACTTGCATCGCGCTTCCTCAGACTAGCCGGCAAAGGACAAACGTAATGAACTAAAAAGCACAGAAAGAAGAAGGGAAAAAAGTCTAATTATTGTTTTCTCCAATATGCTTAGCCCTCCTAATTGCCTTACCTCAGTGATTTAAGCAAACAGCAAACATCTTTGGGGAAAGAAATTGAAGCAATTAATGCAATTAATGTCACAATTGTGCTGATATAAAAGGGATGGCGAAACATAAACTTTCAATGGCTGATTCTTTCTGAAGCAGAACCATAACATGGTTCATTGTATTTTAAAACTCGCAACAACTACTATTGAAATATGTGTTGCTGTAATAATAATCAGTGTTTCTAGTTGTACCACTGCATATTAGGCAATGTTTTTTTGTTTTTCTCAAAAGGTCTGTTTTAGAATGTGTTAACTCTGACAGAACTTGGTCCCCCCCCCCCCCCGCCTTCTAATATATTCTGATATAATCAAGCTACACAGTGTAGCTCTCACTAGATTATATCACTTCAAACAGATGGTGGGGGAATTTAATGTCTGAATGTTCTTCTGGGTCAAAAAATACTCCCTTTGCAAACCAAACTAGCATATTATGGAGAAAAATCAGCTCAATACTTCCCAAATAAACTCATTTTCATTAAACAGAACTGATTTTGAAAATGGCAGAGGCATTTCCTAGACACCAGCGTGATGTAGTGGGTTAAGAAGAAGAAGAAGAAGAGTTGGTTCTTATATGCCGCTTTTCCCTACCCAAAGGAGGCTCAAAGCGGTTTACAGTCGCCTTCCCTTTCCTCTCCCCACAACAGACACCCTGTGGGGTAGGTGAGGCTGAGAGAGTGCTGATATCACTGCTCGGTCAGAATAGTTTTATCAGTGCCGTGGCGAGCCCAAGGTCACCCAGCTGGTTGCATGTGGGGGAACACAGAATCGAACCTGGCATGCCAGATTAGAAGTCCGCACTCCTAACCACTACACCAAACTGACTCTCAAGAGTGGTGGACTCCTCCACATGCAGCCAGCTGGGTGACCTTGAGCTAGTCACAGTTCTCATAGAGCAGTTCTGTTAGAGTCCTCTCAGCCCCACTTACCTCTCAGGGTGTCTGTAAGATCTTTGCCAACCAATGTTTTCATGTTTGATTGTAGCATACAACTGTTTTTGATTTTCTCTGATACTGAATTGAAGAACCTACTGACTGATAGGTTTTCAGTTCTTTAAGCAAATTTTGCTATCAATTAAATATTTTCATGAAAGGAAGAAACTGGGACAAGCTTATGAATTACTTCATGATGTTTATTGTTATTAGCAATTACTGCCCCCCCCCCCAGCATTTCTTTTTGTTTCCCATCTGGAGCTTGACATCCCTGCACCTCCATGGAATCCAAAGCCAGGACTTTTCTCCAGGGGGACTGCTCTGTTGCCTGGAAATGACCTGCAATTCCAGCAAATCCCCAGGTCCAAACCTCTCCCATCGTGCAACCTCTCTGACACAGAGGTCCCCCCTCCCAAGCAAGCCCTTCCTTCTCCAGGAGCCAGGAGATGAGTTGTTATTGTAGATTCCCCCTTCAAAACAGCCATTTTCTCCTGGGGAGCTGATCTCTATAGTCTAATTCCAGGAGATTTCCAGCTGCAGCTCAAGGTTGGTGACCCCTGGGTCAGAATGTTCCTTGATGAGGTTTGGAGGAAGGACCTCAAGAGTCCAGGGGTGGGCAGGAGCTTTTGCCGTGTAGCCAGCCCTCAGGAAGGCCACAGTGAAAGTGTGCATCCTAGTGCCCATTGTATTCCTGGGTACAACAGGCTTTGCCACTTGTAAAAAAATCAAATTATGTTTCTAGCTATCAGGCTGGGCTGAACCCAGTTTTACTTTAGAGAACTCTCAAGAACTTGTGGGAGCATAGCTTGTATTTCCCTCTCCACGCTATTTTCTCCTTTCCTCCTTCTAGCAGCCCCCATATCCCCTTTTTCTACTTCCTGTATGTTCTTCAGCTCAGTTCAGTATCAAAGTAAATCAAAAACAGTTGTATGCTACAGACAAACATGAAAACACTGGTTGGCAAAGAACTTACAGGGGGTTCCTCAATTACTGCCTCTATGTCAGCTTTTCTCAACTTTTTTACCATTGAGAAACCCCTGAAATATTCTTCAGGCTTTGAGAAACCCCAGAAGTAAGATCTCCAGGTCCCAACTGGAAGCTAGCATCCCCGCCCTTGGTCAGAGGTGCCAGCCTCCAAGTGGGACCTGGAGAACCCACAGAATGAAAGCTCCTCTCTAGACTCCAGGGATCATGGTCACAGTCTCTCATTTTCAATCACTACAGATGGAGTCTTGTTAAAAATTAGGTACATTGATTATGATTCAAGTTTTAATGTCCAGCTTCTCTAGTTAAAAGATTTCTACTAATAGACACTTATTTGCTCAGCTGTTCCAGGTTGACATGTGCATACACTGTGCTTTCATTTCTTCTAGGCAAGGTTTACAGTCAGCCAAGTTAGTCTTCTTCCCTAAACAGGGAGATGAAGCAGGGAGAAATCATCTGTTCCAGAGACCTTCAAAAGATACTGTCCAATAGAATCGCCAGGACTCAGATGGAGCAGTGAACTTTTGGTACAAAGCAGTTTTGAATGTTAAAGAGAGAGTTCAAAAAGATACAGCTGTTAAAGCAGTGGTTCTCAATCTTGGGGTCCCGACGCCATTAGGGGTCACTTGGCCCCTTCAATGGGGTCACCAGGTTGCTGGCGGGCAGAGGCAGGTGGAGGCGGACGGAGGCGGGTGGTGGCGGCAGCAGGTTTCAGTTTGCAGAGAGTTTTTTCTCACATAAACTTGGAGCAACCTTGTGAGCTTTCTTCCCCTTTTAAAAATTACCATTCCCCCCCTCCCCCAAGGTAGTAAGTTGTATACTGTCCCAAGGCAATAGACTGGTCTGGTAATAGTAAATGACTTTGTGGTTAGTATTGAAAATTACATAGAAAACCAGCCATCTATAATGTCTAGATTCTCAGCAAGTTTTATATTGCCAGGTTGCTGCAACTGCTCTAAATGGCATGGGTGGAGCATGTAATAAGGATTATCCTGCCTTCTGAGTGTGTTAATAACATAGGACATTGAAAACCATGTGAAGCACTTGAAATTGCAAGGCATCTGAACAACCACCAAGTGCCCATTATTTATAACTAATTTTATTTTCACTGAGGGCATTTCCGCACATTGAAAAAAATAGTGTTATGCCAGCGAAATGGCTTAGCACTAAAAATTATCGCGCCTCTGGCCATTCTTCACCTTCTGGCTCTCTCGCTTTCGTCTGCCGCCTTCTCGCACTTCTTACACTCCGCAAGCGCTGCTTGAAATGGCGGAAGAAAGCAATGTGCTTTACACGCGACTCTGTACCACCTATCAAGCCAGGCAGCCAATCCCATTTTGTAATGTTATAAAGGGCCTGTGATGCCCGCTAATTGTTTTTAAGTAAAACTTCTCCATTGAAACACTTATGCATCTAATGATAGATGCATAGTGCTTTTTATAATGCCACCAATTATGGAATCCCAAGTCTAGAATCTTAAAAAAATTAATCTCGTTCCTGATTTGCGGGGATGGGAGGGCTTTAGAGAGGCATGCTTTGTGTGACAACTTTTGGGGAAAATTCTTTTTGGCTTTGCCTGCAGGATTGAACACCTATTCATTGCTCCAGGCATTTTCCTCTAAAAAAAAAACAACAGAACTCCATCCCCAGGAGAAGAGAGAGGGGGGTGGGTGTGAGGGCAAAACATTGGAGGCTTCTATGCCTCCATACATTTATTTAGTGTGTGGCCTGCTGGTTGCTCTCCTGTAGCTTGCACCTTTTAAGTTGGGGAATCCACTTTATGCGATTCCCCAACTAGCGCTTTAAAATGGCGGATGTTGCTTGAAATTTGTGGATGGACAAGGGAGGTTGGTGACGTCATGCAAAATGCCAAAAATATGGCATCTTCATAAGATAAGCATGTCACAATATTTATCGGGTGCAGAATTGCCCTGATTTAGGAGCTTTTCAGGCCTCTGCTTCAAAAGCGTTTCAAGCCTCTGCTTTATTTATTAATGATCTAGATGAGGGGGTGGAGGGACTACTCATCAAGTTTGCAGATGACACCAAATTGGGAGGACTGGCAAATACTCCGGAAGATAGAGACAGAGTTCAACGAGATCTGAACACAATGGAAAAATGGGGAAATGATGCAATTTAATAAAGATAAGTGTAAAGTTCTGCATCTGGGTCAGAAAAATTAAAAGCATGCCTACTGGATGGGAGATACGCTTCTAGGTAACACTGTGTGTAAACAAGACCTTGGGGTACTTGTGGATTGTAAACTAAACATGAGCAGGCAGTGTGATGCAGTGGTAAAAAAGGCGAATGCCATTTTGGGCTGTATCAACAGGGGCATCACATCAAAATCATAAGATGTCATAGTCCCATTGTATACGGCACTGGTCAGACCACACCTGGAGTACTGTGTGCAGTTCTGGAGGCCTCACTTCAAGAAGGACGTAGATAAAATTGAAAGGGTACAGAGGAGAACGACGAGGATGATCTGGGGCCAAGGGACCAAGCCCTATGAAGATAGGTTGAGGGACTTGGGAATGTTCAGCCTGGAGAAAAGGAGGTTGAGAGGGGACATGATAGCCCTCTTTAAGTATTAGAAAGGTTGTCATTTGGAGGAGGGCAGGATGCTGTTCCCATTGGCTGCAGAGGAAAGGACACACAGTAATGGGTTTAAACTACAAGTACAACGATATAGGCTAGATATCGGGGGGGGGGGGAATTCACAGTCAGAGTAGTTCAGCAGTGGAATAGGCTGCCTAAGGAGGTGGTGAGCTCCCCCTCACTGGCAGTCTTCAAGCAAAGGTTGGATACACACTTTAGGATGCTTTGGGCTGATCCTGCGTAGAGCAGGGGGTTGGACTAGATGGCCTGTATGGCCCCTTCCAACTCTATGATTCTATGAAAACCCTGCCATTTAAGGGATTTTTTTGTGTGGCTACTTAAACGTTTACGAGCACCTTGGTTTTTCTGTGTTCTCTCCAACTTCACAGCTTGGTGTCTGTCTATCAACCCAAGGGTGAAATTACATGTTATGGTTTACACAAGATTCCCATGGGAACTTGCAGCCATACTGCCGTTCCAGGCTCTCAGTGGCCTCTCCATGGAGAAGCACAGCAGGACCATAGTGTGTGTGTGTGTGTGTGGAGGGAGAATCCCAACATCCTCCAACCCCACTATTTCCAGGAGCTGAGATGGCTGCAGAGGTACTATTTCCCCTGTCAGGGAACCATGGGCTGGCTGTGAGTCCTCCCCTTTTCTTTTTACACAGGCATTACCACTGTGAAATCAGAGCTGCATTGGCAGCACAAGTTAAGCATGACATATAGTTTGGCCCTGATCTTGCCAGTGTTTCAGGGTAGATGCCTCTGACCGTGTAGGCACAACAAGCAGACAACGCATCCCCTGCAGGGTTATGTTGATGTTGTGGCAGGCTGTTCAGCCGCAAAGATGGGTCAAGCTGGGGATGATTCTGTGCTTGACAAGTAGCTCTTTTGAATGACATCCGCACGGGGTATGCCTTTTCTCCCATGGTGGAGAAGATGGAGTTCATGGACTTTGCGAGCCCGTATATGACTGCAAGCAACTTCTTGCCAGGACTATGGCCCTGTAGCATTCATGACTATTGCAGGAATGAAAAATTGTTCTGTATGTGGATTGGGGCAATTTTCAGCTGAAAACATTGAGGCAGTCCAATCAGGAGCTCAGCTTGCATGCAAGGGAGGGAGCCATCGCTGTGAATTTGCCTGCTGTTCATGGTCGCATTGCAGCATCCCTTGTGAAGAGTACTCCTGGAGCACCGCACCAGTTCATGAGCCTGCCGGAGTTAAATGCAGTGTGTTCAGTGCCCTTGATTTCAATGGGAGAAGAAGGCCCATGATTAACAGTCTCCCCATGAAATCAATTCCGCCCACTCAACTTGACCATTCTCAAACTAAACACGTCTATCAGCCTATCTGAAGGGGCCCAATAAAGATTTCCTGCTTCTGCCCAGAAAAAAAAAAAAGCTGAAGTTGTCCACATCAAGGGAGCTGACAGTCCATGGAGCCGATAAGCTTTGCACAACTTGGTGAGATCCCCAGTTCTGCGGGAATTATTTTATTCAGGGCAAAGGAAACAGTAGCATTGTGCAGACATTTCTTACAGATGCTGGAAAAGAGCAGCAAAAACCTATTTCTGTTGTCTCAGCAGAGGTGGCACAGCTGGTCCCCTGGACGTCTGCCTCTATCTCACACACATACTCAGTACGGACACACACACTCATCTCACAAAGCCACAGAGCTGGCTTGTTTCAGCTGCATTTCAAGCCTTGGGAATTTTACAGTCATCCACACACAGCTTTCAACCATCAGAGAAACATTTTGTTATCATTGCCCTAAGCATCAATTCAGCAGAGTAGCTCAATCTGCTAACTTCGTTCTTTTTTTTTGTTTTCTTCCCATGAAATGGGATTTGCTGTTTTGCTTTCTGGTAGACTGTCGAGACTGGCCAGGTCTTTTGGAAGGCATCATTCATCATCGTTGCCGATGGACAGGCAGAGATAGGCAAACAGACAGACAGAACAAATACGAGTTGAGAATCAGTCTTTTAATAGATCTTTGAGCATCTACGGAAAGTATAATGTGTCTTGCTGATGACTTCCAGTGGATCAGCAGTATGTTTTCTGTGTCAAGAATTCTCAGCCATGCTGGTGATTTTCCCCTCCTTTGTTCCATTGCCAACGGATGACTTGCAAACATCTGTCATGTGCGTCACTTTCCTTTGAGCACCGGACAACAATGACAGCGCCACCAATGAACAAACGGGTCTTTTTGGTTTATTTTAGGCCGAGATATTGGCACCAGCACATGACGAGAACTTGTCGGGAGTCTATTTGCAGATGTCCATCAATAGATACACTTGAGGTGGGAGCGGACAAGGAAAGGAAGAATGTGCACCTGCCATACCTGAGACCTTTAAGCCCCAGGAGAGGACATGCTGAATCATTTACAGAGCTGCATCTTCAAAAATAGGACACAGATGTTTAAGTTCCCTGGCATTTACAGCTTAACGGTTGCAACAACTTGCTTGTTATGTTGTGGGTACACATTTACCCGGTCTTGTTTTGTACTTATTCTGATGCATTTTGTAAATAACAACCACCGCAACAACAACAATAATAAACCCACTGCTTCCGAAAACTGGATTCCGGGACTGTTTAGCGTTTTCACTGTTAAAAATCATGGCCCATTCTGCGCACGTTGGATAATGTACTTCAGTGTACTTTTGCGGCTGGATTTTCCTGTGTGTATTCTTTTTCGTTACATCTAAAGTGCACTGAAAGTCTTTTCTTCCTTGGCCATTCAGTCAAGATCCAACATGTGCATAACGGGCCACAGTGTAACCACTTCTGCTTGACTGAATGGCCAAGGAAGAAAAGGGCATTAAATTTTTCCTGATCTCCCTGTCCCTTCCCTCAAGTTCGGTAGCACGTCAGTTTTAAATTAGTAGCAGTTCACGTTTCCATCAAATCAAGGTACAGTTCATTCTTTGGGTCTTCCTAATGGATGCTTTTTGTGGCGCTTAATCATGTTTCAATTATTCTATTGCCTCACTCGGGTGACGTACTAGCAAAAATGTTATTGTTATGAGATTAAAAAATATTGTCCACTGGAATGTAGCACATTGAGCACGTGCAAATACGTTGGGGGGGGGAACATTTTGCTAATATGCTTCATTGCACCTTGAACATCTAAGAATGAAGTGCTGATCATGGAGCCTAATTCAAAAATTAAAGAAGGTTCTGAACAATTACCCCAAAGGGCAAAGAGTCTTTTCTACAGCGAGACTCAATTACTTATGAAGGATTAGTTGAACTAGGTTTATCTCATAATGACAGATAGGCAACCTTAGAGCTCCAGTCAACCAAAATGGGCCATTCTTAATAGGATCAAAGTGTTCCTGTGATTGGGATGCTGGAAACAATTGATTATGAGGGTGATCTTGACCTTCCTGTGAAGACTAGTCATCTTTTCATACATTAGTACTCCAATTTAGAAATGGTGATCTCTGTGAGCAAGTAGGACTCTGGATGTCAGTGGATGCAAATGTATACTCAGATGTTCACTCCCACCCATGCCATGCTGCACTTCTGGATCTCAGTGCGATTAGTGCTGTTCCACATGTTTCTATATTGTGGGACATAAACAAGGATAAGTCACCTGTTAATGTTACAGAACAGTAACAATAAGTATGGGAAATACTCATGTAGTTGATATGCAGCACAACCTGGAAACATCTGTAAAGTACTGGCAGTAGGATCTCATTCAGATCTGTGTATTCTGGCAGTCCATTCTGGCATCAGCTCTTGAACTGACAAATTATTTGCAGGTAAGTGCCAGTTTGGTGTAGTGGTTAGGACTGCGGACTTCTAATCTGGCATGCCAGGTTCGATTCTGCACTCCCCCACATGCAGCCAGCTGGGTGACCTTGGGCTGGCCACAGCACTGATAAAACAGTTCTGACTGAGCAGTGATATCAGGGCTGTCTCAGCTTCACCCACCTCACAGGGTGTCTGTTGTGGGGAGAGGGAAGGGAACGGGATTGTAAGGCGGCATATAGGAACCAACTCTTCTTCTTCAATGGGTTGTGATTTCACAGGAAACCATTCTAGAGGATGACCTTAGAACTTCCACTGCAATCAAACCAACCACGGTCATCATTTGTATGAAGGAGAATGGGCTTTGTATTGCATGAACTTAGGCATAGCATTTTGCACACCATTTTCAACTTCACACATTCTTTCATACAAACACTGCAGAAAGCTTGCTTGGTGAAGTTTAATTCCCCACGCTTCTTCATGCAGCCAACTGGGTGATGTTGGGCCTGTCATAGTTTCCTCAGAGTTCTCTCAGCCTCACCTACCTTGTAAGGTGTTGTGGAGAGAGGAAGGGTAGTTAAAAAAGTGGGGTACGAAAAGAAACAGCTCTTTTCTTCATCACACCTTCAAATGCCACCCCAGGTCATGGAACATTTGATGTGGCACAAAGTAGTACAGCCACAAGGAAAAGTCAGTGCACTTCCATGCATGGTTCGAATACGTCTTTCAAGGAGAGAGGCAGGAAGGGAAAGTTCATCCCCAAGACAGATCACTTGGTTGTGTTTGACTTCCTGATGGTGGAATAGCTCAAGTGATTCTAAAACATGGATTACATGACGCTTTTAATATGGCCTCTAGCCATGGTGACTACAGGCCTTAAGACTCCAGCACTTGGAGGAAACATAAGGGGGAGATCTTGGCCTTTTTGCCTTGTTTGTTGGCCATTCATGGCAACTGGTTGGGCACCCTGTGAAACATGATGCTGAACTTGATATGCCACAGGTATGACAAAATAGAATTCTTCTTATTCTTCCAACCCTGGACTTATTTTTAGTGTCTGCATGAACACCCTAATTAGCAAATTCTAAAATAAATCTTCCATTTTGTGTATCAGTTACTAGTTCTAAGGCTATATAATAAGCATCATCTTCATGTCTGTGGAGAACACAATCTCATTCTACACCTCTATTGGAGACCGTCGTGAATCCTTCACTTTGTTTCTCGCTGAGAGCGGCATTGAACAGTTGGTCAACAGTAGGGAGGCTTCCAACATTGCTACAGCCTTCTCTCCAAGTGTGAGTTTCATCAACTCAGAAAGCCTGGCTTCAAAGCAAAGTGAGGCTCACAGTTGTCATTTCTTTCCTCTGCTTCAAAGCTAGGGAAGAATTCTTTCCTCTACTTTGCACCACTTCTCCTTACATCGTACCCCATCTTATCCACCTTGGTATTGAAAGTGATATGTCGATGCTGTTAGGCAGCTGAGAAGAAGGGCAAGGGGATGCTTTCTGTTTCTCCTAATGAACTCCTATTTCCGATGCCATCCCTACATGAATCTCATCACATGTTACTTCAGAGCAGGGCCATACAAGAGTGTCTTTAAAAATAACTGAGAGGGGAGGGAGGCAACCTGATTGTGGGCAATATTCCACAACAGGTCTACCTTTTTTTAAGGAAAACTTGCTATTAACCCATATACATCATATCCACAGTGCTCAGCACACTGTGGGAACTATCGCTTCCAAAGTACCTGAAACTGAATATCATGAACTTTGGACTTCCCTACATACACCACGTGTCTCTGATGCACAGCAATGTATCCATTCATCAGGATGTTCAATTGCCAGTTAAAATCAATTATAGCCAAGATTGATGCTTTGGAATCCATCCTCCTGCTTGCTAATCTCTTGCTGAGAGCATGACTATATTACTTCCCAGAAATGGGCCAGAAGATGGGGTAGGATGGAAAAGGGATGGAAACATAGAGGAGAAATTTGGTGGGGTGGACATGTAGTACTCGATGGAACTCCTGATGACACAATCAGATAGACGGTGGTATTCTGAAGTCTCTAATAATTTAGAATCAAGCTCACAGTTTATTTCAGTTCATCTGCATGCGCCTCGGTTTGTGCCAAGGCAAGCTGGGAGGGAACCTGCTCATCTCTAATAAAAAGTCACTCCACACTGAACCAATTTTTTTTCGAGCATCCCAGAGAGACCTATCATGATCTGAGCAAACCTGCCACCTGTCTGGATTGAGAATCTCATCTTGGCTTGACTACATAACCTCTTCAACTTTTCTAAAAAAAAGTTAATCCTTGAACACTTCATAGACCCTTGAGAAGATAATTGTCCTCGTTGGGGGAGAAAGAGGTTCAGACTAGATATCATCAGAGAATACCACTGATGTGCAGGGAGGTAATTAAAAATAATACAGGTACAGATATTTTTGTATTGTCATGGCAGGAGAACAGATATGGACCAAACTGAGTCCCGCTAATTGATTACACTTTAAACATTAATTTGTTTGCACCAAATAGGCCTGCTCTTCAGATGATGAGCTGCTCGACAGTCAATAATGACTCTTGTCTGTCTCTTTTTTCGTAATCAGGAATTCATTTTGAAAGTCTTTGAAGCACTTCTACATGGATGGCAAACAAGCCTGCCACTGGGATGTGTACAGGCTTATTAGATATTGGCCTTCAGAAAAAAAAGTGGAGCTGTGTGATATCAACCTATGAGGAATTGTGAGGAAAGCTGAAACAATTTGATAATGCCGGTTTCCTTAGGCAAGGCAGGTTGGGTGGGGTTGATTTTGTCAAAGCAGGAACCTCCACATTTCTTTTGGATTCCGCTCCTGGGTGGAATTCAGTATGTGTAATACACATCGTGCCTCTCCTCAAATCAAGTGAATTTCCTACTGCAATTATTTTGACTTGCGTCAAAAATTACACCGTTCAGGGCTGGAACATTCAGGAATGTTCAGCCTGGAGAAAAGGAGGTTGAGAGGGGACATGATAGCCCTCTTTAAGTATTTGAAAGGTTGTCATTTGGAGGGGGCAGGATGCTGTTCCCATTGGCTGCAGAGGAAAGGACACATAGTAATGGGTTTAAACTACTACAATGATATAGGCTAGATATCAGGAAAATGTTTTTCACAGTCAGAGTAGTTCAGCAGTGGAAAAGGCTGCTTAAGGAAGTGGTGAGCTCCCCCTCACTGGCAGTCTTCAAGCAAAGGTTGGATACACACTTTTCTGGGATGCTTTAAGATGCTTTGGGCTGATCCTGCGTTGAGCAGGGGGTTGGAATAGATGGCCTGTATGGCCCCTTCCAACTCTATGATTCTATGATATCAAAATTCGCCACAAACGAGCATAACATTTCAGGAGCAACTTCATGATGCATGATGTCCACCCCACCCACTCTTCTGGTTTTCTGTCCATAGGTGTAAAGATGTGGTTTGGCCAGAGGTACAAGCTCTTGAGCATGAGTTGAAGGGCAAGAAGTTATTTCTTCCAACTCCAGACTAGCTAAAGGAAATGGCTCCTAAAATGCTGATCTAGCCATCTGGATCTATGACTTGGAGACTAGATTTTTAGTGATAGGCACAAACCAGGAAAATGTGCTTAATTTCAGTTTGTGGTGAGCAGTTCACGAGCCACAAACCATCATGAACTTTTGAGAGCTCAACAATCTGGTTCAGTTTGTGAGGTTTGTAAATGGTGGAAAATATGCTAGAGACACCAAACTTGCAGTACGCTAGAGACACCAAACTTGCGAGAGATTTCCATCTGACTCTCCTTTACCTGTTCTCCAAGTTTGATGAGGACAGGTTTGCCCATTGGAGCAGAGCCTTCTGCAGAAGCTAACCTGCAATAGGGGAAAATCAGCAACAGTCTGAACATCTGCCTTCTCTGTGGAGGCCTCCACACTGTGTAATGGCCTGCCTGAGGAGGTCAGAAAGGCTCCCTCTCTCCTGGCTTTCTACAAACTATGCAAAACTGAGCTATTCAAGATGGGTTTCCTACTCAGGCAACAGAGTAGCACGGGACATGATGCTTCACAAAGTTACTTGGATAAATTATTAGGGAATGTGGTTTATTCTACTGTGTATGGCTTGCTGCAAAAGGGATTATTATGTAATTTTGCATCATTTAATGTGTCTTGTTAACCTTTATGCTTTGCTTCAGTGCTAGTTTTTTTAAGACTTGTAGTTGGTTCTAGAATCCAGAACCTATTCCATTGTTTATTGAATGTCCCGTCTTGTTGATTGCATTGACTTACTCTATTTTATCCACCTTGGTTCCCAGCAAGGAAGTCAGACTATAAATACTTTAAAGAAGAAGAAGAGTTGGTTTTTATACCCCACTTATACCTGAAGGAGCCTCAAAGCAGCTTACAATTGCTTTCCTTTCCTCTCCCCCCAACAGACTCCCTGTGAAGTAGGTGAGGCTGAGAGCTCTGAGATAAACTGCTGTGTGAGAATGGCTCTATCAAGACTGTGACTAGCCCAAGGTCACCCAGCTGGCTGCATGTGGAGGAGCGGGGTATCAAACCCAGCTTGCCAGATTAGAAACCACCACTCTTAGCCACTATACCAAGCTGGCTTTAAACCAAAGAGTTCTTGGCTCATGCTCTGTGGCCTTGGACAAGGTGGCCCAGTAGGCTCATGACTAGCCCATGATAGCATTGACTTTTTTCTTGTTCTTGTTATATTTAAATTCTATTTTTGTGCTGTATATTGACTGCATCTTTATCATTGTAAGCCATGTTGAGTTCCTTTGGGGAGAGAAAAAAGGCAGATAAATACACTAATAAATGGCAAATAAATATACTAACCAATGCCCCCTCCCAACTTTTTCTAGCAAGGATAATTTTTTGTTTTTTGCAGTTAGTTCCTGCCAGAGAACCGCTGAACTGGATGCTGCTTCGATCAATAAGAGCCTTTTCTGTGCCAAGTTATATTTAAAAAAGAGTAACCCCAAAAGATTACCAGGCTTTAGCCACACTCTTTCATTTCCCTGCAAAGTTTGGAGAAGAGCCCCTCCGGAGATGTCTTTAATAGGTTTTATATCTTCCTGAAATAACGTTTAATTTTATATCACATTTAAATTATTTTCTGAGATCTGTTCGGGATTGTGATGTGCTCTGGGATGATTAATGCAGACGCTCGAGACTGTTTGGGTGCTTTTGTGGTTGGAGAAGTCTGCCACACTCTCCTCCGCACCTTAGGGTTATTGTGTACAGATTTTCTTCATGAATTATATATGGGTTAAAAGAGTTTCCCATAAATGGAGGGTTCATCGAGAGGACAGCTTGAACATTTGAACCCATCAGTAGGAAGGGAGGATGTTTTTCACTGTTCCTCATTCAACTCTCTGTCACCCTTTCTAATTCAGCTTACTGCAAATGTAACATTAGTTCGACATTAAAATTCTATAAGCCCGTCTCCTCGCTTTCTCTGACAGGCCTCAAGTGCTTCATAGATAAGAGCTCCCAAGCTTCCTCGACAACTCTTTCTTAGCATTGCCAGGAATTGGATACCATCATGTTGTGCTTGACTGGTGCATGTGGAGAAGCCACTTACAATTCCGAACCCCATGAGATGTATATATTTCCACCCCACACCTACATCAATGGGAACCAAGTCAAATTGGAGAGCAATGGAAACAGCAACTGTTTCCCAGTGCGGAAAAGGTACAGTGGTGGGATTCTCATTTCTTGGGACCCCATCGCTTTTTCATAAACAAGAAGATGCAGCAAATAACCCAGGGAAAGAGGAAAAAGAGGAAATATTCTGCTGATTGTACGATTCATCCATCCATTTCAAATAAGGTTGAAGATGTTCAATCTCTCATCTTGGCAGTTTCCATTGGAAGAAAACCCTTTTCACTTTTTTTGGATGAAGTGGAGCAGCTTGAATGGTACTCATGAGAACTAGGGATCCAAGCCGGGTTGTCCATAGTACTTGGATGGGAGACCACTGAGGAAAACAAGAGTTGCTGTCCAGAGAAAGGCAATGATAAACCAGCTCTACTCATCTCTTGCCTAGAATAGCTCATGGAGGCAGTCGCAACGATGACAGGTTTTCTTTATCCTACTTGTGTGAACTGAAATAGTATTATTTTAAGAACCTTGTTGCGGTTTTCCTGTGCTGAAGTTTTCTTGTAAAAAGTATGGCATTCAACATTTTTTCTGCATGTTGAGGGGCTGCTTCTCTCTTCGCTCTGCAGGTATGAATCTGCTGGTTGTCCTGGGCCCCCAGGAAATTTGCCTGGCCTCGACCAGGACCAGGGCATTTTCAGTATTGGTCCCAACCTGGTGTAATCAGCTCCCGGAAGAGCTAAGGGCCCTGACAGAGCTCTTTGGTTTCCGTAGGGCCTGCAAGATAGAGCTCTTCCACCAGGTGTTTGGTTGAAGCCAGGGTGGAGACCAGAGTTACCAATCTGGGGATCCCACCCTGCCTTTTTATGATCGGGGTTCCCTGGGCTAACTTCACCTAAGGTCATCGATGTAAGAATCAAAGACTGGGAACAGCAGGGCTGTGGGTCTGGGAGGTAGTTGGGAAATTGATTATGCTGCCATCAATTGTAAAAAGGGGTTTCTGTGTGGTTTTATATTCCATAATTTTTATTGGTTTTATAGCTTGTAAACCGCCACGAGATAGCCGGTGCCGAGAGTGGTGGTCTTAAAATCAAATAAATAAATAAATAAATCCACATGATACATTGTATTATGCATATATATTATATAATTTAAACATATAGGGTTGAATCCTGCCTAGGGGTGTGCACAAACCAAATCACAAAACTAGGCACGTGAAGAATTTTGCCCTGTTTTTGTTTCAGAAACTGACAACTGTGAAGTCACAAACTTCCACAAAATTTTAAGGTGGTTATTAGGCTTCAAACAAACCGGTCCGTCCTAGAGGAGATCAGCCCTGACTGCTCTTTAGAAGGCCAGATCCTGAAGATGAAACTCGAATACTTTGGCCACCTCATGAGAAGGAAGGACTCCCTGGAGAAGAGCCTAACGCTGGGAGCGATTGAGGGCAAAAGAAGAAGGGGACGACAGAGAATGAGGTGGCTGGATGGAGTCACTGAAGCAGTAGGTGCAAACTTAAATGGACTCCGGGGAATGGTAGAGGACAGGAAGGCCTGGAGGATCATTGTCCATGGGGTCACGATGGGTCAGACACGACTTCGCACATAACAACAACAAATTAGGCTTCATGCCTGTTCCTGAGCAGAGCAGAAAGCAGAGAGTTAAAGTCATTGAGTCCCTTTATACCCCTGCTTTCAGCTCTAGCAGAAAGCCAAAGAAACAGCTGAGCTGTGGGGAGTGCTCCCTGCAGCTCAGCTATTTTGGTTTTCTTGTGCAATCTCTTCAAAATTTAAAGAGACTGCACATGAAAGCTTCAAACAGTTGAACAGGCTGGTCCCATCACTTAGGTATTGCTACTTTCTGAAAACCCTGTTAAAAGAGACTGTAGACTTGCTGGACCAACAAGCCATGAACCGAATCAGTCTGCAAGAGAGTGAACCAGTTCATGGATCAGTTCATGGTTTGGCCATGAACTATGGACAGAACTGCATTTTTCCAATGCATGCCCATCCCTAATCCTGATTAGTGTTCTATTTGATTACACATGATTTGCCTCTTCACTGCAGTCTCAGTCCCACATGTCTCCTATCTACAAAACTTTCTATTTCAGAAAAATCTATTTCAGGCAGGACCCCCGACTGATGACATGGCCCCAGAGCAGGCAACATGACACATAGTTAATTAAATTAGTTTGTTTAGATCCTAAACTTTCAGCAACAGCTCTTTTCTTTTGATAACTCATATCACATTTTCAACATTAAACATTGCTTAATGAAATTCAAAAGTTAACATAGGTTTGTAAAGATCTTCCTGTACCACACTTATTTTTACAAAATGCAACATTCAAGTCACTGTAGGTAGCTCCTTAAAAAAGCTAACTCCTTAATTACTTCAATAATCCTTCTTTAGCTTTTCTGAGCTTTTAGTAAGCATGGCTACAAATGAAAGAAATCAGTCTTCTTACTGTGACAAAAGTCAGAATGCTACTGTTTCGATTCAGAAATCCCAGTTTTGATTTGCGTTCTCCCTTTTCAGGGCAGAACTTCATTCTTCTCGCTAACAAAATTCAATAGAAATATTACTGTAAACATTGATTCTCGTTTTTGCATCTATTATGTGTAAATGCATTATAAGGTGATGTGTAATACAATAAAAGATGTGGAAAATGAAATGGAGGAATTGGGAACGCCAGCACTAAAATGTGGGAAATGGCTCAATATCAGTACATCCATGTATAGAAATAGCATCTTCTTACAACCTCATATATTTTATAGGTCACACTCCTATGTGGTGTAATGGTTAAGAGCGGTGGCTTCTAATCTTGCGAGCCGGGTTTGATTCTCCGCTCCTCCACATGCAGCCAGCTGGATGACATCGGGCTTGTCACAGTCCTGATAGTGCTGTTTTGAAAAAGTGGTCTTGTCAGAAGCTCTCTCAGCCCCACCTACATCACAAGGTGTCTGTTGTGGGGAGAGGAAGGGAAGGTGATTGTAAGCTGCTTTGACACTCCTTCTGGCAGTGAAAAGCAGGGTATAAATGTAACTCTTCTTCTTCATCATCACATCCCTGATACTGCTGCTCTGTCTGGGCAGTCCAGTCAGAACTCTCTCATCCCCATCTACCTCACAGGGAGAGGAAGGGAAGGCAATTGTAAGCCACTTTGAGACTCCTTCAAGTAGGGAAAAGCGGGGTATGAAAATCAACTCTTCTTCTTTTTAAAAACTGTTCCTCCTCACTCAAATCCATCCAGAGACTTTTCAGCCTTCTAGTTTTAACACATATGGGAAATCCTGGTCCAACTTTGATCAATGTCAAATTGTATGTCCAACGCAGAAATCACATCCACAAGCTCTCACTCGGCATAATTGTTTAGAGTAATTAGATTTCTTACTGCCCTCAAAGAGGGGCATCAAAAGTCTAGGGAATTGGATTTGAGCTGTGTTGCTTTATCATGCTATTTTGTGGACAATGCCCAGTCGCTCTACTGGGAACTTCCTGCCACGATTGATACAGGCGACTCTTGGTGATCCTATGGCTCAACAGTCACCAGGTTTTTCAGTCATGTACCACTTCTTTTAGTTGTGTCATGCTCTGGTCAGTGTCCATTTTAGATCATATCTAACCACCATGTTCTTTGTTGACCTGGGCTGAATCTGCACGGAGCTTTTATTCCAGTCTCAGAACGATTCAATCCCTGCCATCTACACTGAATGCTATTTGCATTTTGATTTGGGGCAATTTAAATTTTCCCTCTGCAAGAAGCATGATTGATCCAGAGTGACCCAACCTTTCCCCCCCACAATATCCTGGAGTGGGTATAACCCTTGATATTTGAAAAATCGGCATGACTAAGCGTGCAGCTGTCTGCTGCCCCCCCCCCCCAGACCTGGAAAGGCTGTCTCAAGCCTCCAACACTGTAGAAAAGCCCTGATTGGCCAGGGTGTCAGTTCAAAGGCTTCCTCATTTTCAGGTTGCAAAGCTTCCCTTAAAGGGGAGGCCCTAACTTCTCTTGGCAGAAGCTCCAGAAGCCCTAACTTCTCTCAGCAGAGATTTGCCTCATGGATTTATTCCCCCTCCTCTGCTGTCTCCAATCCCCTCTCCACCCTTCAAGAAAAGAAAGAGGCTCCTACTGTATTTGGCTACCTTCTCCTTCTGAACTTCCCTAACCACATGCAGAACATATTTCTGTTTCAAGGGGGGGGGGTAGAGGAATACCCGAGTTCAAATCGATCTGAATTCAGCAGGATCTCCAATGGAATAAACAAAGTAAGTGCAGAATCAGCCCTGGTTTCCTTTTACCACTTACCAGCTGCATCACATGATATGGAAGTGAGCCAGAGTTTTGTGATTTTGCCTCCCAGTGATAGATCAGGCTTTATGAATTCTAGTAGTTCCTTGTTTGTGACTTCTGCTCTCCATAGAGACCACAAAAGCCTTTTCCAGCACCAGAGTATCTTCAGGGATACTCCAGGATGTTCCCACTACACACTCCTTTACGTGATTTAGAAGTTGCTACTCTGCAATAAAATCATTAAGGCCATCGTTAGGACATGAATGTTATCTAGAGGCCTCTAGGCACTTGTACAATGAAAGGTTTTCAGTTGGGATTCATTGAGGAAGTAGTTACAAGCAAAAAACACACTTACTGGTTCCTTGTTTGGATTTGGAACTCCCAAGCAGGAGCTAGAGATCTCTCAGTGGTATAACTGATCCCCAGATTATATAAACCACTTGTTTATTTATTACTGGTTGATTTAAAACATTTGTTCTACTTCTCCTGGAGATAATGGCTGCCTTGGAAGGTGGGTTGTATACTCTACCGAGGTCTCTCCCCTCCCTAAACCCCACTCTCCCAGGTGCCGCCCACAAATCACCGGGTCTTTCTGAAGCTGCAGACGGCAAAGATGCAGGAAAGTCTTCCATATAACATCACTAAACCGCCATACTGTGAACTGGGGGGGGGGGGTGGAGTACCAAGGCATTGCTTCCTTTCACATGTAAAGAATTTAGGGAGTTGCAGGAGACCTTTTCAAAAGAAAAGCTGAAACGGGCAGGTTACGGAAGCTAAACTCCATTTCCATCTACATCTCAATCCAATACTTAAAGCATTTTTTCTTCCTTAACTTGACTGACAGCCAGTATCGGATCAGAGACGGTATGCTGAAAACAAGGAAAGACCCAGGTGGGAGCCAGGGCTAGCTAGTTTTCTGTTCAAACACCCGGGATTTCAGCTCACACCCAGTCATCATTTGGGCAATCAGCAAATCCTTCACCAAGTTGCTCAGTTGCGCCTCAGCAGATTTGATTGCATCTATTTCTAGGTGGAGGAGGAAGAGGAGAAGAAGAGGAGCTGGATTTTGGTACCTAAAATATTACTCCCCAAAGGAGCCTCAAAGCAGCTTACATTCACCTACCCACAACAGATACCATGTGAGGTAAGTAAGGCTGAGAGAGCTCTGAGAGAACTGTGACTGGTCCAAGATTACCCAGTTGGCTGGCTGCATGTCCCCATTTTTTCTCAAGGGAAAAAAAAAGGACCGATGGAAACGGGACTTGGTGAAACCACTAGAATTCGTACAGAGCAGAATAAAGAATGCAAACCAATGAAAACTCAATCAAAATTATATATATATATATATATATATATATATAAAATATGATTTATATATATATATTTAAATAGCATTTATGTACACTTCCCTAACAACATAATCCAAAGTCTTCTGGGGCATCTTTTTTGTTGCAAGAACTTTCTCCAGCAATGACAGGTGACAATGACATTTAAAGTATATCCATAAAATCTTTCTAATTCATAAAGAGGTACCAGTAAGTAGATCAAAGAGCTACAAAATCTTGGTAACCTGACTGTCAACTTGAACACCTTCAACTGAGCTCCTGACGTTCACCTTCAGTCTCTTTCAACCGCCATTATCATCGGAGACCAGATATCCCTCAAAGCTTATATATCTTCCTCATCACTATCTAAAGTGCCATCTTGTACAGCATCTCTACCGACAGGCGTCTGAGCACAGGGATGAGACATGATTAGTTTGACGGAGATGTATCTACCTTATAAAATTAAATGTCGGAGGTCTTGATGTAGATGTATTGATGGGAGTGGAAGAATTCCAAAGCCTAAAGCAGCCGTGCTCAACTTTCTCACCATTGAGAACCCCCTGAAACATTTTTCAGGCTCCGAGAAACCCGAGAAGTGGTGTGGCCGTGCACAATATGGTTGGGAAACATGGCTGTGGACATACCCACCCGGGGCTCCTCCCCTCCCCACCCCCTCCAGGCCTGTCATTGGCCATTTTGGGAGGGGTGGGTGGGTTGACATGACCATATATGGTTACTAGGGGCCAAGCCCATTGCATTCAGGAATACAATGGGTGCTAGATTAGGGGGGTGGAAGATCTCTGCAGACAACCTCCCTTCCCCCCAGGACCTGGAAAAGCTATGGAACTCACCGGCAGAGGCAGCTCTCACGTGGCAGGAATCTGCAGCCTCCAAGCCTCGGAGGAGAAGTGGAAGGAGGAGGGGGTGGTCGGGGGTGGGGGATGGAAGGCAATTGGCTGGCCACTGGACAGACAGGCAAGCCGGTTGGAGGAGAAGGCAGCATTCAGGGGCAGGATAGCCGCCCTGAGTGGGTGTTAAGCACTGAGTGGCACTTAAGCTATGAGACACGCTCCTCCTCCATGCCCTTACCAGAAATATTAAGTGGAACAGATATCACCCAATACATTTTTAACACATTTTAAAAATATATAAAAAATTATTAACTTCCACCCATTCAGGAAATTCTTTCAAGGCTGTTAAACCCCCCCCCCCCCCCAGGATTTCATGAAACCCTGTCTTATTGGAACTGGAGGAGTGGAGGGGAGAGAGCCCATTTGACAGTGCTCTCCTAGCTGCATTTAGTTCCAGGTTGAGGACCAAATCAGGTTCAAGGAAACCCTGGTTGAGAAAGCTGGGCCTAAAAACATCATCAGCACAAAGCTGCTACCTGTCCTTCATCAATGATTGTTCCCATCCCCATTATTTATTTTGGAGCTTTTAGTCCATCCTTCTCTGAAGATTCAGGGCTGGTTATCAATTGCCAAACTATATAGGTTCAAAAGCAACAATTTAAAACTGAATTAAGTTAATTCCACACTAACTTCCGAACACTGAAAAGAAAAAAGAGAGAAGGAAGTACAGAAGATGCATTACAGTTCCTCAATGTAACTTGCAGAGATACTCCTGGACCTGTTAAAATCCTCTCCATATTCACCTGAGACACTCTGATGCATATGGTTATCTGAAGGTCTTTTTGGAAGTGAAGAATTCTAGCAATTCTAGCCATTACACCAGCTGCTGTTAGGTAGGGTTGGAGTTCTGGGGGTAACCAGGACTCCCTTCTCCACCATGCCTGTAAATAAACCTGCAATTGCACCAACGTCAACATTAATTGCATGGTCTAAGTCTGGTGGAAGGAATCAGTCTTGTGCTCTTGTTCCTTTGTGCTGGTTTCGTCAGGCAGAGAGTTAAAAAGATTTGAAATCATGGTTTAAAGCTCCCCCATCTTTGCTGGTTCTGCCTCTCACTTGAGGTGGTGTTCTTTATCAGAGAAGCAGACGGCTTGTCTTCTGCATGGAAGGCATTCCTAGACATCTTCAGCAACAGTTCCAGTAGCTTTTTCCTGCTGTCATCAAGCTGTGTGTGTTTCCCCCCCTCCCCTCTCCATCTGTCACTCTCCTGCTCCTCCAAGTCTCTCTGTCTCCCAGATTCCTTCATGGCTCTTGAAAGCACAGCAGCCAGCCCAGAGATGATTTCCTGTGGGCAAACCGTTCCACTTTTGCAAGGCATGCTGATGGAGATGTTATTTGAGCATACTTTCCCTTTCTGCCCCAAGAAACAACTGAGAGTCACATTTGCCATAGTCATGTGAAAGGAAGAGACCTCTAGATGTAAGACAATCCTCCTTTATAAAGGTTATGCACAAAATATTTTTATTACTGTACATAATGGTAAATCGTGTGTGCATTTAAGATTCCTCCTCTATTTTGACAGCACGTGAATGAGCCCTAGTTTTCCTTTTAAGTAAAAAAAAAAATGCAACGGGAGTGTGTAAAAATTCTCCAATAATATTTTAAAAAATGATCATTCCTTGATCTGATAAGTCTGAATTCATGCTGATATAAACGTGTCATGGGTATCCGGTTTTCATGATGGCGTCCCACTATCTTCTGTTGAGGGGAACTGATCTTTGCAGTCTGGAGATGGGCGTTCATTATGGGAGTTCTCCAGGTCCCAGCTGGAGGCTAGCCTCTCTGAACAGTGGCAGGGAAGCCAGCCTCCAGCTGGGACCTGGAGATCCCACTTCTGGGGTTTCTCAAAGCCTGAACAATATGTCAGGGATTTCTCAGTGGTAAAAAAAGTAGAGCAAAACTGACATAGAAGCAGTAATTGAGAGACCGTATGTAAGTTATTTGCAAGCCAATAGTTTGTTTGTAACATACAACTGTTTTTGATTTATTTTGATATTGAACTGAACTGAAGAACATACAAAGGGAAAGGTTTTCAGTTCATCAAGCAAATTTTGCTATCAATTAAATATTTTCATTGAAGGGAGAACTGCGACAAGTTTATGCTTATTGCTATTAGCTATTACTTATTACCTCTACCCTGCTGGGCCTGCAGAGGCCTCTGCCAGTACCTGTGCAGTGCCAGGGGAGGCCAGGAAGCGCCCGTGAAGGCCCATCCCCCACCCCAATGGGCCCATTGAGTTTCTGCCAGTCTTGGTGGTGCCTGTCTGGGTCGGGGTGGGGTGGACCAGGAAGCATCCCTGTGGGGTGCCAGGAATCATGGCCATGGCACTGGCCCAGAAACAACCCCCCGCCGGCCCTGTGGGGTGCAGGGCAGCCAGGAGAAGTCTTTGCGTGTTCATCCCTTGATAGGGGCTGGGCACGTGCTGAATCAAGTTTGGGATGGCACGCATGCTGAATTGGGGCCATGGCAGCATGTCCTCTGGATTGGCCCTTTGTCTAGAAACAGCCCTCTCCCAGTCCTATGGAGTGCAGGACACTCAGGAGAAGCCTTTCCTTCCCCCCGTCTCTTTATTTTCATTCTTCCTCCAGTCCTCTTCCTTCCTTCCTTCCTTCCTTCCTTCCTTCCTTCCTCCCTCCCTCCCTCCCCCCCCCCCTCCCTCCCTCCCTCCTTCCTTCCTTCCTTCCTTCCTTCCACAGGCTTTCATGCTACCAAAATCTCTCTATTCCTCCCCTGCTCCCTCCTCCATGGGTAGAAATTTTTGTGGTGGGGTGAGAAGAGGGTTGCCAGCTCTGGGTTGGAAAATGCCTGGAGGCTTTGGGGCTGGAAGTGGATGTGATTTTTTGGTGGCCAGGGAGTTCCCTATGGAGTTCCCCCTTCAGAGCAGCCAAATTTAGCACCTGTCGATCCTCAGGCCCCTCCTGGATGCCGGCACCTGCAATTCTATGCCATGCAGTCCTTCTCCGGGATGACTGCCTTTTGCAGGTAAGACCTTTTGTAATTCCATTAGATCTCCACATCTCACCTGTAGTCCAGAGGGACTCACCTCTGTGGTCTGGAGAAGAGCTATGGTTCCAGGGGATCCCCAGGTCCCACCTGGAGAGTGGCACCCCTGAACCTTAGTGGGGTCCAAGGCCAGAGTCCCCCCTCCCCAGCTGCCCTTTTTGCCAGGGGTGCTGATCTGTATAGTCTACCCATGAACTCTAATTCCTGGAGATCTCCAGGCTCCGCCTGGAAGTTAGCAACCCCTGGGGTGGGAATATTCCTGGACGTTTGGAGCTGGGGCCTCAAGATGGTGCAATGCCTCACAGTCTCCCTTCCACAGCAGCCCTTTCCCCCTGCAGAGCTGATCTTTATACTCTGCAGATGAGAGTCTTTGAGATGACGTGCATGTTTGTGTGTGTGGATTTCCCCTGGCAGGACCTGCACCAGGCCACAGATTAGCAACCTCTGGCCGAATGCTTTTCCCTGCTCTCTCTGCATCTGGGGGGGGGGAGGCTTCACACTTAAATACACTTGTTTTCTCCTTGGGGATTGTTCTGGAGACCAGTTCTAATTCTTGAAGATCTCCAGGCCTCCCCATGAGGTTCAAAAACAAAAAACAATCGATTCCATGAAGTAGAACCCGAGAAATACATTGATAATTGACTGTGTGGTTACACAGCCCATTATTGATTCTTTTTCTCGGCTCCCCTGGAGGTTGGCAACCCAGATGGCGGCACATGGAGCTCATGTAACCCAGATCTGGAGATTAGAGTCGGCCACTCTTTAATTCATTTTTTCATTCAGTAACCTTTTATTGGCATAAAATGTATAAGACATATAAAAATAGGGTTTAAAATTTCAACAAAATAATAAAATGGGGTTACATGACCAAACAGATCTTAAAATGATTAAATAAACTATAGGAGATAAAATACAAGGTAGGCAGCATATTATAAAAGCATCTTAGTTAAAACTCTGGCAACTAAAATGGTTATCTCTGGGTCTTTGTCAGAGAGCAGAAATTGCAAGGTCATAGATTTACTTACAGAAGGCTTGTTTCCCAGCAAAGCAACAAAGCTGTCATCCCGACACTGCTCATATAAGGGGCAATCTAACAAAATGTGTGAGACAGAGTCAGGGCAACCAGAACCACACGGACAGAGTCTCGCATGGTATGGGATATGGTGGAATCTTCCCTCTAAGACCTTTGAGGGGAAAGCATTCATTCGTGCCAGGAGAAAAGCTCTTCTCAGGGGTGGGACATCAAGGAGATGCAAATATGTAGGCATAATATTTCTCTGCATAATGATGCCAAAGAATGCTGCTGAGCAGACTCGAGGCTGGGTAGGTATGACCACTACACCATACTGAATTTTAAGATCGAGTGGGAAGCAGGGGAAGGAGGATGTCAAAACTATGCTTTATGCTTTTGCCATGTGGTCAGCACCCACGAAGGCTCGATGCAGGCATACATCCTAGCACCCGGTGCATTCCTGGGTGCACCGGGCTTTGCCTCTAGTACTGCAGATGAAGCATAGGAACTGTATGAAGAAAGGTGATGGGATTGTAATTTCAATTATACCTGTGATAGAGAAAACGTAGGAATCTATTGCACTTGTTGTATTGCAAGCCACTTCAAAGTTCCACAAGGTTCTGAAAGACCTTTTATAAAGCTGAACGTGTGTTTTTAATTCTATGCATAAAAAGGTAGATCAGTCAGCAATGCCCAGGGAATTATCATTCCAAATATATTTTTTCTTAAATTGAATTGTCCTTCTCTGGAGAGATTGGCCATACAACAAACATGGAGAGTAATATCGACTGCGTAATTGTTAATAAAGACCGTCTGTGGTCGCCACTCTATCTCTATTATTATTCAGAACCTTTGTGACATCGTTGATTTCAACTCGCCTAATTGCATCGGTATTTTTTTGTCTCCTTTTGATGTATGCTCTTGTTTGCTAAGCTTCTCTTTGAAGCTATTATTATTTGGAGAATGATAGAGAATGCCTTGTATGTTTTGTGGCGCTGCGGAGATTTATTTTATGTTCATTTGGGTCTGCTGAGCAAGTGAAAAAGAAATCCCCCCCTCCCTTTTTAGGGACATTAAAATTTAAAAACCTTGAAGCTAGTAGGAAACTCTGTATTCATCCTTTCAAAGAAAAGTGTATCACTCAGAGCAAAGTGGCCAGGCCTGTCACGATATTCCGGAGACAATGGAGGAGAGAAGGAAGAGCCTTGTTTTCTTTGAATTTCATGCTGTATCTTGATGTTCCTAAGGGGGGGTGACAGGAGAAATCTGTGCCAGGGTTCCACAAAGCAAGGGGCCATTATCTTAGCTTCTGTATGAATTGTCGGCCATTGCTCTAGTAAAGATACTCTGCTCATGAGAATTCTTGGTATTTTGGTTAAAGTTTTCATTAAAAAATGGTGCACTAGAGTAGCGATCCCCAACCTGTGGGCCGCAGACCACATGTGGTCTGTCAACTAATTGTAGGTGGGCCCCGAAGGATGCCTTCTCCCCCCCCCCCCGGCCCTTCACAACACACTTCGGGTGTCATTGTCTCCCATCACTCCCAGATGGGACTATCTCATTGCAGAGAAACAACCACCCCACAGCCCTGATTTTGCCCCTTCAGACTTCTTTTGGAACCCAATTGGAATCTCTCCAGGATGTCAAGAGTGCAGTTTTCATGGCTTTTAAAAATATATTGGTCAGGTCAACCTGTCCCACTCCCAAAATGGCCAATGTTGGGCTTGGAGGGGGTGGGAAGGGAAGGGGCTCCAGGCAGCTGCATACACAGTTAGGCTTCCCACCCATATTCTGCCCAATCATGACACTTCTGGGTTTTCTCGAAGCCTGAAGAATATTTCAAGGGTTTCTCAATGCTAAAAAAGGTGAGAAAAGCTGACCTAGATGGAAGATATGTTCTCCCCCCCCCCTGCAAACAAGTAGCTTCACATTTTGATCTTTTTGCTTAAGAAAGGTTTGTATGATTTTGTAAGCCAAACTTTTTTACTTATCTTTGTATTATACGTAGCCACATGTCACATGGCTAGTCTGATCTTCTCAAACCTCAGAAGCTAAGCAGGGTAAGGCCTGATTTGTACTTGGATGGGCGACCCCCAAGGAAGTACCAGGTAGACACACAGAGAAAGGCAATGTCAAACCATCTCTAAATGTCTCTTGTCTTGAAACCCCTCTCAGGTACCATGAGTCAGCTGTGGCTTCATGGGACTTTCTGCCACATGAAAATGACATCATAATTTGAGGCCCTCCCCAAAGTAAACCACTATCTGAACAGGAGATGGGGAAGAAGAGTTGTTTTTTATACCCTGCTTTTCACCACCAGATGGAGTCTCAAAGTGGCTAACAATGACCTTCCTTTCCTCTCCCCACAACAGGCACCCTGTGAGGGTAGGTGGGGCTGAAAGAGCGCTGACAGGACTGCTCTCTGAGAACAACACTATCAGGGCTGTGACTAGCTCAAGGCCACCCATAGATCCTAGCCGAGACAGATAGTGTATAATTTTAATTTTTTTTGTTTACTACAGCTATAATTCATAACTTGTTGTGAACCACCTTGAGTTAGTTAGCCGAAAGAAGTAGTGGTATACAAATCTAAATAAATAAATAATTTGTGAAACAGATTGGTGGTTTTCATAACTGTCCGAAGCATTAAAATGTGCAGAGTAGAACAGATTTAACTGAGAGCCAGCTTGGTTTTACTGGTTAGGAGCGTGGACTTCTAATCTGGTGAGCCGGGTTTGATTCCCTGCTCCCCCTTATGCAGCCAGCTGGGTGACTTTGGGTTCACCACAGCACTGATAAAGCTGTTCCGACCGAGCAGGAATATCAGGGCTCTCTCAGCCTCACCTCCCTCACACGGTGCCTGTTGTGGGGAGAGGAAGGGAAGGCGAATTTAAGCCACTTTGAAACTCCTTCGGGTAGAGAAAAGCGGCATATAAGAACCAACTCTTCTTCTAGTGCTCAATGGCCCTAGACCACTTGCACCTTCTACTTGACCCTGGATCTAGTAAGTACATTTCTAACAATATGTAATACGCTCCCCCCATCCAGTTATAGGAAGAAAGCTCCCGTATCCACATACATAGCCCAGTTCTACAAGTTATGCTTGGTCCATCCACACAGATGGTCTTTTCCAGTTGGTGGTGGATCTTCAGCATTCTGTGCATAAGAAGAGTCACGGCGGGTTGTTGTTGGCAAACCACCCCGTATTGAGTCTGCCATGAAAACGCTAGAGGGCGTCACCCCAAGGGTCAGACATGACTCGGTGCTTGCACAGGGGATACCTTTACCTTTTATGGCCATATATGATCATGTCAAACCTCATTCCACCCCAGCCAATGATGGGCCTGGAGGGGATGGGGAGAGGCTCTGAGTGGGCATGTACAGAGCTATGCTTCCCAACCATATTCTGCATGATTGCACCATTTCTACGGTTTCTAGGGGTTTCTCAATGGTAAAAAAGTTAAGAAAGGCTTGGGCTACGGTGTCATTTATTTGCTTAGGCTGAAAAACAATAGCCTTAGAAATAAAATAAAGAAATAAAAAGGGGAGGGAAGGAAGGTCTCAATTTTAAAAGGCGAAAAAAATTCTACTTTAGGACCAACTTGCAAAAGAGCTCTGGACGTGGATCTGCAGGCATCTACAGGCAAAAGAGAAGGAAAAAGGATTTCATGATATTACTGCGCCATTGTATTGACTGAATTTGGATTGAAAAGAAGTTTGGGGGAAACTATTTGAAGGGTTCTAATAGGAGGGCTTTAGAAGTACAGCTTGACCGGAGACAACCAATGTGCTATCAAGTAAAGGGTGCCGTGCTTCACTGCCTTGTATTTCTTTGTGGATATTGCAGCCCAAGAAGGCAAGGGATATTACATACATTGCTTAGATCAGTGGTCCCCAACCTTTATTAGGCTGGGGACCGGCAGGGCATCGGGCCGCGCCCGCGGGGACCGCGCCCGCGCGGGCCACGCCCACGGATCGGGCCGCGCCCACGGGCCGCGCCCGCGAGCCACGCCCGCGGATCGGGCCGCACCCGCGGGCCGCGCCCCCGGATCGGGCCGCGCGGGCGCGGCCTGCACGGGCGCGGCCCGGCCGTGATTTCCTCTCCCTGCCCTCCCCGCAGTAAGAAGCTTCCCGGGCCGCAAGCTTGCGGCCGGGGAAGTTTTTTACTGCAGGGGGGCGGGGAGAGGGAGCCGCGGCCCGGCACCATAGCCTTCGCGGCCCGGCGCCGGGCCGCGGCCCGCAGGTTGGGGACCACTGGCTTAGATTATCGGTAACCATTTGACAGAGTGCCACATTAGGAGTATATGTCTCAGGAGCGGAGCCATGAGATAAGTGTGAGGCTGGCTCATTGGATTGTGAAATTGGTTAAAAAGAAGGAAACAAAAAAATAAAAATACTCCCACCTAACCATAACTTTTTCTAAGCTGAGGAGAAATTATGAGCTGTGTGTGAGGGAATACGTTTGCAGATTCTGGAGATCTCGAAAGCCTGGGGGCTGGTTGTTGCCGACTGATGAGTTGTAGAGACTGTTAATGAGGGATAAGCAGAGGCCTCTGCCCTCTATCTACTCCACTATATCCCTAACTTTCTGACAGTGGGTGCAAGCAAAGCTTTGCCCCAGATCTCTCTCTAGCTACTAGTACATTTTAGATAATAGAATACCACTAGAAAAATAGGAGATTTTAAACTAGTGAATAAAAGCTCCCGCCCCTTGAGATGTTGTAATGTTTGGGAAAAGTGCATACATGCAAGCCAAATGAAAAGATATTGTCTGCTGGGAACAACAGCAAATTCATTTGGTTGGACAATGTCCCTGGCAGGTGCACATCTATTAAATGTCTCTTTCCTTTACCCACTTCCCCTCATTCCATTATGGCTTCATAGTACACAAACATGATAAGCAGGATGCCAGAAACAATTCAGAAGATTAACAACTTCCCTTGCCAAGCATTGTCTTTTCCAGTGAATCTTGTCTTTTCATGATGTGATCAAGTACAATAGCTTGAGGGTAGCCATGGCTTCTTGGGGGAATTCCAGCTCAGTTTGATCTAAAGCCCATTTATTTATTGGAAGTCCATGGTAGCTGTAAAACTCTCCACATTTCAAGTGAATCAATTTGCTTCCTGTTCATTGTCAACTGTTCATGTCCATAGACAGTAATGAGAAATTTCATGGCATTAATTATCTTGATTTTAGTCTCCACTGAAACTTCCTTACACTTAAGGATCTTTTCAAGTTCCTTCACAGCTGCCCTTCCAAGTCTCAGTCGCTTTCTAATTAGTCTCCCTTTTTGCTTGATGACGGAGTTAAGGAGTAGAAAATGTGAACCATTTGTTTCTTCATTGTCCACTTTAAAATGATATAATAACATAGCAGAACAGAGTGCTTAGTGAATGTTTGGGAGGCCAAAGGAATGGCTGTGTAGAAACTTGGCCTAATAACCTGTAATGGAGCCACGCCTCTATGAGGACAAGTGCTATCCACTAAGTATCACAACTACAGTGACAAAGCGTAGAGAAAAAGTAAGGAGCCAAGAACATTAAGTACGTGTGCAAGTTTGACAGCACAGCAAAGGAAGAAAACAGTTTTCACTTGCCGTCCTTCTGTGTGCGTATGTGTGCACATGTGTAAATGTCATCAAGTTGCTTACGATTTTTGGCAATCCTATGAATTAATCACCCTCAAAATATCCTATCATTAGCAGCCTTGCTCAAGTCTTCCAAATCGTGGGTTGTGCCTTTCTTGATGGAGTCAGTCCATTTCCTAGAACCATAGTTGGAAGGGACCTCTAGTCCAACCCCCTGCACAATGCAGGAACTCATGACTACCTGCCCATCCACAATGACCCCAATTTCATGCCTAAGTAATCCCCCCACATACACACCAAAATCTACAGAATCCAGCCTGGTCTGGAGGAAATTCCCCTACCATCCCACAGAGCTGATCAGCAATTCCCTGGGTATGCAAGGAAGGGCCACAAGAGACAAACACTGGCACATCCCTTCCTGCCCACCCACTCACAATCTGCCTAAGTTCATAAAATCAGCATTGCTGTCAGATGACTATCTAGCCTCTGCTTAAAAACTTCCAAAGAAGGGGAACCCACCACCTCCCGAGGAAGCCTGTTCCACTGAGAAACCACTCTGTCACGAACTTCTTCCGGATGTTCAGCATAAAATTCTTTTGAATTAATTCCAATCCATTGGCTCAGGTCCAACCCTCTGGGCAATAAAACAACTCCGCTCAAACCATTATATAACAGCCCTTCATGATTTTGAAGATGGTTATTGTATAACCCCTTAGTTGATTGATGTTGTCGTTTAATATTGGTTCTTTCCTTTTTTTTTTCTATTGCCTTCAACTTTTTCTAGCATTATTATCTTTTCCAGTGAGTCTTATCAATAATAGGCTCAGATTAGTCATTAGAGCTTCTGGGGAGCCTCAGGCTGTTTCAGAGAGACTCAAAAACCGCCAATGGTTCAGAGGCGTCCCCTTAAAATTTAAAGAGAAACACAAACAGGGAGGGAAACAGCCTCTTACCTTGGTACCCTTCTCTCCTGCTCTGGTTTTCCCCGGGCTCTTCCCCAAGCCCTGAAACAAAAAAGGAGGGAGAAAGAGAGACCAATGGCTGGCCTCCCTGTAGGAGCCAGCCAATCATTGCAAAGCATTTTGCCTCTGCTAATTATTTGCAATGGAGTTGAGATCCTGCAGCGCGCCTTGCTGCAAAGAAAAACAAGGTGGGGGGAGTTAGCCTATAGGGAGGCATGCTTTTGGGGGGGGGATTTCTTTGCCAATCATAGGTTTTTCCTTTTTAAAAATCTTCTGTGCTTGGACAAGTGAGTATATATCGTAAGGCCAGGGGTCTTCTTACTTGCTTCTGTTGCTGCCTCCAGATCTGTGCTGCTCTGGTAGAGCAGATTATTTGAAGCTGGCTCCCAGAGAGTTGGGCTTCGCTGGCTTGCTGCCTCTGCTGCTGCTGCTGGAGGATCTTCATCGCTGGAGAAGACATCAAATGGTTTGACCAACCTATTCTTTGGCTTGGTGGGGGTGGGGTCTGGAATGCTTGGGGTTCATTTTTTCCCCTTTCCTTGTGTTTATTTCTTCTTTTTGCTCTGGCTGAGTGCTGTTGTGGCCTGGGAGGCAGCCCTGTTTGTTTTGGGTTTTTTTTTTCCTTGGGGCCACTATTGGTCTTTACATTTTTAAAAAAAGATTTAATTCAGCGTTGTTGTTTTTCAGTGGGTGTTGGGGAGGGTGGCCTGCTCCTCAGTGCTGGTTTGCTGCTGTTGTGGCCTTGTTGAGGCACGCTAGTTGTGCCAGGTTCTTATTGGGGTGCAGCTGTTGTTAGAGTTTAAAGTTTTAAACTGTGCTTCCAGTGTTGTTACTGTTGTTGCTGTGACTTACTCACTTTGGATATTGTGGTTCCCTGGGTGGGTGGCCCACTGCTCTGTTTTCCTGCTGTTGTCGTGACCTGTTCGGTTCTTCTTGGATGCCCAATAAGTTCTTCCCCTCTAAATAGGCACTAAACTTGGTGTAGTGGTTAAAGGCCTGTGACCTGTAGAGCCAGGTTTCATTCCCCACCCCAGTGTTCAATGTATGTGTCGAACGTGTAGTCTTAGAATGTCTCTAACAACTTTGCAGTTTGAAATGACGCCATCAGCCATGCTCTCTGGGCGATATCTCCAAATACCACCAGCCCATCGCCTGTGTATATGTGGAAATCCATCTGTGGAGGACCTGCCCTATTTCTGATTCTGACAAAATCACCTATCTGTTATCAGATGTCAACCCCAGAGCACTTTTTGCTCTGGCCGCCAGGAAGATCTGAGCCAAAGCATTTTTACAGGAGCCTCCACCTTGATACACCATTTTTTTCCTCATTGTAACTCAGTAGCCCATGTTTACAATTTTATGTATGCAATATTGGATAAATATTGTTTTATTCGTATTTGTACCATATAGTTTTAATTATGCTTTGCAATGGCCTTTGGCTATATACAATAAACGTTTTCGTTTCATATAATATTGTGTATCTAACTCCTGCCAGAGCTGATCTCACAGAGCAGTTCTGACAGAGCTCTCTCAGGGTGTCTGGCAGGAGGAGAGGAAGGGGATTGTAAGCCACTTTGAGACCTTTGAGTTGTCTGTTGGTGTGGATTTGTACCACCCGCGCTCCCGCCCTGATGTGGTGTTTAGTGGGCCTCCAGGTCCCCCCTGGAGGCTGGCATCGCAAGACTACTAGTGGTGCTAGTGGTGCTGTGAGATTTCCCACACACACACACACACACACACACACACACACCCTTGCCAGGCAGCCCCCTCCTCTCCAGGGGAAAGCAGGTGAGCTCTGAGTGGACTTCAGTGATTCTTCAGTTCTCACCTGGAGTCTGACACCCAAGACATTGAGTTTGAGGGCCACCGAAGTGCTTTGGGTATCTCCGAAGCTGAGGAGATCTTCGAGGCGAACCGAAGCACCTCCTTCCGAAGCCAAGGCGGTCCAGATTTTTTCATTAGCGCACATGCCTAATATTATGGATGACGCAACCAGTTGGATGTGATCACATGGCAACACTCTTGTGAAACAAGTCCCTTCATTATGTTCATCCAGTATGGAGAAGCAGGAAAATTTCCAGGCTAACTAACCAAGTCCCCTGACTCACTCTTACACACCTAGGGTTTGACTCTCAGTCCATACTGCACAGCAAGACTTCAGCTCAGTTTAAAGTGCACGAGGTTATCTATCCACATACTCTTCCAAATGAAATAATAGACCCCCCTCTTTTCTGGTTGGCTAGAGTGGTAAGGCAGCAGACATGCAGTCTGAAAGCTCTGCCCATGAGGCTGGGAGTTCAATCCCAGCAGCTGGCTCAAGGTTGACTCAACCTTCCATCCTTCCGAGGTCGGTCAAATGAGTACCCAGCTTGCTGGGGGGTAAAACGGTAATGACTGGGGAAGGCACTGGCAAACCATCCCGTATTGAGTCTGCCATGAAAACGCTAGAGGGCGTCACCCCAAGGATCAGAGATGACCTGGTGCTTGCACAGGGGATACCTTTACCTTTAAAGGGTGGCAATCAAAATAGCTGGATAATTTGGTGGCTTCCTAGATCCTGGTCTGTCCAAAAGGAGAAGAAGAAGAAGAAGAGTTGGTTCTTATATGCCGCTTTTCCCTACCCGAAGGAGGCTCAAAGCGGCTTACCCTTTCCTCTCCCCACAACAGACACCCTGTGGGGTGGGTGAGGCTGAGAGAGCCCTGATATCACTGCCCGGTCAGAACAGTTTTATCAGTGCCGTGGCGAGCCCAAGGTCACCCAGCTGGTTGCATGTGGGGGAGCGCAGAATCGCGCTCTGTGATGGGCATCTGTGATGGTGCATTTGTGATGGTGGGTTGGGCTAGGCAGAGTTTCATGGCCTTCTTTTGACCAATACCACCCCTGCTTGAAACGCATCTTCCATTTACTGCTGGCTCACCTGTCCATGAACTCCACCGAGAAGCACTCACCTTCATCCTCCTCCCTCAATATGCTGCACAGAAAGCTAAGGGTTTGGATGAGGCCATTTATTACCCAGGGAGTTACCATTCAGCACACCACGCCATACAGTGAATGATGCTCCAGAGTGTTCACTGATGCATTCTGCCTGTGATGAACGACTAACCCTAATCCAGCAAGTCGTGTTATGGCCTAACTCAGACTTTTTCAACCATGGCACCACAAATCAACCAGGGCCCTGGAAGTATTAATTGTTGTTGTATTTTATTTTTTTAATGTTAAACATTTACTATGGTCATACATGGTAATGTCGATCTAACCCCCTTCCCCAAAAAAAGGGGATGGGAAGGGGAGGAGGGGGTGGGAAGGGGAGGAGTCCCGGGTGGGTGTGTACACAGCTATGCTTCCCAACCGTATTGTATAAGATCATGCTACTTTGGGGGTTTCTCAAAGCTTGAAGAATGTTTCAGGGGTTTCTCAACAGTAAAAAAAAAAAAAAGTTGAGAAAGGCTGGCCTAATTAGTCCAAAGCCTTGGCCTAATTACCCCATTTTTCTAAATAACAAGAATCAGGCTGGAGGCGTCTCCATCAACACCGATCCGAGAAGACTCAAGCAAGGCATGCTTGAGTTTAGAGCAACCAGTTAATTCCATGCTGCCCTGAGGGTGGGAGGATGGTCAACGTCATGCAGCATATGCCTTGCTAATGTGATGATGCAGCAGAGAGCTACTTTGTCCTCTTCCACTTGACTGTCCATATACGATGAGCAATTAATTGTGCCAGCCGTAACATTGCCTTGTTCCTTGTTTGCTTTCTCCGGCTCCAATGACCATGCATTAATTTCTGATAGATCTTCTAGCCCATTTTGGGAGGGGAAACACCATGGCTTAAAGCAGTGGTTCTCAACCTTCCTAATGCCACGACCCTTTAATGCAGTTCCTCGTGTAGTGGTGACCCCCAACCATAAAATTATGCCAGTGTTCTTTCACAGACATTAAACCCAAACCGACTAATGGCATGAAGATCCATTGCTCATGGTTGTATATAAATTGGTTAGAAATTGGCGGACGTCTTCAGGAGGAGCGGCAACAGTGGCAGGCCCCCCCCCCCGGCCAAGCTGCTGCCCTGCTGCGACTCCTGTGAAAGGGTCATTCGACCCCCAAAGGGGTCCCAACCCTCAGGTTGAGAGCCACTGGCTTAAAAGAGTATCATGAGCTATTTAGAGAATATGATTGGGGGGGGGGGCTGTAAAAAGGAGCGCAAATGATACAGACATCCTTGTCGCCCCAAAAGTTCTGTTGGTATAATTTTCACACTTGTGTCTCCTGCAACTGCGAATTTCCGAAGTGGGAACAGTTTTTTTGTGTGTGTTTTAAAAGGAAAGGGGGAAGGGGGGAGTTTCCTTAGCTCTGAAGTTAATTCAGTTCCAGCAAGTCTTTAGCACGGAAGAAAACGAGAGCAGTTATTATCTATCACAAAAGGAGATGTCCTTCTGTGCTTATAATGAGCCAGTGTAATCATCAAAAATACATATGGGGGGAAAAAAGCCCACTGAAAATACCAACGAAAAGATATCTCGGTCTGCGTTCTGCTTCAGCCGTCTTCCTCAGGTTTTCATGTGCATGCTGCTAACTTGTACAGACGCAAAACTCACTGTGGCTCTTTGTGAGATATGAGTGGTTCTCAGTTTTGCAGCACCACAACGTAATGCTCTGACCAGTGGCTCTGCTGGTAATGGCTTCCCTTTCAGCTGGATGAATGCCCCTAGCATGCGTCTGTAGTCTTCAGCATGAGCAAAAGGCAAAGTGGGACTATACAGTTCCAAAGACTAGAGCCGTGAAAGTCAGAAGGGTCGATTGGTCCATGCCTGTGCTCTCCTTCCCCTGTCTTGCTTCCTAGGAGTCTCCCCCCTCCCCTTGCTGGGTCACATTAGCCCTGCTCACATGGTACAGGGAAGACATACGTATCCTGCCTCTACATGCATATATCAACATTCAGTTGAAACCAGGGGCCACTAAATATGGGGCAAATATGGGGCAAGTCACCCTCATCAGCTGTACATGCATTGACATGAGAAGTCATTGTGTAAAGAAGAATCGAGGGTACCATGTACACCAGTGGTTCTCAACCTGGGGTTCGGGACTCCTTTGGGGGTTGAACGACACTTTCACAGGGGTCGCAGCTGGGGGGGGGCACCATCCACACAACAGCCTTGCGGGGTAGATCGAGATAGAGCGCTTGTCTGTCTGGAGCAGTGGAAAAGAGCGAGATCGGCATGGTGGGACAATCATGAACAATGGATCTTCATGCCGTTGGTCAGTTTCAGTTTAGTTTCTGTGAAAGAACCCTTGCATGATTTTATGGTTGGGGGTCATCACAACACGAGGAACTGTATTAAATGGTTGCGGCATTAGGAAGATTGAGAACCACTGCTGTACTCAGACTGTTTGTGTTTAACTTGTGAAGTCGGTTGTGCCTCAAATGAGATTCAGGCTTGGATTCAGGCCATGCAGCTGAATATATTTCTTCAGAGGTGGATCATTGGTCAGTATTGTCTATTCTGGCAGTATCTGTCCAGGGGATGTGGTAGAATTCTTTTGCATCTCCTACTAGCTGTCAGATATTGAAACTAGGAACTCCTGCATGCAAAACAAATGCTCTGTCATTGAACCATGGCCCCTTCACAAATGTGAGATTACGTTTATCTCCCCTTAAAATAATGATGAACACATATACCCCAAAGGCATGATAAACTCCAATATAACACGGAAGATTATCCAAATGCGTTTCAAGCTGGATATGCTTATCCAGGAAGTATGACTTAGCTCTTTTAGAACCAAACCAGACAATATCTGGGAGATTTGTTACCAAAGTTGTTCCCATTGTATTAGTTTCATGTACTTATATCATAGAGCCTCTTGTGGTGCAGCCGACATGCTGTCTGAAGCTCTGACCATGAGTCCGGGAGTTCAATCCCAGCAGCCGGCTCAAGGTTGACTCAGCCTTCCATCCTTCCGAGGTCGGTAAAATGAGTACCCAGCTTGCTGGGGGGTAAACGGTAATGACTGGGGAAGGCACTGGCAAACCACCCTGTACTGAGTCTGCCAAGAAAACGCTAGAGGGCGTCACCCCAAGGGCCAGACATGACTCAGTGCTTGCGCAGAGGATACCTTCACCTTACTCATATCATAGCCCTCTTAGCAGGTTTTTGTACCCAGTAAACCTTCCAAGCTGTCTTCAAGGACAGCTTCATGCTGGATGTGATGCAATAATCCAACATTATGCCTTGGTAGCTTAGATTAGCGATCCCCAACCTGTAGGCCGCTGACCACATGTGGTCCTTCGACTAATCCCCCCCGGCCCTTTACAACACACTTCGGGTGTCATTGTCTCCCTTCACTCCCAGATGGGACTATCTCGTTGCAGAGAAACAAGCTCAGGGTTCCCATTGATTTGTCATTGTCATGAGTTAAAATTTCCATGAAAATAAAATGCTCCTTATGTTCATTGTTGTGGAGTGTCTGTATCTTATTTTGAAGGGATGTTTAAACATTACCATAGCGATCAGAGAGTGTTAGGGCAGTGGTTGTGAGTAGAGGAGGAAACTACCCCCCCACCACCGGGCCTCAGTAAAAGGCGTTGAGTGGTCCCCGGTGATAAAAAGGCTGGGGACCACTGGCTTAGATGAGCACGACCAAATCGACTGAGTCGAGAAAGAAGTATAATTCTTTGATCATATTTAACTGGGGAAAGGAACTTTTGTTGAAATCATCTGTTTCTCAAAGAGTAACATGAGCCCCCAAAATACTTAAGAGTCTTTGTTCAGCTAACTTAACCCTATTTGAAAGACTGACTGGTCCTGGATGGCTGGAATTAGACCAATCTCATCAGATGGAAGCTAAGCAGGGTTAGCTTAGCTTCCCTTCATCCATCCTAGTAGCATATTGACTGGAATCCATTTTGGCTTGTTTCTTCTATCCGCATCATCCAAACACTGATCAGACTGGCACTGAAGCCAGGGTATCTTTCCAGTGATTTCCCACATGTATGCCTTCATAAACTTGTACTTAGTAGTTCCTACACTCTCCTGATTGCAGAAATGTTAAGATGTCATTGGCATGTTAAGACATCCACCACAAATCAAGTCTGAAGTACACACTCATGTGTGCTTCAGTATAAGAGCCTCTTGTGGCGCAGAGTAGTAAGGCAGCAGACATGCAGTCTGAAGCTGTCTGCCCATGAGGCTGGGGGTTCAATCCCAGCAGCCGGCTCAAGGTTGACTCAGCCTTCCACCCTTCCGAGGTCGGTAAAATGAGCTCCCAGCTTGCTGGGGGGTAAAACAGTAATGACTGGGGAAGGCACTGGCAAACCACCCCGTATTGAGTCTGCCATGAAAACGCTAGAGGGCGTCACCCCAAGGGTCAGACATGACCCGGTGCTTGCACAGGGGACACCTTTACCTTTATTGATGTGATTTTGTTTCTAGCTTGACTGAGTGAGAAAACTTAGAATAAGGACAAGGGAGTGGGAAGAACTGGGGGGAAACAGCAAATAGGAAACCATATTAGGATGACTCTTTGGAAACTATGTTTAGAAGGTGAAAGAATAGATTTCTGCCATTATTTCAGTAAAATTAGACTAGGCCTTTGAGTGAGCTGGCAGTAGGAGAAAGAAATTGTTTGTATTGTGAAGACTCTAATTTACTTTCTGTCCAGGCAAACCATTCCCCGGCACTCAAGGTATTATCCGTCTTTTGGTCTCTTCTTAGTGTTGGCCAATTGACAACTCTTCCTAAAGCCCTGAAGAACGATGCACTCAGAGTAAACATTGGAAAGCGGCCAGGCCCATCACCGCTCAGCAGTTCTGTGCCAGAGACAAGCCACAGCTCTGTTTTCCTCCTGAATGACTGAGTCCTCCACAGTGTTTTGAAGCATGCCCCATTCGGCAAGCTCTGAAAGATACATGGCTGACCCTCATTCCATGGAGGTCTTCCACTATGGCAACGTGACAGGAGCTCCGAGGAGCCATATGTTTGAATTTATCCCATACATGTGCAGCTGCCGATGTCAGCGGCAGGTCAGGCGACCATATTACCGCTGCCAGTTTCCCCTCCTAAGTTCTGCTGAATGTTTCTATTGTCCTCCTCCTTCAGCTCAGAAGCACATTTTGTAGGAGAGCCGGGGGGGGGGGGGAGTGAATCTGGAATCCTTCTAAAACAGACTTTCTCAACTTATTTTACCATTGAGAATGCCCTGAAACATTCTTTAGGCTTCGAGAAACCCCAGAGGTGGTGTTTTTGTGCAGAATGCGGTTGAGAAGCATAGCTGTGTTCACGCCCACCTGGAGCCCCTCCCCTTCCCACCCCCTTCCAGATTCACCATTGGCCATTGGGATGGGGAGGTTGGCATGCCCATATATGGCCATTTCACCTGATAAATGTTTAACAAGTTAAAAGAATATATTTAAAATTAACTCCCACCAATTCAGGAAACTGTTCTTGGGCTGTCAAGAAACCCCAGGGTTTTTTTTTCATTGTTCCACAAGCCCAAATGTTTTTTCCAATGGTTCTATTAATGATTTGTGAGCAAACTGTGACCCAGATGAGTGGAGTATCCCTGATAACTGTTTAAACCAATGAGATTTGCTTCCAAGTAAGGGATGCACTAAGTTATTTCTGCAAAGGAAACAATGTCTTTCTGCGGAGTGTGATTTTCTCCCCACCCCATGCGGCACAAGGGCTTCAAAAAGCTGCACGTTATCCATTTCTGTTAACACTATAACATGAGCTGTTTGCTGTAGGAACCTATCCTACCAGTCACCACTAAATTTCATTTGCTTCTAAATCAATCAAACCAGTAGCACCCATAAGACCAGCAAAGATTAATTCAAGGCATGAGCTTTCGAGTGCAAGCACTCTTCCTCAGACTATGAACTACCATCATGACAGTGGGAATATAAAGCAAAAGGTAATTCTGTTAAATTAGTAAACTGTGTCACAACATCCAAATATAGCCATATGCTAATTCTTTGCGCAAACAGCCAATCAGTACTGGGATGGAGGGAGGGACAGAGGGAGGACAGATGGCAACAGACATTACATGGCAGGGGGCGTCAAAATGGAGGCCAAGGGTAAACCCAAACACAAGGAATTCTCCATTGGACAGCCCTCGATTAGAACCCACCTTAAAACTGAAAATGTTACCGGGAGGGTGAGCACAGAGTTTGGCTCTGCAGCTGCAAAGGCTTCAGGGGAGGGCAGTATATAAATGCAATTAATTAATTAATTGGGTGCAGAAACGAACGCAAAGTTCAGCACTTTAAAAAGACAAATGCACGGGATATCACTAGGGCAGGAATGGTCCTTGTACTGGAGAGCCCGTTCCTTGTAGGGCACCTGCTGATACTAATCCTAAATCCACACAATCTATTATAGAAGAAGAAGAAGGGTTCTTATATGCCGCTTTTCTCTACCCGAAGGAGTCTCAAAGTGGCTTGCAATCGCTTTCCCTTTCCTCTCTCCACAACAGACCCCCTGTGAGGTGGGTGAAGCTGAAAGAGCCCTGATATCACTGCTCCGACAGAACAGCTTTATCAGCACCATGGCGAGCCCAAGGTCACCCAAGCTGGCTGCATGTGGGGGAGAATCGAACCCGGCATGCCAGATTAGAAGTCCACACTCCTAACCAAACTGGCTCTCTTAGAATCATAGAGTTGGAAGGGGCCATGTAGACCATCCAGTCCAACTCTCTGGTCAATACAGGATCAGCCTAAAGCATCCAGGATAAATATCTGTCCAGCCACTGCTTGAAGATTGCCAAAGCAGCCCGACAAGCCAATACCGAGCCCCAGGAAACACAGAACCACAGGGGAAAGCCATGGCAATTCCGGGAGCCTGTGCCAACTCCCGATATTCCTGGTGCATCCCAGGTAGGTTTGAGAGACCTGACTAAAAAACAAACAAACAAACAAACCACAAATATGGATGTTTTTTTCCAGGTATCTTTTCAGCTCAAGAATATCCAAATGCGCATTCCTGGAGCCGACGTTTCATTTGTACCGATCTCCCTTTTCTACATTTCAACAAGGCTAGAGCTGCTTTCAACTGAGCGGCATCTGAACTCTCGTGCCTCGTGCCTTTCAATCCCGCATTGCCTGGGTGTTACAAAGGGCCATTAAACATAAAGTACATTAATCCCACCGTTTCTGTGAAAGATGTCGCACAAAACAAAATCATGTTGTTCCATATGTCATTGTTGGGCAGCCTTTGTACTCGGAATTCCTCCGACACTCCGGCATGATACAAAGCCCACCACAATCAATGCGAGGATTTTGATCAGCTCCCTGAAGTGCTTCAGCTTGTCTACTATCAGTGTTGGAGCCATGTCAGTTTTTGTTTTCAAATCCCATTTGCATGTGTTCGGCTAAATGAGGCAGGTGCCTTCTATGAATAATGACAATACCTGGATGAATTGCAGCATAAATCCTCGGTCCCCAAAGGGACTGTTTCAACTTGGGTTGCAGATGCTACCCGGCAATTCCACCGTGCTGTGGAGAACAGATTCGGTATACAGGAGGGAGAGGGCACCACCCTGCATTTGGCATTTCCTAGTCTTCTAAAACAGGGGTAGTTAATCTGTGGTGGAATAGGCTACCTAAGGAGGTGGTGAGCTCCCCCTCACTGGCAGTCTTCAAGCAAAGGTTGGATACACACTTTTCTTGGATGCTTTAGGATGCTTAGGGCTGATCCTGTGTTGAGCAGGGGGTTGGACTAGGTGGCCTGTGTGGCCCCTTCCAACTCTATGATTCTATGTCCTCCAGATGTTCATGGACTACAATTGTAGTCCATGAACATCTGGAGGACCACAGGTTGACTACCCCTGTTCTAAAATACACTTTCTCCTGGGGAGGAAAGCTATGGCAAATCTAGACAGCATCCTAAAAAGCAGATACATCACCCTGCCAACAAAAGTGTGTCTAGTCAAAGCTATGGTCTTCCCAGTTGCAATGCATGGCTGCGAAAGTTGGACCATAAGGAAGGCCGAGCGTCAAAGAATTGAGGCTTTTGAACTCTGGTGCTGGAGAAGACCCTTGGACTGGAAGGCGAACAAACCGGTCAGTCCTAGAGGAGATCAGCCCTGACTGCTCCTTAGAAGGCCAGATCCGGAAGATGAAACTCAAATACTTTGGCCACCTCATGAGAAGGAAGGACTCCCTGGAGAAGAGCCTAATGCTGGGAGCGATCGAGGGCAAAAGGAGAAGGGGAAGACACAGAATGAGGTGGCTGGATGGAGTCACTGAAGCGGTCGGTACAAACTTTATTGGACTTCGAGGAATGGTAGAGGTTAGGAAGGCTTGGAGGATCATGGTCCATGGGGTCGCGATGGGTCGGACATTGCTTCGCAACTAACAACAAGTCTTCTAATGGTCACCAAAACTCTCTGAGAACTGAAAGGCTATACTGTTTGTAAATATAGTGAAAGCTTTTGAGTTACATTGGAGGGAGCGGGGGATGTTTTTCTCATCAAACTCAACCTGTCTGGTTTTCGGACCCTGGAACCCAAACTGCTTTTCTTTTAAATTTTAATGCACATAAATTAAATAGTACATCAGTTATTGTGACTATTCAAACAGAAAGAATCAGATCCCAATTTACCCGAACATTAATTAGTTCTGATTACATAGATAAAGAATCATAGAATCATAGAATCATAGAATCAAACAATCATAGAGTTGGAAGAGGCCATACAGGCCATCGTCCAACCCCCTGCTCTACGCAGGATCAGCCCAAAGCATCCTAAAGCATCCAAGAAAAGGGTGTATCCAACTTTTGCTTGAAGACTGCCAGTGAGGGGGAGCTCACCACCTCCGTAGGCAGCCTATTCCACTGCTGAACTACTCTGACTGTGAAAATTTTTTTCCTGATATCTAGCCTATATTGTTGTACTTGTAGTTTAAACCCATTACTGCGTGTCCTCTCCTCTGCAGCCAGCAGAAACAGCATCCTGCCCTCCTCCAAGTGACAACCTTTCAAATACTTAAAGAGGGCTATCATGTCCCCTCTCAACCTCCTTTTCTCCAGGCTGAACATTCCCAAGTCCCTCAACCTATCTTCGTAGGGCTGGGTCCCTTGGCCCCAGATCATTCTCGTCGCTCTCCTCTGTACCCTTTCAATTTTATCTACCTCCTTCTTGAAGTGAGGCCTCCAGAACTGCACACAGTACTCCAGGTGTGGTCTGACCAGTGCCGTATACAATGGGACTATGACATCTTGTGATTTTGATGTGATGCCCCTGTTGATACAGCCCAAAATGGCATTTGCCTTTTTTACCGCTGCATCACACTTTTACCGCTGCACCATTCTCTCCCCTTGTTTAAGTTTGCGCATTTGAAAACTAGATGAGCTAAAGAACCCATCTTTCCTGGGTTTCAAAAGCAACTCAGTTCTGAAAAAAGGATTCCCCAGAGAGCAGCCTTTAATCTGGCGACCAAAACAAATCTCAATATTGGGATATGGTCATAGATTTCAAATCTCATTCTTTTCCTTCAAAAAGTGCTTTGATAAAGACATACACCTACTGCATTAGGGCAAAACTCCACCCCAAACCAAATCCCCCATGTTTCCATCCAGGAGTTATAATGTTAGCGTTGTTTTTTTGTTTGTTAGGTGCGAAGTCGTGTCCAACCCATCGCGACCCCATAGACAATGATCCTCCAGGCCTTCCTGTCCTCTACCATTCCCCAGAGTCCATTTAAGTTCGCACCGACTGCTTCAGTGTCTCCATCCAACCACCTCATTCTCTGTCATCCCCTTCTTCTTTTGCCCTCAATCGCTCCCAGCATTAGGCTCCTCTCCAGGGAGTCCTTCCTTCTCATGAGGTGGCCAAAGTATTTGAGTTATAGCATTGTTATGGGGAGGGAAATGACTTTTTCTGAAACTGGCTTTTAAAAAATATAGCATTTGATTCCCCTTATTCTTTTCGATTTACAAAAGAAGAATTTCTCTTTCCTTTCTCGTTCAAGAGAAATCAATATGCTCTTTACTAAGTTCAGCCTTCGTAGTTGTCTTATGCCATAAGCCATTGGGTGGTGGTCTAGCAGGAAGACGGGAAGATTTGGAGAGATGTCTGTCTCTGAGCTTCTAAAAAGTTAAACCTTCAAAACACTGCACTCCTATAATACAGTTTCTGAGAACAATATTATTTTCAGAAACTGCTTAATGTTTTAGTTGATCGATGATAGGCCTTTTGACCTAGCCATCCATAACATGAACCTGCCCTATAGCGTCTGTTTACAGAGTGACAGCAGCTCTTCAGCTTCTCCAGAAAAGACTTTACAGATCACTAATTTTTTTCAGATCACTAATTTTGGCACGCTGAGGTTTCTTTCCCTCAAATAGGCCATTTTCCCTGTTTAACCTTGAAAACTGGTCATATCCTTCAGGATTTATTAGCAGTGTGTCTCAACAACATTAGAAGGCCCCTTTTTGGGATTCATAGACACATACAGATTTACAAGCATTGGTCTGCCCCTTGAAGAAGCCTGATGTGTGGCAAAATGCACACACTGAACATGAATTCTCCTTGACCACTGCTTTGCCATGAGAGGATAAGACAACTGCTCTTTGTATTGCATTTGACTGGCAAGCTGTGGTCGCCATGTTAACGTTCTGCTTCTTTTATCTGGATTCTTTATTACTGTATGATCTGTTGTGTACATTGTGATTGGCTTGTTAGAGCTATGTTGACAGTTCACATTTGTCTATCTATGTTAATTCATATATTCTTGTTGAAAGAAATACATTATTAAGTAGCTGGGTTCACGTGAACCTTTTGGGTTTTTTTTAGAAGAAGAAGAAGAGTTGGTTCTTATGTGGCGCTTTTCTCTATCCGAAGGAGTCTCAAAGCAGATTACAATCGCCTTCCCTTTCCTCTCCCCACAACAGACACCCTGTGAGGTGGGTGAGGTTGAGAGAGCCCTTATATTATTGCTTGGTCAGAACAGCTTTATCAGTGCCATGGCGAGCCCAAGGTCACCCAGCTGGTTGCATGTGGGGGAGCGCAGATTCAAACCCGGCTCGCCAGATTAGAAGTCCGCACCCCTAACCACTACACCAAGCTGGAGATACCATACCAGGGATTTATTCTGGACCATCTGCATGCAAAGTAGGCATTCTGTCAGTGAGCCACAGCCTCCCTACATGAACACACACGAGATACTTGAAACTGCCTTCTACTGAATCAGTCCTGTGGTCCACCAAGTCAGTTTTGTCACACTGGCAGCAGTTCCCCATCCACATCACTTACTGCCCGATCTGCCAGGGCTTGAACCTGGCACTTTCTGCAGGCTAAACAGATGCTCCGCATACAAGTTAAATAGGCAAGGCGACAGTATACAGCCTTGCCAAACTCCTTTCTCAATTTTGAACCAATCAGTGATTCCAGGCCCAGTTCTCACTGTTGCTTCTTGACCTGCATATATATATAGGTTTCTCAAGAGACAAATAAGATGCTCTGGTATTCCCATCTCTTTAAGAACTTGCCACAATTTGTTATGTAGAATCAGTAGAACCTCTTAATAGCCTGAACAAAGCATGGAGACTATTGCTCACTTTCTGATCAACTAATAAATATAATGATTTTTCAAATTGTTCCTCGGCAACTGTTCTGTGTTAGAAGACTAAAGCGGAGCAGGATTAATCTATTTTGATGTGTTTTGTGTGCCTTCTCCCCCCATCCGTTCTGTTGGCCAAGGCTTCAGAAATAGCACACATCAGACTTCTGGAACTGTGTTGAAGAAAATCAAAACTGAATTCCCGGCTCAGTTTATTCCAGGTTTGTTCCCCCCCACACCTTTAGGGGAGGGCTCCTCAAAACTGGCTTTGGAACTAACCTACCAATTTAAAAACAAAACCAAAATGAAGTGGTTCGGATGGGCTTGAGAAACTACGGGAGGAAGAAGGGAAGGGGAGGAAGGAGGAGGGGGGATCAGGATTGTAATGAAATCGCAATTGCAGCCTTCAAACACGGGAGGAACTGTCACCGTTCTGTACCTTTAGAAAAGTGTAACGTGATGCAAGGTGACAATTGGAAGATGTATGTGTCGACGTCTTATGTGTCGACGTTGCCTGCAGCCCAGTGCTGAATAAACCACAGAGTGCACTGTCGGTTTGGTGATTTAGGGGCCTTGACATCTCTGTTCGTAAGCAAAAAAAATCACATTAGCAATATGATTTGTTGAACCCATATATATATATCCTGGAATTTTTGATTGCTCTGTATATGTGTGTGTTCCAGAAGTTAAGTGTATGACTGCAGAATGCTAACTCTTACAATGCATATAGATATTCCTAAAAACAAATGGATGAGGATCCTGAAAAAAACAAATTTTGGTGGAATTAAACTGGGGGGGGGGGCGGGGAGAAAAAGAGCAGATGGGACTATTGATATGGCTGCCAGTGGCTTGGGCAGAAGGCAGTGGGGGAAAAAACCCACACACTATAATTTCCTTTCCTAAATGGAGAAAACTTAAAACTGGTTCTTGTTGTTGGATCTGGGCAGATGGAAGTAGCTGGCAGAACTTCGTCACAAATTGGTCTGGATATAAATTTCTTTTAAGGATAATGTTTGTGACCAGGGAGAAATGTCAGGACTCAATTGGTGCTGTGCTGTATGGTCCAGGTAGGGAGAGGGAGGCGTTGTGTATGTATGTGCATGTAGCCATGCCAACACATAATTGCAACATGCAGAAAATGGAAGCATTATTGTGATCATTTTGGTTTCCTCAGAGGAAATTCCTCTGTCCCTCGAATCAATGCATCAAGCATGTATATGCAAGAATCTCATCATGACTCATTGGTTGCAAAGGGCAATTCTATCATGCAGGCGTGGCCAAACTGTGGCTCTCCAGATGTCTGTAGACTACAGTTAACATGAAACCCTCCCAGTGTGTGCTCATGGCAATTGTAGGCTCATGGCAATTGTACTGTGCTTCTAGTGCATTAAAGAACTGCAAGAAGGAACAACTGAACGTGGCAGCCAGCTGGGTGACCTTGAGGAAGTCGCAGTCCTGTTAGAACTGTGCTCAGCCTGTCAGAGTTCTCTCAGCTGCACCTACCTCATGGGCGCGTAGGGTTGTGTGTGGTGGCATCCGAATCAGCCGTTCCAGGCCAACACAATCTGCGTGTGTGCGCCGAGTTATGTACTGGCGTCTATGCCTTCCCTGTTGGGAGTTGTGCTGGGAGGAAGTTTAAACGAGTTATACCACCATGTTGTATTTTATGTCCTTTGTATTAATGTTTTGGTGGGGATTTTTTAGTGTCTACTAATATTGTAACCCGCCATGAGCTTATTCCCAGGAGTGGCGGGAAATAAATTTGTAACAGCTTGTGCTGTTAAAATAATTGAGCAAGGCGTAGGTGGGCGGAGTGCGTGCATCCGGATTGGCCCAAAGTCCAAACAGATCCCACCCCAACAACATGCCCAGGGGCAATCTGGCGTAATCGCTGACCGTTTGCCCCTTACCGCCACTGGGAGAGGAGTTCAGAAGGGCTGTTGGGGGGGGGGGGGTACTATACAGTCTTTCGACTAAAACTTCTCTATACCTGTGAGCCAATATATATATATATATATATATAGTTTAAATTCTGTCAAGAAGAATAGATCCTTGTGAAGGACTTCACCAGCAAATACTAAGTTGAAAAACAACTACTGATAATCACTGATGAAAATACCTTTGAAAACGGTTTAAATCTGGAGGCCGTTTTGGTTGTTCTATTAAAAGAAGAGATAAGACATTTCTAGGTATATTTATTGTTAAATTGTTTAAATGTTTATTATAGCCTAGGGTAGGTTCTTTCTTCTGTTATTATACTCATTTTGAACGGTCTTCTTTTCATGGAGAAGGAAGCCTATAACAGCCCCTGACTGGGGGGGGGGGGGGAGGCGTTTCTGAGAGCAACGCAGAGGAGTCTGTAGGCGTACTCGTACTTTCCTTTTTGGGGGGAGTGAACCTTTACCTTTATGCCTAACAGTTGGCTGACAGGAGGCCACAGAAAAGCCCCTTCTCACTTAAAATATTGCTCTGGCCGGCTTCGCTGCTGGAGGGAAGACGCAGCCAAACAATGTGTATTTCTTCATGGTGGCTCTCTGCAGATTTGAGGCCTACTGCAAAGGGTTGTTGTACAGAATAAACTGGTTGCTGTTGCAGAGGTTGTTTTGTCTCCCATTTTATCTGCAGCAACCCTGTGCAATAGGCCTCAAGTGTTTCAACTCCACAACAACCTGCATGGGAGGCCTTACATGTTAGTTCTCCACAACAACCTTGTCTACCCTCCAAAGCAGCCCTTTCTGCTAGGGGGGGCTGAACTTTGTAGTCTGCAGATGAACTGTAATTCCAGGAGCTTTCCATGCCCCACTTGGAGGTTGGCTACCACCTGAGTTGGAAATATTCCTGGATGTTTGGAGAAGGTCCTTAAAATGGTACAATGCCTCAGAGTCCGGCCTCCAAATTAACCATTTTTGCTTGCAGAGCTGATCATTATACTCTAGAGACGAGCAGTGATCTAGAGACGATGGTAGAGGCTTGCAGACTGAAGTTGGGGTGAAGTGGTGCAGGTGTGTCCCTCCTGGGCTACGGGCTATGGCCAGCCCTTACCAGCACGATTTGTGTTCTGGGGCGCAGACAGACCAGCATCAGTCCTGCGAGTCTGGAAATTGCTGGAAGATATAAATAAATATTTACAGCCCGAAACTGTAAATAGTGAACAAATAAATGGCTGGAGAGACATGGGAACTGGAGTGATTTTTCTCAAACTTGGCCTGGTAAATAAAAAAAATAGCATTTGTCAGGAAGGTCCTATGAACTCAAAGGCATAAGTGGCCCAGAATTTCAAGTGGAGTTAGCTTTACAGAAGAAGAAGAAGAAGAAGAGTTGGTTCTTATATGCCGCTTTTCCCTACCCGAAGGAGGCTCAAAGCGGCTTACAGTCGCCTTCCCATTCCTCTCCCCACAACAGACACCCTGTGAGGTGGGTGAGGCTGAGAGAGCCCTGATATCACTGCTCGGTGAGAACAGTTTTATCAGTGCTGTGGCGAGCCCAAGGTCACCCAGCTGGTTGCATGTGGGGGAGCTCAGAATCGAACCTGGCATGCCAGATTAGAAGTCCGCACTCCTAACCACTACACCAAACTGGCTTTACAGGAAAGTAGACAGTGAGATTTTGGGGAGAACGAGGTGATCCACTTTTATTAGGCAATGACTTGGCCTTGCGGGTAACAACAGGAACTGCCGTTGCCAGCAGTAGGCCTCAGGCTTCAGAAGGGTAGTCATCACCAGCCAAGCAACAAACTGTGCTTGCCAAGGGGTGTCTGTGGCCACGTGTATTCTTTTGAATGGGTGCATGTGAGGGGGGGGGGAGAGCTTTCCCTACAGCCTAACTTCCTGGAGATAAGCTGTTCTTCCAGGGGATTCTCTGACTCCACCTGGAGGCTGGCATCCCTAAACTTCAGTGGAATACAATGCTGTGTACAGTCACCCCTCCAAAGCAGCCCTTTTTGCCTGGAGAGCTGAGCAGCAATTCCAGGAGATCTCCAAGCCCCACCTTGAGGTTGGCTGTCTCTGGTCTGAACATATTCCTGCAGCCACCTAGCACCCCCTGACCTATTTCAGGTCAAGAAAACATTGCAGGAGTTAAGTTTGCCAGATTGGTGTAGATTCATGTTCTGGAATTCCACACTAACTAGGTGTACGTAAAAGTGATTAAGATCAAGACTACTGTTCACAGAGAGACCTCCTCTTAGGGTTGCCGTCTTCCAAGTGACACCCTCTACCCCACCTCCCTCACAGAGAGTCTGTGATGGGGAAAGGAATGGAAGGTGATTGGAAACTAGTTTGATACACCTGAGGCCTGCTGGGTGACTGCAGCCCATTCCCATTTCTCTCAGACCTCTTACAGCCCCACATCCCTCACAGGTTGTCTATTGTGGGGAGACAAAGGGAAAAAAATGTTTGTAAACCGCTTTGAGACTCCTTTGGGTAGTAAATAGCAGGGTACAAAAATCCAGTTCTTCTTCTAAGGAGCAACTGTGAAACAAATATGTGGCCGCATAATATTTTATCAACAGTAAAAAAAACGGAGAGAGAAAGAGCAGGGTGGACATCTGTGTACTCTCACTACCCTGTGTGGATTCGGGCAGGGGGACATTTTGGTGTCTGTGGCCTAATTCACACAAGAAGGGAAATGATGCAGAACTGGGGGGAATTGGTTGCCATGTAATCTTCCCCTAAAAAGAGTCTCCAGTCTGATTTTCCCTTCACATATCTGAAGACATGGCTCTGGAAAGCTCATCTGTAACCACTATGCCACAATTCCCAAAGGTCAGTTCTCCCCCACACTGAACGATCATTCCAAACCACAGGTTGTTGACACCTGTCTCTTCACACCCATGCCCTCATTTGTCATCACAAGCCCCCCACTCCACAACACACACATTCAACCCCATGCCCTTACAGACGGGACAACCCCCCCCCCCCCTCTTCCCACCATGAAGCTCTAGCGCCCGTTGTATTCCTGGATACAACAGGCTTTGCCCCTAGTAATAATAATAAGCCATCAGGCATTATTTTATAACCCTTAATGTGTTCTCTTTACAACCTGAAACATTTTTCTTCCAGAAAGTGATGGGGAGGGATGGGAATCCGTTCCTTGTAGTCTCTTTTGATATTTCTCGGTTTCAGAGCACCACAGCCAGGAAGATACCCTTGAGGGACTGGCAAAGACTCATTTACTGTGTTCCGGAATCTCTGCAAATATTGCTTCCTTCAGAAAACTTTCAGAACTTGTTAGACTCACGGAACGGCAGGAGTTCAATGACAAACTTTTGTCGGCTTGCGTGACACTTTAATGAAGATAAAGGGGACTTTCAAAGATAGCACTCCAGAAGATCCTGTTTGGGAGGAAATAATGAATGGATACCTCGCCTGGTGAAGAGACAAAGCAAAGATGGATCACTTTTCAGTATTGTGGAATGTCACAATGGCATTTTGGCCAAACTCCCCTTGAAGAATGGGCTCGTAAAAGGAAAGTTTTATTTTGCCATATAAAAAAAACAAAAGTTGTTTGATGGCTCTTGAGTTTTTCGAAGTTGGTACTTGAAGGAAGACAACCCTGCTTAGGGGCACTGAGAGAGGAATCCAAGCCGTCTTCTGCATCTCCGCCAAGTCCAAATGATTAAACGAGGCTTACTCAAGAGTAAGGGGATGCCACCTAGTAGCATTTTCTCTTTAGGAAGGGCAGTCACCTATGCCCACACGTTCTCTTTTATGCACTCAATAGGATTGAAGTTGCTGTCCGTTCTACAGGAATTGGATAAAACTGAGGCGATAAGTTCTGATCTTTCACAGAAATAATTAAGAAATAAAGGTAGCCCCAAGTTTTTAGCTTGCTTACACACTGTAATTTGGCTTGGGCTGTTGTTGTAGTAGCAGTTGTTTTTGTTGGGTCTGGGGGGGGGGTAAAGTTCATTGTGACTGTGGAACACTTCAGCTGACCATTTTTCCCATATATACATGTCAGGACCACATGGAGATGCTTACAATACAGTAGATGCCTGCCTCATTTAGGGCATGGTTTCAATTACTGTTTCAGTTAAACAGGATTGAACACACATGATGGGATACTAGAAGCCAGTTGAAGAAGAGTTGGTCAGAACAGCACTATCAGGGCTGTGACAAAGAAGTGTTGGTTTTCTACAACCCACTTTTCACTGCCGGGAGTCTCAAAGCGGCTCACAATCGGCTTCCCTTCCTCTCCCCACAACAGACACCCTGTGAGGAAAGTGGGGCTGAGAGAGCAGCTTTTAACAGGGCTGTGTCGAGCCCAAGGTGTCCCAGCTGGCTGCATGTGGAGGAGGAGTGAATCAAATTAGAATAGAAGCCACCACTCTTAACCACAGTGATTTCTATGCAAGCCCACCGTGATTTCTATGATGTGGCGTCACCTGTGCTTCACTGTTGTTCCCTTGGTTCTATCTCAGTGATGTCCTTGAGGAAGCGGTGAGAACAGTTTTCCTTTGTGCCACACTAAAACCCATAATTGAGTGCAGCCAATGGGCTGGGTGGGGTTATGCATGGCAAGAAACCTCGCAAAAAGTCTGGTGTTTTTATTTCTGCACGTGGAGCTAGTTTCGCCACGGAAAAGCCACTGTTGTATTTTCGATTATGCACAGCATTCCCCCCCTCATAGCAGCCACTGTGTCTTTTCCGCGCAGTATTGAAAACTAGCTTTAAAACAACCCTCCTTGTACAGTGGTCATGAAAACGTCTGGTTTTGCATGCATGAACGCTAGCGTGTTTTTGACCTCTTCCCCTGTCCTACCTGCACACCTCTAGTCCTTCATCCCCCGATGGGAGCTTGAGGTGCCCCTTGTTCAGCGCAGACCCTCCCGCCTCTACTGTAACAACATTACACAAGAAGAAAATGTATTTATTTACCCCCTCAGACATTTGCAAGCATTTCAATCCACTCTCTGTGAGGAACAGCATCCCTCTGAGGAAGAAAGCTTGTAGAGTTTTCAAAAGACTGTGTGTCCCAAAGCAAATTTCTTGTGGACGTCTCCATGGCCATGAACTACAGTTCCCATAAGGCCCTGCCAGCAGCATGTGCCAGAGTGGCAGTCATGTGACATTGCAGCTGACCATGGCCTGCCAATGAGCTTCTAGCACAGAGAGAAAGAGATAATTTGCTGTGGTAAGTCTGTCTTTCAGTGCATAATCCTTGCAAAAAAACACAACAGTTCAATAAAATGTCAATTTAAAAGGGCCAGCATTCTGTTTTCAGTGAAAACCTTTACATTTAATTATTTTATTTCTTTATTTATCATACTTATATACCGCTCTCCCCGGAGGCTCAGGGCGGTTTACATAATAACAAGGAACAATACATAAAACGGTCTATAAAAACATGTGAATAACCTTATAATAATAACTAATAATTGTAACCCACCGTGGCCTCAACTACCTTTTTCATTTAATCTTGCCCAAAATTCTCTCCTTACTACCTGTCTTGCATGGTTTTTGTTCAAGAACTTCCCCTGATTTCCAGCATGATTTTCCTGGTGGCCAAAGGCACCCCCCCCCCCTTCCATTTTCATTGGCAGAAAAGCTGGCTGGACCCAACGTAATGTGAAAGTACAGTGAAGCGGGAAGATGATGCATCAATGAGCAGAATGACCAGTACCTGCATTTTGATTTTCACATTCTGGACTGCAAAAGAACCAGCTATTATTCTTCAATTTGTAGGATTAAGGCTGTTTCAGTGAAACCAAAGAATTCAGGCACTTTTAAGGACGGCCTAGCGAGATCTGAACAGGGATGAGCCCCGTGATCTGGAGATCAAACTTCATTCTGTTTGTTGGCCTACAAGGTAAAATAGCACAAGAACGAACTTTATATGTGTCATCCCAGTGTCCATTCTCACTTTTCAGACTTTTACAGGGATAACCTGAGAATCACTTACATGAACCTGTTATTGAGCTGTCAGTTGTAGCATTTTTTTCCTAAACCTTGCCTGGAACTGATCAGAATAGAAAGAAGCCTTCCTCTGAGACCCTCTTTTCTTTAACCACTCCACTGTAGATAAAGCAAGCGCCTCCTGGGGAAACAGCATCGTCTATGCTTGAGGCTGGCGACTGGCTTTGGAAGTTTCTCCCACGGCGTGTTGGCCTGGTACCATTTCTGTTAACATGAGGTACCAAAGCAAAATCTGTCCCACTCTCTTGTGCTTTAAATATCTCATCCATTTTTTAAACTAAAGCTCTGGTGTTGCTAGTTTATTTTATGCAGATTGATTTTTGTATTTAAAAATTGAGATTTAAATTTTGCCCTCTCTTGGAGCGCTCAGGCCACATTTAAGAAGAAGAGCTGTTTGTTTACTTTTGTACCTCGCTTTTCTCTACCCGAAGGAATCTTAAAGTGGCTTTCAATCGCCTCCCCTTCCTCTCCCCACAACAAACCCTGTGAGGCTGAGAGAGCTCAGAGAGAACTGTAGTGGCTCAAGGTCACTCAGCTGGAGGAATAAAACCTGATTCCCCAGATGAGAGGCTGCCGCTCTTAAACACTGCATCACGCTGGCTCTCAGGCAGGGCTGGTTTATCCATGTAGCACATGCTATAGGCCCCACACTTCCAAGGGCTCTGCACGGTGCCTTCCCTCCCATGTATCAGGGCCATAGTCTCTCTCCCCGTCCTTCTCTTTAATGACACTTGGAGTGACACCCCTTTTCACTATGTGGGGCCCCTCTGCCCCCAGTCTGGCTGCTCCCACCAAAATTGTACTCTATTAGGGTGCCGTGAATTTGGTATGGGCCCCGCAAACCCTTAAACCACTAAGATCTCAGGTTCTATTCCAAAGGGAGACCTGATAGATTTATGCCTTTCTCCTCAATGTGAACCCAGAGCAGTGTACAGAAGCCCCCTCCGCTACATCCTCAAAACAGCCCTGTGTTGTAAGTTAGCCTGAGGGTGTGTTTGGCCTGAGGTCACCCAGCAAGTTTCCATAGCAAAATGGGGATTTGAACTTGAGTCTCCCAGATCCCAGTCTAACCCTGTAACTGCTACACCAGGGGTAGTCAAACTGCGGCCCTCCAGATGTCCATGGACTACAATTCCCACGAGCCCCTGCCAGCAAATGCTGGCAGGGGCTCCTGCGAATTGTAGTCCATGGACATCTGGAGGGCCCGCAGTTTGACTACCCCTGTGCTACACTAACGTGGGTCCAAAAGAATAATATAAATAAACAAGTCCCTACTTATCTAAAGGACCGCTTGTCTCCTTATGCCCCCCACAGTGCTCTTCACTCTGCGGGTATGAATTTGCTGGCTGTCCTGGACCCCCCAGGATGTCTGCCTGGCCTTTTTAGTCCTGGACTTTACCTGGTGGAATGATCTCCCGGAAGAGCTGAGGGCCCCGACAGAGCTCTCTGAGTTCTGCAGGGCCGGCAAGATGGAGCTCTTCCGCCAGGCGTCCCGTTGAGCCCAGGGTGGTGCCTGAAGTTGTGATCTGTGGAACCCGCTCTACTTTTAACAATCAACATCCCTGGGTCATCTTGTCAGGGGTTATCAGCCTGGGCCCATAGGCTGGAACAGCAGGGTTGAGTTAAGAACGGTTGGAAATTGAGTAAGCCGCCATCTATTGTATGGGTTTTTTTAATGGGGGATTTATATTGCGATCTTATTGTTTTATCTTGTGAACCGCCACGAGACAGCCTTTGTCAGGAGTGGCGGTATATAAATTATAGAATAAATACATAACATTAAAATAAAGGGAGAATGGTGAAAGCTGTCCTTTTCTATTATTTAGCATTTCTGATTATACATTGATCGGGGGCCTTGGGACCAAGCCCTATGAGGAATGGCTGAGGGACTTGGAAATGTTCAACCTGGAGAAGAGAAAGTTGAGAGGGGACATGAGCGATCTCTTGAAGTACTTGAAAGATTGTATATTGAAGGAGTCCAGGGAACAGTTCCTGTTGGCAGCAAAGGACAGGGCCCACACTAACGGGTTTAAACTACGTGTAAAATGGTACCAGCCAGATATGAAGGAAAAAAATGTCACAGTCAAAGTATTTTGGCAGTTGCCTACAGAGTCGGTGAGCTCCCCTCACTGGCACTCTTTAAGCAGCGGCTGGACAGATATGTATTGTGGAGGTGTGGAGAATCAAACCCAGTCCCACAGATTAAAGTTCGCTGCTCTTAATCCTAGCACCACACCATCTCTGTTAAAAAAACGGAAAAAAAAATCCCTGGGTTCATTGGTTCAATTCAAAACAAATGTAAAAGTGTGTTGTTTTGAATGTGTTTAAGCTTCATGACAGATCTTCAACCACTGACTATAATCAGCTCCCAAATGAAGATGGAGAAGAAAGCAGATGTCTTTTATTGCGTTTCAAATAGCTTGTTCACTTCATCTTTTTTAAAAGGACATAAACATTTGTTTAGTGCCATGGTTTATTTTTTTTTTCCCACCTGGATAATATCCCCGCCTGGGTAATTTCTCTGTGTGTGGTGATGGTCAATTTTGTTTGCCTTTCCTCAGGAGCTCTGTGATGTGTCATAATATTTTTTTACAAAAAAATCTGTTCAAAATGATAGTTTCATAATGTAGACAGTGGTTTCACAAAACAAAGCCTTTTTATTTTTTCTTAATGACGTTTACACTGATAAATAAGCCTCTTGGTAGAGGTGATGCCTGGAAATCGGAGCTGTTCCACCAGGCCTATAGTTGAGGCCCAACAATAATACCATGAAATTCTGGCCTCCCCACTAGGAACACCCATGGAGAACCTCCACCAACAGATACCCCTCCAAACCTCACCTGCCGGGAGATGAATTAATCCCCACACAGGACATAAAATAGGCGGTGGTTATGATTAATTGTAATTTTATAGTTATATTTATAGCTATACTAGAGGCAAAGCCCTTTGCACCCAGGGAAACAACAGGTGCTAGGATGCACACCTGCACTGTGGCATTCCTGGGGACTGGCTACATGGCAAATGCCTAAATCATGGGAGGGGGAAGGAAGACAGGAAGACAGACAGACAGAATAAATGCCAAAGCCAAGCCAGGTTCAATGGGGCTCCAGGGCAGCCTTTACTCCTTCTCCTGCCCCCCCCCCAGACCCTTGAGGTCCCACCTCCAAACCTCAAGGAACATTCCTAAGCCAGGGGTCACGAACCTCAAAGCATGGCCTGGAAACCTCCTGGAATTGGAGATCAGCTCCCCAGGCGAAAATGACTGTTTTGGAGGGGGGGGGGCGACTCTGCAATGACAACTCATCTCCAGGCTCCTGGTAATGAAATGGCTGCTTGGGAGGGGGGAATTCAGTGACATTGTGCCCCAGAGGTTGTGGGATGCCAGTATCCAGATGGGACCTGGGGATTGCAGGTCATTTCCAGGTTGCACAGATCAGTCCCCCTGGAGAAAAGGACTAGTTGGGAGGTGGGAGTCTCTGGCTTTGGGTCCCATGGAGGTGCAGGGATGCCAGGCTCCAGGTGGGAAACACAGAGAAATGCTATGCAGCAGTAATTGCTAATAATAATAAACATCAAATAATGCATAAACTTGTCACAGCTTCATCCTTCAATGAAACTATTTAATTGATAGCAAAATTTGGTTGAAGAAGTGAAAACCTTTCAGTCTGTACGTTCTTCAGTTCAGTTAAATATCAAAGTAGATCAAAAACAGTTGTATGTTTCAAACAAGCATGGAAACATTGGTTGGCAAAGAATTTACAGTGGGCTTCTCAATTACTACCCTTTTGTCAGCTTTTCTCAACTTTTTTACCATTGAGAACCCCCTGAAACATTATTCAGGCTTCAATAAACCCTTGAAGTGGGATCTTCAGATCCCAGCTGGAGGCTAGCATCCCTGCCACTGTTCAGAGATGCCAGCCTCCAGTGGAACCTGGAGAACACTGAGAATGAAAGCTCCTCTCCAGACTGCAGAAATCAGTTCCCCTGGAGGAATGGGCTGCTTGGGACGGGGATGGGGGCTGTGTGGCACTCCCCTCTACACACACACAAACACACACATGCAAACACAGAAGACAAACGTATTCCATTCTTCTTAAATTGAAAACCTTATTGATCACCTCTCCCTAGAGGAAATACCTGAGTGTCTCCCATCTTGGATTGCTCTGACAAGCCATTAGCTAGAAGATCCAAATTTAAAAGAAAAGAATCACATAATAATCAATGAGCAAGTCAAACAAGTCTTATACCATCTTCCTGCAACAGCTTCTTCTTCCTGTACTCTAGCTACATCTCTTTAAGGCAATGGCAATTTGTACAGCTTGGTGTAGTGGTTAAAAGCAGCGGCTTCTAATGTGGTAAGATGGATTTGATTCCCTGCTCCTCCACATGCTGGAAAATCTTGGGCTAGTCCCAGTCCCGTTAGAAACTGTTCTCACAGAGCAGTTTCTCTCAGAGCTTTCTCAGCCTCACCTACCTCACAGGGTGTCTGAGACTCCTTTGGGCAGGGAAAAGCAGGGTATAAAAACCAATTATTAAACTGGGAAAGTGCTACAGTGAAACAGTGTCTCCTCACTCCACGTGCCCCATGGCCTCGTGATGCTTCTGTGCCCCGTCTACAGTTTCCCCATTTTCCATGCCATTGGTCTCAAATTTGCTTTGTTGTGATGGTCTTGGAAAGATTGCAGGAAGACCAAGGTGGTATCCATATGGAAAGTCTACATCTTCCCAGTCCCACCCACATCAGCATTATTTTCCCTGCTGCAATTGTCTGTGATGGCTATCCTCAAAGCATTCCTCCCTTCTCATATTGCAAATTGCAAACCTCACATGACTTACTCATGAGTAAACAATCCCAGGGTAGAGGATTTTACTGGGCACATCAAAAAGGAGAAAGTAATCTTGACCCAAGTCAAGAACTCCCCCCCAAAATGGTCAAAATAAGGAAAATGTGCTCAAGCCTCTGTAGGGTAAAATATACTGTAAAATGGAATATTAATATTTATTAGAAACCCAAGGCTTAAAATATAGCCTCATTAAAATCCAAGTGTACATTCATACTAATGCCACCACTGATCAGATGTGTTTCAGCACTGCTACCTTTATCAATGGTCAGGAATAAATAAATAAAGCAGCATACATAAAATGCAAGAACAGATATGTTAAATATAGAGTTGGCTCCTTTACATACAGTGATATATGTTAACTATGTAGGACACTGAAGACCTTAATGGATTCTTTGGACCAGGAAAACCAGATAACATTCTTTGAGGCTACCCCACACCATGTCGTCTGAGTTGAAAGAGGCCGAGGCTAGGGCAACTTACTGGGAGCAGGAATGGCTCCACCCAGCAAACTTCTAAAACCAGCAGGATGTTAGAGGTGGAGAACTGATCTCTTGTAAAGCCCTTCCTGTCTGAGGGCTGCCTCCTGATTGGGGCTAATCTGCCAGGGCAGGCCATTCCTGGATTAGAACCATCACTTACTGATGAGTAAACATTCCCTGGGCAGAGACATTTCCTCGGCACCCTGGATCACAGAGGCCTGGCAGGATGCCGTTTCTGGGCCTTCTGCAGCTTCCCACATCCAGAAGGCACACAGAGGCTGCCCCACCTTCCCCCCTCCCATGTCCTCCAATTTGAAAGAGGTCAGGAGGCCAGGGCAACTTATTGGCAGCTGGGCATGCTCTGAGGCTGGCTCCTCTTCCACCCAGCAAACTTCTGAAACTGGCGGGAAGTTGGAGGTAGAGAGCTGATGCCTTATTAAGCCCCTCCTGGCAGAGGGCTGCCTCCTGATAGGGTCTAAAGTATCTGGGCAGGCCAATCCTGGATGAGGGCCAATCAGGTGAGCAGTCAGTTTAGATTTTGTAAGTTTTACTGATACTGATGATTGTTATAGTCAGTTGGCTCTCCTAATAATAATATATTATTAGGAAACATGTAGGCCAGATAAAAAAATTTGAGGCCTCTAATATTTTGGGTTAGACTTCTGTAACTCACTCTACGTGGACCTACCCTTGGCTGCGAGGGTCCTCACTAGAACACCTTAGAAGGCCCATATTCATCTGGTGCTGTGACATCTGCACTGGTTACCTGTCTGTTTCCAGATCAAGTTCATGGTATTGGTTCTGACCTTTAAGGCTATACATGGCCTGGGTCCTATTTATCTGCGGGACCGCTTATCTGTTTATACCCACCACAGGGCACTTCATTCTGTAGGTATGAATCTTCTGGTTGTCCCAGGCCCCCGTGACATCCGCCTGACCTCAACCAGGGCCAGGGCTTTTTTGACCCTGGCTCCCCCCTGCTGGAATGAGCTCCCAGAAGAGCTAAGGGCCCTGTTGGAGTTATCTGTATTCCTCTGGGCCTGTAAGATGGAGCTCCTCAGCCAGGTGTATGGTTGAGGTGGGGGTAGGGTTTCGGTGTTACCAACATGGGATCCCTCAATGTCTATTTAGATCAGGACCCTTGCTCCCAGCAAAAAGACCTTATCGGACCCAAGTGCTGAACAAGGGGTGGGAGATTGGAACTCCTATAGTACTATCATCTGATTAATCTGTTGACTTTTTTTTTAGGGGTTTTATATTATACTTTATTGTTTTATTGTAAACCACCACGAGACAGTATTGACAGCAGCGGTATAAAAATCCAAATATAAACAAATAATAAATAAAAGCAAGCACTGGTCAAGGCAAGCACTTTCAGTGTTCAGTCAACCACCCATAGCCAACAGAGATTTATTTTATTTTTATTTTTTATTTTTTATTTTTTATTTTTTATTTTTTATTTTTTATTTTTTATTTTTTATTTTTTATTATATACCGCCCTCCCCGGAGGCTCTGGGCGGTTTACATAAGAACAAAGAACAATACATAAAACAGTCTATAAACATGTTAATAACCTTACAATAATAATAACTAATAGTTGTAACCATAAAACAATATAACAGTATAAACAATATACACAATACAACAGAGCAACAATGCAAACAGGCCCAGAGTATATTGGTGGAATTCTGAGGGGGGGGCAGGGGGGGGAGCTGTTGATGGGCCAGTATTATTATTTATATAATAATTTACATAACCTCAGCATTTTAACCCACCTTTTGACATACAAAATAACCTGATTTGATTCTTGAGCTGTCATTTTCCAATGCAAATTCTTTGATGAAAAATAAATACCCCTGCCTGCCTTCCATGAATAAGCTGCAGCTGCTGTTTAAAATAAAATTAATCAGGTCATGTTGCTAAATCTAAAAGCTTTAATACCTGCCTTGAAAATTAGATGAACTCCCAACCAAAGGCAATTTATATGTCAAAAGAAGTGGGTTGGTAACATGGAGACATTTATTCTCGTTGGGGAGGGGAGACTCAGTCTGCAAGAAATAATGCCCTCTGGCATAGTAAAAAGAGGTAAGGCCATTAAGAGCCTCACGGGGATCTACAAGGACACATTGATGGTTTCTTTCTTTCTTTCTTTCCTTCTTTCCTTCCTTCCTTCCTTCCCTCCCTCCCTCCCTCCCTCTCTCTCTCTCTCTCTCTTTCTTTCATCACATCACATATATAATATCTTGGCTTTCAAGGAGGTTGTGAGGATCAAGTGAAGGGGAAGAGAACAATATTTCATTTGGGTCCCTACCAGGGAGAAAAACAACAAATACAAATATAAATACCTATATTGCATGCTCTTGTTTTTAATAGACCAATGGGTTCTGTACATGAGGTGCAAAACGCAAATAGTAAAACATCCTGGATGGTATTTCTGCCATATCCTTTAAGGGAATAGTAATTTTCTCCATTTGGGGCTGGTTGTCATAGGGTTGTTTTCTTTTCCTACTCCCTCCCTCTCCCCCCCAAACAGCAAGCTTCCCAAACCAATTGTACAAATCGCTCTTTAATGCGTCACGGTTGGGATTTGGGATTTGCAGATGCTAATCTCAAATGTAAAATATATCTGAGTCATAATCACAGAGAGGCTAGAGATTTCAGGTGGGAGAAGAGGTGTTTTTTGTCATTCTGTCACACCAAATTGTTTTATGTTTCACACAGCAAAGTAAAAAAATATAAAGGGATCATCACCTAGGTGATAAACTGCCAGCTTCCAGACAAACATTTTAACTGATTTACACCTGTTTTTTTCCCCTCTGGGAATGCTATGCTTATTTGATACATTTCTTTTGCAACTGATACATGACACCAGCATATAAACCCTTCCTTTTATAAAAGAAAATATAAGCTAGTTGTGATGTGACCATGGAGTCCAGGAGATTGCCCTTTGGGACACTTGGCCTTTCCCCCCATCCCAGCCCCATATTATAAGCAACCCCACAAAATGCTTATACACATGTCACTTTTGAAGCAGGAGTCATTGGCCAAGCAGGACGTATACGTATCTGAAACTGCCTTACAGTGGCTTATGGTGGTCCATCAAGACCAGCATCTGTCATACAGCTCTCTAAGACAGCTTTTCTCAACCCCTGGAACATCTTTCAGACTTTAAGAATCCCCAGAAGTGGTGCGATCATGCAGAATATGGTTGGGGAACATAGCTGTGGGTCCCTCCACTTCCTCTCCAGGCACATCACTGACCCCTTCGCCCACCTGGGGTCCCTCCCCTTCCCCTCCAAGCACATCATTGACCCCTTCGCCCACCTGGGGTCCCTCCCCTTCCTCTTGAGGTACATCACTGGCCAGTTGAGGGGCTGTGTCAACATTACCATATATGGCACTTGATCAATATCAGTCAGGCTTTCGTCCTGGCCACGGGGTAGAGGTAGAGTTGGTGTTGGTTGCCTTGTTGGATGTTCTCTGACGCCAGTTGGATCGAGGCAGATCGGCCATGCTATTAGACTTGTTGGCTGCGTTTGATGTGGTCGACCGTGAACTGCTGGCACACTGCCTCGCCAGGATGGGGATATGGAGCTCAGCTCTTAGCTGGATATGCTCCTTCCTCCAGAACCGGATCCAGAGTGTGGCGATGGGGGAGGACTTATCGGGCCCTTATCGGCTCCCTTGTGGGGTCTCTCGGGGCTCGGGACTCTCCCCCACATTATTTAACATCTTTATGCGCCCTCTGGCCCAGCTGGTGAGGGGTTTTGGGCCTCACAATGACCTTTTGGGCCTGGCAATTTAAGGGCCAATGAATGCTCCTGCTTGCATCATCCTGCCACTTGAGTGGCCAGCTACCCTATGGCTGGCTGCCCAATCAGGCTGCGTCTCCCGTCCCTAACTGTCATATCCAAGGACTTTGCTCACTTTGCCTCAGACCACTGACAGGGCAGGCAGGTGCCTGGGGAATGCGCTCCCAGGGGCCTCGCTGCAACAGACGGCGACCAGAGCCAATGAAAATGTGGGGAAAGGAGAGTCAGCCAATCAGAGGGAGAGCCCTCTAAGGCCCAGCCTCTGTGTGCTGTGGGAATTCTGAGGGGAAATTCCTCTGTTTGGGGGTGACTGGAAGATTCCTTGCCAAAGATTTTATTGTTGGGCCTACAGTATTTTGGCAGGTCAAAACAGCTGGGGGAGAGAGAACAACTCTAGTGTTGGTCTCTGAGAGCCAATGTGAGGTAACATTTAAAGAACAGCGGCCTCTAACCTGCAGATCCAGGTTTGATTTCCCACAGGCAGCCAGCTGGGTAACCTTGGGACAGTCCAGGTTCTCTCAGCCATAGCTCCCTCACAGGGTGTCTGTTTTAGGGAAAGGAAGGGAAGGTGATTGTAAACTGCTTAGCGATACCTGAGACCCGCTGGATGAACTTGGGGCAGTCCCAGTTCTCCCAGAGCTCTCTCAGCCACACCTCCCTCACAGGGAGTCTGTTATGGGGTGAGGAAGGGAATGTTTCTTCTCCATAACAACCCTGTCCAATCTCCAAAGCAGCCCTTTCTGCCTGAGGAGCTGGAGATGGTTCCTGGAGGTTTGGAGATGGTACTTCAAAATGGTACATTGCCTCAGAGTCCACTCTCCAAAGCAGTCATTTTTGCCTGGGAAGCTGATCTTTATAATCTGGAAATGAGCTGTATTTCCAGGAGTATTCTAGGAACCACCTGGAGGTTGGCTACACCTGGGTTGGAAATATTCCTGGATGTTTGGAGGAGGGCCTTAAAATGGTACAATGCCTCAAAGTCCAGCCTCCAAAGTAGCCTTTTTTTGCCTGCAGAGCTGAGCATTATAATCTAGAGATGAGCAGTGATAGTAGAAGCTTGCAGAGGCTAGTAGAGGCTTGAAAGAAGATAGTAGAGGCTTGCAGACTGAGGTTGGGGTGGAGTGGTGCGGGTGTGTCCCTCCTGGGCTATGGGCTTTGGCCAGCCCTTACCAGCAACTGTGTATTTTGGGGCACAGACAGCAGACCAGCATTGGTCCTGCGAGTCTGGTAATTGCAGGGAGATCTAAATAAAGAATATTCACAGCCTGAAACTGTAAATGGCTGGTGAGACATGGAAATCGAAGTGACTTTTCTCAAGCTTGGCCTGGTAAATAAAAATCAGTATTTTCCTACGAAATCAAAGGTATAAGTGGGCCAGAATTTCAAGTGGAATTAGCTTTACAGGAAAGTAGACAGTGAGACTTTGGGGGGAACTAGGGTTTCCTGTTTTATAAGGCAACAATTTGGCTTTGCGGACAACAACAGGAACTGCAGTTACCAGCAGTAAGCATCAGGCTTCAGAAGGGCAGACATCACCAGCCAAGCAACAGACTATATTAGCTAAGCCCAGTGAACACAAAGTTTGGAAATGGGTCTTTGAAAGCGTACCATGCCCCAGAGTCCACCCTCCAAAACAGCCATTTCTGCCTGGGGAGCTGATCTTTATATTCTGGAGATGAACACTAATTCCAGGAGATCTCCAGGCCCCACATACAGGTTGGCTAATCCTGGGTTGGAAATATTCCTTGAGGATGAAAGTGGGGCCTCAAAAGGGTATAATGCCTCCACAGCCACCCAACCAACCACATAGTACCGCTGGCCTATTTCAGATCAAGAAAAACATTGCAGAGAGGTGGGAAGGTTGACAGATAGATGTAGGTTCATGTTCTGGAATTCCTGGGTATGCTTGAACCTGAGTTGGATCAGGACTGTTGTGCACAGAGAGACCTCCTCTTAGGGTTGCCAGTTTCCAAGTGAGGCACAAAACCCACGCCGAACCATGTATTACAGTAGTTGCATCATAAAACCATGCAAAAATATTCAGTACTGCTCAACTGGTGTCCCTTGGTTTCATTCTGAACCAAGAGTCCAACCCCATTGGTCCTTTTCTCAGGCAGTCTGTGTATTCACTGGAATTACTTAGTGGGTATGAGTTAATAAGATTCAAGCAGGCAAAGTTCAAATGGTTGCTTCCAGTTAAATATTCCCTAGGGGATGGAATTTGATAGCTGGGGGAGTAATGAACTGCCATTAACTTTCAGCTTTTGCTAATACTACTTTGACATGCTAGTATGTAGTTAATTAGCAAATGCAATTCCTCTTTAATGAAAGATTACAAAATTGAGGATAGGTTTAGAATAATAAATGGTGTTTTCCTCTCTTCATTTTCTGGAAAAGCCATTAAAATAATTATTTTAATGTAAAATAATCCCGGTTCTCTTCTGTGAGCCATTATCTGCTTAGGCCACTGAAGGATGAAAAGGTTGAATATGTTCTTTGGCAATGGCTTGCCGGGTATTTTTAACTTAGTGATGTCTAGATTAACAAAAACTTCAAAAGGTTTGGTCTTGATCTTTTCTCATTCTGTACCCAGGCAGATAACGATATGGAAGAGGTGTGTGAATGAGAGATCTCTGCATTAGCATCTTGCATTTATATGGTGGTGGGTGGTGGGTTCTCCATCTTTGGAAATTTTTAAACAGAGGCTGGATAGCCATCTGACAGAGAGGCTGATTCTGTGAAGATTCAAGGGGGTGGCAGGTTACAGTGGAGGAGTGATAGGGTTGTGGCGGTCCTGCATGGTACAGGGGGTTGGACTACATGACTCAGGAGGTCCCTTCCAACTTTATGATTCTATGTCCTCTGGGAGAAGGGCTGTGGCTCAGTGGAAGCACATCTTGATTGCATGCAGAATGTCCCAGATTCAGTCCATGACATCTCTAGCTGACAGAATTAGGTAGTAAATAGTATGATGGACTTCTGAGAATCTCGAGAGCCACTGCTGTGATAGACACATAGTTTGTCTTATTATGACAAATTTCTGTGTTCCTCTTCTCCAGGCTCTGAACGTTGACACCATTTACAGTAGAATCATAGAATCATAGAGTTGGAAGGGACCTCATGGGTCATCTAGTGCAGCGCCCTGCAGTCTATGCAGGACACTTACAACCCAAATGGGACTATGTACTGGGGGCATGGAAAAGAATTATTATTATTATTATTATTATTGGTTCTTATATGCCGCTTTTCTCTACCCGAAGGAGTCTCAAAGTGGCTTACAATCGCCTTCCCTTTCTTCTCCCCACAACAGACACCCTGTGAGGTGGGTGAGGCTGAGAGAGCCCTGATATCACTGCTTGGTCAGAGCAGCTTTATCAGTGTTGTGGTGAGCCCAAAGCCACCCAGCTGGCTGCATGTGGGGGAGTGTGGAATCGAATCCTGCTCGCCCGTTTAGAATTCCGCACTCCTAACCACTACACCAGTCTATGAACGCTGCAAAGTGAGATTTAGAAGTTTGGTGTGTTTTGCCTCACAAATGTGTACATGGGACGGAGGGGCAGAGACAAAGCTACTGAAAAAGGCTAAGAGGTGTCCGCTGTCTTTCTCTGTTGGCTCCCTGCTCTGATTGTCCTCCTCAAAGCTATTTTCTGGGAAGAAAATATCTAGGGGGGTTTAAAGGTTTGCGTTGATATTTACTATGACCCTGTCTCTTCCATGGAAAACAGAAGTGCCTTGAGAACATGAGATGTGTCCAGCTAGGTTAGACTTGTTGTCGATCAAGTTCACTATCCTGACGAATGTAAAAGGATGGTCTAATCAAAGGTGATGTCCAAATGCAGAGTCCTGAGATCTTATCATTAAACAGCCTTTCCTGACACCATATGCAAGGACTCCAAGACTGTAGCAGCTACAGAAGCATTTTCAAAGCCTATTTCCTGTACATGCTGGGGGGGGGGGAGGGAGATAATTGCAGGCAATTTCACACAGGGATCAATATTCTCTGGCAAGAGAGAAAATATCTCTCATTTATATCCAAAGCCTTTGTAAAATACATCTTAAAAAAAAAAAACTATCACCAACCGGCTGATAACTTCCTCTAGAAAAACAAAAGGGAAATGTGCCAAATGTAAATGAAATGCACTTGAGTGTAGCTCCTTAACTTGTGATTTACCTTCTTCAGGAAATATTACCCGATAAGCAGAATCCCATGAAAATTCACAGCAAGGGGAGATTATTCTAACTAGTTCATACAATGGCACAAATGCAGACGTGGAGATACTTCATCCAAGATAACTCTATTCAGTTTTGCTCCAATGACACCCGCTACTAAAAAGCGATGGAAATTCCTCCAAGGACACAGGGAGTGTATTACACATCCAGTCTTTCTTATCTATGCCGCCCTTCCTACCATCTGTACAGTACCCCTTAGTTTCCAAGCTCTTTGTATTCACAGATGAATCTCTGAATGGTTAGATTGGTGACCGATTATTGTTTTGGGGGGTTTTAAAGGGGTTTTATTGAGGTTAATGTTGTGACCTGCAACGAGCCACTTGTGGGAGTGGTGGGCTAGAAATCAAAGAAGAGAGAGAGAGAGAGAGAGAGAGAGAGAGAGAGAGAGAGAGAGAGATTACAGGAGACTTGCCAATAGTGAAGATGTGAAGGTTGATCAATCACTGCCAAACTTAGTTTAACTCCAACTTTACTTTGAGGACACATTCATATTTTTGAAATTGCCTTAAGATAACTTTCAGATAAAACCTAGACAAATGGGCAACTAGGATTGTTATTTTTGTGGCAAGAGAGAATATGGAAGAGGGCAAGAAGGGACAACTCAGGGATCAGGGAGTGGAAGAGACAAGGTTTTGTCCCAGTATGGAGACCAATGCCTACCACAATTTCTCATATTCACTGATGGAGAATATGGGTTGCTGCTGTGCCCTCTTTCTCTTTGCCAGAATCATAAAAATAAAGGAAATGTCCTGCTGGATCATCTTGGTGGTCTATCTACTCAAGCTCTCTCTTTTACACAGTGACCAACCAATTGCCCTGGAAAGCCAGTTGAGCCCAAGGACTCCCCATGATATTTACTTGCACAACCGGTATCCAGACGTTTGCTGCATCTGAATAGGGTAGTTCTCTTTAGTTGACATGGCAAGCAGCTATTGATGGGCCTCATCCATGAATCTACCTAATCCCCCTTTTTACTCCTAGCTCCCTCTCTGCTTAGTATTGCTTTGAGCCCAATCAAGCAGCCACTGCTCCTGCCATTTGCTTCCTTGACCACTGGATCTTTTCCTCTGTGCTTGTTGATTAGGGCTTCTGAAGTTCCTTCTTGTTACCGTCATCCATCCCCCCCCCCCCCCCCAAGGAGAGACCAGATGGTTGAACAAATGGCAATGATTACTGATTCTGGTCACCTTTATTACTTTGAGATTAGACCTCAGGAATTAGACAAGAGTTCAGGAGAGGTCAGTGGCAAAAAGAAACGTGGTCGCCAAAGGATACACTGGCTCGACATGATCAAAGCTGATACAGGGATGACCATGAACAAACTGAAAGAAGTGGCCATTGGAAAAAACTTTCCTATAGAATCGCCAAGGGTTGGACACGACTAAACTGATATCATCATCATCATCAAGAGAGGCATGTGGATATGGTGGTAAGAAGGAGCATCTGCTACCAGCACCAGCTGGAAACAAGTTAGCTTCAACCAGCCCGTCAGAACAGCCATCCTGAGTATGAGTACATAAACAAAGATGTCAGTGCCAATTGTTCTCTTTTTAGAGGGTCCATAAACAGCTGAAGCCAGCCTGGAGAAGATTTTGTCCACTGTTCTTTTTACCTTTTTTTTCTACCCACACTCCTGCAGGGCTCTACAGCTGGCACCTCCAGTATGACATAATATCAGAAAGGCCTAAAAGGATGGGCCACACTCATCACAAATTTTGGCTGTTTGTGGTTTGCAAAGCAATGCTTGTGAACTGAAGAACCACTGCAGATTTGCACGTATTTTAATACAGTTTGTCGTAGTTCATCGTGGTCCATTCACTACATCTGAATTAAACCCCTGCGTTCTGCTCATCATGGAGAAAAAAAAGCTGTTTGGTTGCTTTCTGTTTCCCATGGAAAGTTGTGGTGAGCAGAAAGCAAGGGTTTAAATGGCTCCAAGCCATTTCATCCCTTGCATTTTGCTCACCACAATTTGTGGTCATTTAAACCCCCTTCCCAGTCATTTAAACAAAACAGCTGCAACCTGAATTTTGGTTTAAATGTCCCCCTGCTTTCGGCTCCCCACAGTATTTCATGAGGAACAGAACACAGTAGTTAAAACTTTAAATGTTCACAGACCAATACGGACCAGGTTCAGTTTGCAAACTGGAGTATCAGTTTGTAGTTCGGTTCATAGCTCACCCACAAACCACAATCCAAACTGCAAAAATGCACATCATGTCCAGCGCTAATACTGACAGTGTCATGTGTCAACTGTGTTTCTGAGGATGGCTCACACATCAACCAGACACTTAGTTTTGTGAGCATAGCAAAACTGATGGTCATGCTGATTTCCTTCGAGACAGCATGGTTATTCCTCTTTGGACAGAGCTCCCTAAGAAAACTAGAGACTATTAATTTTGCAGCAATCATTTTTGGTGGTGGGGAACATACTGTTTAAGCAGCTGCAATTGCTCCCATAATAATGCTGCTCATGATACAAGTCTTACATCTCCTCACCTGTCTGACCCCCAGTTTGAGCAGATGCTGAACAGTTTTGCAACTCTGCAATAGCTGGTGGTGGTAGAGTATCTTTTCCTTCAGCCTTGTGCCAACTTTCAGACCTGTGCAGTAGGTGAAATGGATTTCCCCCCAAACTCCATTGCTTGTTGGGTACTGTGATTAAATGATATGGACACCCCCCATAAGTCTGTAGAAATGTGCATACTAAGGTGTTGTTAACATGACCTTAGATACACGCTAAATAATAAAACTTAAAAAAAACATTTATTTGTAATTAACTGGCTTAATTTTAGTTTATTATTTGGGAAATTTCTATGCTGCCTCACCAGAGGCTGCTTACAAAATAAAACATAATCAAAACATAAAATATAATTCAAGATATTAAAACCCACCATTCCAACACAGCAGGACATAAAACAAAATTAAATATGAAGCAGCTTTAAAGGGGTCTTAAAGATTTCTCAACCCAAATCAGGCTATAAAATGCTGAACAAAAACATTTGGGCCTGAGACCTAAAAGAAACCCATCCGGCCAATTAATCCACCCAAACATTGATCAGCCCCTGCCTACCCCAGTCAGATATTAATTGTAAAGAGGAGATGGCCTTAAAAAAATTTTAAACCTAAATTATTTGTATAGAATGCCTTAATTTCATGTTGCCTACCTTGAGCCAACCGGGGAAGGTCAGGATATAAAATAAATCATCATCATCATCATCATCATCATCATCATCATTATTAGGCAGTTTCTAGATTGTTTTTGAAAGCAGCCCCATATGGAATCCATTATAGTAATCTACTCTAGTCGTAATCAGAGCATGAATCACTGTTGACCAGGTCCCATCACACAGTTAGCTCAGTCTTGACTTAATTTAGGAAGGCTTTGTTTGTCTGTTTGTGTTATTCTTAAACTTGTTCTTGGACGAGAAGAGAAGCATGACATATATATATGAGATTTGAAAGAAGTGGGCACAGGACTCATACCTCTTCTAAGCCCAGTTCATGAAGCCTTTGAACATCCTAGGTTAACCAGCTTCAACTTATCAAGACTATTGTTCTCCTAGAGGAAATGGCCATTGACAGGTGGTCTCAGATCCCCATTGAGCTCCTCCCCCACCCAAACTCTGCCTTCCATAAACTCTGCTTCCAGATCTCTAGGAATTTTCTAAACTGGGGTTGGCAGCCCTGGAACATGTATTATTGCATCCATTCAGAAGAAGAAGAAGGTTTACTCCACCTTGAAAAGTCTCAGGTGGCTTTCAATCGCTTTCCCCTCTCCCCGTTTTGAGAATTCGGTGGGGCTGAGAGATTTCTGGGTAAACTGCGACTGCTCCAAGGTCACCCATCATGCTTCATGTGGAGGAATGAGGAATCAACTGAAGCTATTTTTCTCATCCGGCATGTTAGTTCTGTTTGCTTCAAATGATGACACTCTTTTTACAGTATCCTCAAACAACAGGAGCACATAAAGAAGACAACAGTGAAATGTGTGTAATGACTGGGGAAGGCACTGGCAAACCATCCCGTATTGAGTCTGCCAAAACGCTAGAGGGCGTCACCCCAAGGGTCAGACATGACTCGGTGCTTGCACAGGAGATACCTTTACCTTTAAGAGGCATGCAATAATAGAATAATAAGTAAATAAAAAATTCCAAGTCCTATTGATTATCCAGTCTTTGGAAGCCAAAGGAAACATTCTCTATAAGGCATGCTGAACAGGATTCTAGCCTAACAAAGTCTGTTTCTTCAGCAGGATTAACCAAATATCAGGACATAATCTTTCAATGGCACCTGTCTCACAGTGGCTTGTGTCTCACCTCTTAACTGAGTGACTGCAGGAGATACGTTTCTAGTATCTACTGATCCTCCATGTCCTCCAGCAGGCAGTGTTACAGAGAGAAAATGCACTTTGCGTCTCATCACAAAACTTAATTATATAACATTACTGTAAAAGAGGCTATTGGCCCTCCTTGTTGGTGCTGTTGTTACTCTTATTATTTCAATGATTTATGTGTCACCCCTCATCTATCAGGCTCTGGAGGCTGTGAACAAAAATAGAAAATCCAACGATATAAAAATCTAAGCGTCAATAAGCAATTTAAACCAAAGAACAAAAACAAGTTGGCGGTCATCAAATCATTGATGCAGAGAGGGAAAAAAGAAACAAACAAATACCCATTTCCTGAGGAGGAAAAGACAGGGGGAAACCTACACAAATAAAACAGGCCAACAGAGCTTGCCAAATAGTTCAGCTAAAAAAAAATCCCCCCCCCCCCCTTGGCAACTGAAACCAAGATCAGGCATCAGGTAAGCTGCTGAGGAGAGAAGTTTTTTAAATATGAGGAATCTCTACAGAAAACATTACTGCTCATTTCAGTTGGTGGAACATAAAAGAGTCACAGAGGATGACCAGGGTTGATGGGTAAGCACATATGAATTAGTGGCCCTTTGGGATTTTTGGCCTGGAACATTTGAGGTTCTGAGGTAATAATACTAATACTTTGAATTGTGCCTGGAAATGGAGTTGGTAAATTAAGGGTTAAACCTCAAAGGTTAACTCTTCCTCACACAGGTTTGTCGTGTATGATTATTGTTATTGAGAGCCAGTTTGGTGTAGTGGTTAGGAGTACGGACTTCTAATCTGGCATGCCGGGTTCAATTCTGGACTCCCCCACATGCAGCCAAGGTGACCTTGGGCTCGCCACGGCACTGATAAGGCTGTTCTGACCGAGCAGTGATATCAGGGCTCTTTTAGCCTCACAGGGTGTCTGTTGTGAGGAGAGGAATGGGAAGGCGACTGTAAGCCACTTTGAGCCTTCTTCGGGTAGAGAAAAGCGGCATATAAGAACCAACTCTTCTTCTTCTTCTATTATTATTATTGTCACAGATCTTTGACTGGTAGATCATACAGGGCTCTCCTTGTGCCATCGATCATTGTGGTGGAGTGGGTTGGATTGGCGCGTGGGTCTCTGGAGAACTTGGCTATCTGGGTGGTTTACCATCTGCCCAATGCTCCCCCAGCTAAGCTGCTGAGCCTCCTGGATGTGGTGACAGCTTGGGCGTTGCAGTACTCCAGGCTTCTAATCCTCGGGGCTTTCAATGTCTATGTTGATTTGCCGGCCTTCAGATCTGGTTCAGACCTCGTGTTGACCATGGTGGCAATAAGGTTCCCCTAATTTGTTAACTGGACCCATCCATCAGGCCAGCCACACACTCAATCTGATCTTCGGTGCTGGGATAGAGGTGGATCTGGTGGCGGTTGATCCTGTCCCATGGTCAGACCACTACGCCCTGAAGGCCCAGCTCAGGACACCACCCCCTCCCTGTGTGGGCAGTGGGCATATTTTAGTCCGCCCATAGAGACTTATAGATCGGACCAGTTTTCTGAATGTTCTGCAGAACTCGCTGGAATCGCTAGTGGAGGACTGGCAGTCCAAATTGACCACCACCCTCTTTGCCTTCACCTCGAACTGGCTCCCTGGTAGACCAGGGAGCTAAGGGAAAGGAAGAGGGAAGTGAGATGGCTAGGCAAGCATGGAGGAAGACTCGCAACAAAGCAGCAGGAACATCTTATTGAACGCTCATGAGGACATATGAGATGGAGGTTAGGGCAGCTAAACAAGAGTTTTATGCTGCCTCTATCATGTCTGTGAGCTCTCTCCCAGCCCAATTGTTTAGGGTAGTTTGATCTCTGATCACCCTCAACGAGAGGCACCAAAATAATAATCAATTGACACTTAGCTGTGAGGCATTATCAAGCTCTTTTGCAGATAACCTCTTGTCGCTCTACGGGATTTTACTGTCACCCTCAATATAGAAAGGGAACTAAAGGGAACCTGCTCCCTTGATCTCTGTCTTAGTTGCACAACTCAAGGGACCAGCAGTTAGGAGGCCCTCTGGGGAAGATTATCAACCTTTCCCTGTCTACTGTGGAGTTCCTGAGGTACTGAAGGAGGTCGTGGTTTGCCCTTTACTGAAAAAGTCATTGCTGGACCCACGGGACTCGACCAGCTACTGCCTGATTTCGCATCTTGCATTCCTGGGTAAGATAGTTGAAAGACAAGCTCCTAGCATAACATCTCATCCTCAGCAAGAAATTTGGATGTAACTCTGGATTCCTTCTTTTCTATGGAGGCCAAAGTCACAGGAATGGCATTTTTTCATCTGTGGCATTTTGGGCATTTTTTCATTTTTCATTTCGCATGGCATTTTTTCATCTGTGCCAGGCAAATCTAGTAGTGCCCTACCTGTCCTTGGACTGCTTGGCCACAGTGAGCCATGCAGCAGTCACCTCCAGATTGGATTTATTTAACTCACTCTACCCTTGTCCTTGACCCAGAAATTCTAGCTGGTACAAAATGCAGCTGCTAGTGTCCTCACTAGGACACCACGGAGGGCTCATATCTAGCCTGTGCTGAGGCACCTGCATTGGTTGCCAGTTCTGGGCCGGATCAGGTTCAAGGTTTTGGTTTTGACTTTTAAGGCTATTTGCAGCTTGGATCCAACCTATCTAAGGGACCGCTTGTCTCCTTACAGTCCCTGCAAAGCTCTTTGGTCTGCAGGTACTAATGTGTTAGAGGTTCCTGGTCCTATGGAAGCACACCTGGCCCCAACTAGGGACAGGGCTTTTTTGGTCTTGGCTGCAACCTGGTAGAAGGACCTTCCAGGAGATAGGAGCTATTACACCTGATGGATCTATTACACCTTGGTTGTACTTTTTAAACAAGGCTATGTTTCATGGTGTCAGGTTCCAAAATTCTGAGATATTTGTAGTTTCCTTTACAGCCCAGTGTTTTGCTGTTATTTGGCATCTTGATTTCTTCTTGTTCAAATATCTGTCCTCTGTTCAGTGCTAATGATCCCCATTTGTCAAGGCCAAACTCCATTGCTATGTTTTTGTTGACCATTTGAAATGCTTTTAGTAAACGATGTATCTCTGAAGAAGATTTTCCATACATTTCCAAGTTATCCATATACAACAAGGGGGAAATCTTTGAGCCTGTCTTTGAAAGCTGATATCCTAGGCTTGTGCTGTTGAAAATGATCATGAATGGTGTTAGAGCAATGACAAAGAGCAGTGGTGATAGAGAGTCTCCTTGAAAAATTCCATGTTTGAGATTCTGTTCCAATTTCTTCTCCATTCGCTATGAACCTAATTTTCCATTTACTTGTGACATTTTTGATAAACATTATTACAGCTTTGTTGATGCTTATAATGTCTAGTGTTTTCATGATCCCTGTGAGGAAATGGATCAAATATCTTCCTATAATCAATCCAAGCAATACAGGTTGATTTTCCACCTTCAACAGTTTTAGAAGACTATTCTTATAGATTAGTTTTTTAATTCTTTGTTTATTATAGCTTAAAATCAGCCATTCAAGATAATTAATCATATTTTACATTCCTGTTTTGGGGAATTGTATTTTATTATGCACCAAAGTCTTACCAATAAAGCTGAAAGATTTATTGTTTCTAATTATGCTCCTAAGAGTTTCACACCCATATTAATTTCTCACTATATGCCTGAAGCACATGTGATCAAACATTTTAGTTTTGTCTTTCTCAGAACTTCAGGGAGGGGGAAAGACATCCCTGCTGAATTAATTGAGGAGAGTTTTTAATTGTATAAGGCAGGTAATAGCAAACACATGTCTCATTGGGGTAGACACATGATCCACAAGAATAGTTACAGCAAAATCTCACTGTAAAGGTGCTATGTGATGGAATTCATTGCTGGGGATTCCCTTCCCCAGACAATTTTAGTGCTGATTCCACAACACAGACTTCAAATTTGAAATCATGCCATCATATCAATCATTTATTGTTTCACAGTTTGTAAAATGGAACTGTTCAGATAACTACTATTATCCTTATCCATGGTTCCACTATATATTTGTGAAACAGCCTGGGGGATGGAATGTGTCTGGCTGTCTGAGCTGGAATAGGGCCAATCAGGGTGCAGCCAGCAATACTGGCTGCACCCTGATTGGCTTTGACCCTACACCTCCTGCTCTCCCTCCCTGGATGCTAGCCACTTCCTCTCAGATGTGCCAGAGACAGAGAGAGACACACAGAGCCCTGCCAGACCAAACCCTCATTCCATCCTATTGCTCCTGCTGCGAGGGAAACAGAGAAAGAAACTGAGAGGGCTGCCCCAAGCTGCTGACCAGCCCTGCTTCCCTCCTAAGGAGCCCTAATTACCTGCTTTGGCTCCTGCTGCCACTGAGAGAAACACAGAGAGAGCAGCCCCTGCTGCCATGGAGGGAGACAGAGACAGAGACAGAGAGAGCTTCCACAAACTGCACACCAGCCCTGCTTCCCTCCTAAGAATGATCCCTAATGACCTGCTATGCCTCCTGCTGTGAAGCACAGGAAAGACATGTAGTGAGAGAGGGAGAGAGAGACACAGAGAGCGATCTGCACCTCCCGGTGTCCCCTGGGTCCTAGCACCCATTGCATTCCTGGGCTTTCTTGCTAGTAATATGAATAAGGTTGTAGTTAATGCGTGTAGAATTTAAGTTGTCATCATTGTGTATATTGTACTGAGAGTGTTCTCTTATGTTGCAATCCAGCTTTCTTACTATATTGTTTATTGTACTATTTCCCTGCATTGTTTCCATGTAATTGTTACTTTACAGTCTGTATTATAAAGTTTTTGTACAATGTTCTCAGATTTTGTTGGTAATATTCTACTGTTCTTATTGCGCTGTAGTTAATTGTAATCTGCCTTGAGTCTCAGTGTGAAGGGAGGGAGGGAGGGCCACTGTTTGAAATGTCTTACACATTTTTTTTAAACCCTCCAAAGTAAGGAAGAAAAAACATGAGTTTAATAACAAAAATATGTTTATTTTTCTTCCTCGGGAGGTGGTGGGTTCTCCATCTTTGGAAATTTTTAAACAGAGGCTAGATAGCCATCAGATAGAGAGGCTGATTCTGTGAAGGCAAAGGGGTGGCAGGTTACAGTAGATGAGCGATTGGGATGTGAGTGTCCTGCATAGCGCAGGGGGTTGGACTAGATGACCCATGAGGTCCCTTCAAACTCTGTTATTCTATGCTTCTATGATTCTGTATGCTTTTCTATATAGTATATGGAGGAAAGTAATGTGGTGTTGTAGTTGGAAAATTGCTGGCTTCTTCTGTGTATGCTGAGGAGGCCCCACCTTCCTTGACTGGTCACCCATAGTGTCAGGCTCTAGAAGCCCAAACATTAAAACTTCTGTTCGTTAATGCCCTGCCTTTCAATCACATACTCACCACATATGAGGAGATATGTGATGGGACCAGAAGCTTACTCCTCCTGTGTTCCCAGATTATTGTGATTATACTAAGAAGTAAAGAAGATGAATCGGGCAAGACCCTCTTAACATCAGTGATGCGACACATCAAAATCACAAGATGTCATAGTCCCATTGTATACGGCACTGGTCAGACCACACCTGGAGTACTGTGTGCAGTTCTGGAGGCCTCACTTCAAGAAGGAGGTAGATAAAATTGAAAGGGTACAAAGGAGAGCGACGAGGATGATCTGGGGCCAAGGGACCAAGCCCTATGAAGATAGGTTGAGGGACTTGGGAATGTTCAGCCTGGAGAAAAAGAGGTTGAGAGGGGACATGATAGCCCTCTTTAAGTATTTGAAAGGTTGTCACTTGGAGGTGGGCAGGATGCTGTTCCTGTTGACTGCAGAGGAAAGGACGTGCAGTAATGGGTTTAAACTTCAAGTACAACGATACAGGCTAGATATCAGGAAAAAAAATTCAGAGTCAGAGTAGTTCAGCAGTGGAATAGGCTGCCTAAGGAGGTGGTGAGCTCCCCCTCACTGGCAGTCTTCAAGCAAAGGTTGGATACACACTTTTCTTGGATGCTTTAGGATGCTTAGGGCTGATCCTGCGTTGAGCAGGGGGTTGGACTAGATGGCCTGTATGGCCCCTTCCAACTCTATGATTCTATGCTTCTAAGACCATGTATCTGTCCATCTTTCATATTGAAATCAATGGGACATCAAAGTACATAATACAGGCTTTATCTTGCCCTTAGTGCTGACTATACTTTAGAACAGGTGTCCCCACCCCCGGTCCAGGGACCGGGACCGGTCCATTGATCAGTCGGTATCAGGCCGCGGCTCCTCCTCCTCCTCGACTGCTGCCTCGAGGGCAGCCTCTGCCACTCTGCCACCGGCTCACCTTTGGTGCTCTCCGGCGGCCTCCATGGCTGGGGCTCCCCCTCGGCATTGCACTGCGTAGGTGCTGGTGGCAGCGCCCCCCAGTGAACAGTGGGAAGTCAGGGGCGCTGGCAAAAAGTAAGCAGAGCAGGGGCTTAGGCAGCGGCGGCGACGTCCCTCAGCAAAAGACAACCCCCCCCCCCCCCGGGCCTCAGTAAAATTGTCAAGCGTTGACCAGTCCCCGATGATTAAAAGATTGGGGACCACTGCTTTAGAACGTAAGAGAAACTTTACTGGATCAGACCCATAGTCCATTCAGTCCAACACTCTGTGTCATGCAATGGCCAAACCCCAGGAGACATCAGGAGGTTCACCAGTGGGGCGAGAACTCCAGAAAACCTCCTACTTGTGTCCTCCAAGCACCAAGAAAACAAGGCATCACTGCCTCAAACTCAGAGTTCCATATATACCTTGTGGTTAATAGCCACTGATGGACCACTGCTCCATATTCATTCGTTTGTTCGTTTGTATGTTCTTTCATTCATTCATTCATTCATTCATATTTTTATACCACCCTTCCCTACAGCTCTGGGCACTTTATCCAATCCCCTCTTGAAACAGTTGATGATTGTAGCTGACACTACTTCCTGCCATGTGTTAATTACTCTTTGGCTTAAGAAATACTTCTTTTTATCTTCTAGTAAGCCTACTGCTCGTTAATTTCATTGAGTGCTCACAAGTTCTTGTGTTGTAAGAAGGGGAGAAAAGTACTTTTGCCTTCTCTGTCCCATGCACAATTTTGTAAATACCTACCGTGGTGCCCCTCAATCATTGTTATTCTTTACCTTTCTTCATATGGCAGATATTCCACCCCCTTAATTATTTTAGTTGCCCTTTTCTGCACCTTTTCCAATGCTATAATATCTTTTATAGGTGTTTTGACCAGAACTGTAGACAGTATTCCAAATGATGCTACCAAATGGTGCTATCATGTTTACATCTCTAATTAGGTCATCAGCATTACTTAGGACTAAGTCCAGGATTTCCTTCTCCCCTGGTAGATTCTGTAACCCTCTGCTCCTTAACACAGTCACTGTGAGTAACTAGAAACCCAGTCTCTGTCTTCTAACTTGAACACATACAGGCTCAATCAATTGGCGGGTAGTTAAAATTATCTATTACAACCCTGTCATTTCATGTAGCTGTTTCCTGAATTCTTTTGCTGTTTTAAATCATCCTCTAATCTTTGTGATCTGATAGGGGATAGCAACCTCCCAGACTGTTTCCATAGTCACAAAAAAAATGCCACAATGGCCATCCTTAAATCCTGCAGAATAACAAACCTTTTACCCGAAAATCAGGCTCTTATGATGCAGATCCAAATGTAATCCCTGTTCGCCACGTGGTTTGAAAATCCTCAGAAAAATGTGATTTTTCTGTCCCCTCCCCTTGGACTGCAATTTGTGGTTGTCCTATGAGGAAGCTTGGGATTCAAGTCTGCTTCCTCCTTCATTCCCACCTCAAGTGATGATCTATCAATTCTGTCTGCTATCAGCCTCTCCTCCTGCCCTTCCCCCTTCTCTCCATATATATATATATAACATGATTGTGAATTTGCAATAAAGTAGTGCCGATTTTCTGGGAATGCTCAAGAAAATTAAAAGTCAAAAATGAGGATTCCACATCCCTGCTGCCTCCCCCATCTCCCCCCTCCAGCATCTCAACACACTTCACTTTCATGATTTAAGGTGCAATGGGGCACTTTGTCACTTTCGTGCAGATAAACAGTTGTGTAATGGCAGCCGATGTGCCTTGTCTTCATGCATGTGTGTTGATTGTGTACAAGAACCCGCTCCCCCCTGCTTGGGTGATTCAAGTGCCATAGGAATCAAGAGATAAGCATGTGTGATTTGTCTTTATTTTCAATTGCATTATGTTGCAAATGCATTCTTCCACATGCTCAGAACAAAAAAAAAATCGGGGGGGGGGATTCATGGTGGGAGGTGGGACCGCCCACTCTCTCGATGAAAATGCAAAACACACACTGCAAATGGAGTTCTGAACAGTGAAGGGAGAAAACCACTGATGCAGAATGCCAGATGCAAATCAGAGTCTACATTTGGAAACTGATGCAGTGAAAACACACTGGCAAATCATAACTGTGGACTCAGTCCCAGAATTAAGCTTCTTTTTGGGCCTCCTATTCCACCCACAGCATTTCTGTAAGTGAATCTATTTCTCTTGGAGTCTCAATTTAATGGATTATATACCCTCTCTGATATACAGAAGCACATACAGAAGTTCTTCTGATATAATTTGTGTCCAGGAATCACCATATCCCACTGATTGTCCTCATACCGCCAAGGTTCTGAAATGCCCACAAGCCTCAATCACCTCAATGACCTTCCTCCCCTTCCAAAGAGAAGGAAGGGAACCTGTAGGCTGAAATTTCTTGGAGTCTATTGTTAACAGCTTCTTGTGGCGCAGAGTGGTAAGGCAGCAGACATGCAGTCTGAAAGCTCTGCCCATGAGGCTGGGAGTTCAATCCCAGCAGCCGGCTCAAGGTTGACTCAGCCTTCCATCCTTCCGAGGTCGGTAAAATGAGTGCCCAGCTTGCTGGGGAGTAAAACGGTAATGACTGGGGAAGGCACTGGCAAACCACCCCGTATTGAGTCTGCCATGAAAACGCTAGAGGGCGTCACCCCAAGGGTCAGACATGACCTGGTGTTTGCATAGGGAATTCCTTTACCTTTACCTTTATTGTTACTGAAGCCTTCAAGTAGCTCAGTGTGAGTGGGAATTGGGGTATATCTCCCCCACGTACACTTTTGTATCATGGAGGCAGCTTCTGCTCCTAGAAGCCATTTTTGCAGCTCATTTCACTCCCCCCCCCCCCCCACTTCCAAGCCCAAACCTGACAGGCTTATTTTGGGGGATGGGGTGTTTGGGTTTTGGGGTTCAGGAACACCTTGAACACTGAACCAAACCAGAATTTTCCGGTCCATGCCCATCCCGACTAGGGTTGTGCGTGTACCTTTCACTCTGGACCTCATCTTCAAAGGCAGCCACCTTGGGCTGCCTCGGCTTCAGAGGCAGCCACGTCAGGCTGGCTTGGCTAAGGATGCGGCCATCTTGGCCGCCTAGGAGATTTCTGAAGCCTCTTCAAAGGCGGGGGTACACCCCCCTCTCCCTCCCCCAGATTAGGAAGTCCATGTGCCTGCCTGCCCTCCCTCTCCCTTACCTCCCTCCTCATAGTTCACCCGGCTCCACTCCAGTGCGTGGCACCCTGAAGTGGAGCTGAGTGAGCCATGCAGGGGGGGGGGGCAAGGCTGAGGTCAAGGGAGGGGGTGGGCAGGCCGGTGCATTGACTTCCTACTCCAGGGGTGGGTGGGGGAGGGAGAGATTGGCGTCTCCCCACTTTTAATGGCCACTGGAGCGGCCACTGGAGCGCCTCAGAACTCCTGCCTCAGCTCTGTTTGTGGGTGGGATTTGGTGCCTCGGACCGCCTCAGTGCAATCTGTCTTTGAAGCAGCTGTGCTTCGGAGGTTTTTCGGCCAAGGCATCCCGAAGCGCACATCCCTACTCCAGACTACAGAGATCAGACTCCGTGGCATTGAATCCTTGATGATCTCCCTCCCCAAATTCCATCCTCTCTAGGGATTTCCTTCAAATCTCCAGAAATTTCCCAAGGCAGAGTTGGCAACCTACCCTATGCCGTGGAGTGCATTCCGCTGGCAGTGCAGAGTGCCAGAAAAAAAACGATCCACAGTCAAGGATCCCAGCCCACACCACAACACATGGATATACTCCACAGCATAGGATCCAAACCCATATGGTCTTTTTTTTTCATTCTGTGTACCCCCTTCCGTCAAAAAACTCTGCATATGAAAGCCTCGTATGAGCCAATATACTGAGGGGGAGTGAAATAAAAATGTAACATATACTTAAAGTAATGCAGTAATTGGCATATTTACATTTTGCATACGGTTCCTCGTAGCTTCAAAAGAAACTTTGCTTAAGCATCATGTTCCTAACTATTATTGTGGGCTGAAGCAGCAGCTGCTGAGCATATTAAACTGCCTGGCCTTTATGGATGCCTTTCATAATTGTTATTCTCCCGAATCCCTAAAATATATCTTCACCACATCTCTGCCCTCCCCCCTTCCCCACATTTCTCCTCCTTTATCTTTTCGAATGTTCTTGTCTTTCCCTTTTGATTTCTGCATCTTTCACCTCTCTCCCACATGCCTGTTCTTGTATACCGCTCCCCCCCGGACTGGTTTTTCCCACCAAGATCAATTAACACATTTGAAATAAGAGACATTTTGCAATAATTGATAGGAGGCATCTCAGCAGCCCAAACGAGATCAAGTTGTGAACACAGCAGACTCTAGATGCTTTCGCTGGCAGTAGCAAACCTGGAAGGCCGACGTTAAAAAAAAGATAAGAGAATCTTCTCTAAACATTCCCATGTGTATGGCTTTCTTTAGGTTTTATGGGCATGCTCTGAGTTACCTGCCTGAACGTTTGCCACTGGTGCTTTTTCATTCGCAAATCCTCAGTATTCTCCTCTATCTTTCTGTAAATGCTTATATATAATAAAAATATAAAAATTAAAAAAAAACAAATCCTCAGTATGAATAAATATGTGGGAACGCCCCCTCATTGGGCTTGCATCAGCCAGTTGCAAGCAAGGAGCCGAAACGTACGGCAAAATGATGATGATGATGATGATGATGATGATGATGATGATGATGATGATGATGATGATGATGATTTCAGAAGTGTCCAAGTGAATTGGAATGTGCTCATTTCGGTGCTATTTGTGAAGCACCCCCTTCCATATCTGCCAAGAGTCAACAGCTGGTGGACCTTCTGATGGCCATGGCACTTGGGTTTTGGCAACTGCGTAACACAAACTGGATGGGCCATTGGCCTGATCCAACATGGCTTCTCTTATGTTCTTTAAAAACTCTCCATTTGAACAGAGACTTGCTATCGAGATGTCTTTCTACGCCTGCAGATCGTGTTCCTTATGACTGTAAATCTGGTTTCCCGTTTATTGATGTCAGCGGAAGTATACACTCCATATTTTTCTTTAGGTTTTGAGCAAACCCAAGGGAATAATCAAGATAAAAACCAACTAAATAAATCAGCTGTTTGATCATGAATGTGATCATTGGTCCTTCGAACTTAGTATTTTGTAGTCTGAATCACAGCAGCTGTCGAAGGTCTTTGGTGAAGAAAGGCATTTCTTAATTTGGCTACCAGAGATGCTGAAACTGGAGATGCCAAGGGCTAAATCTGGGATCTACAGGCAAAGCCAGGACTGTGCTTATGAACTGTAGAACAGCAGTTTGGGAGTATCGGAGAATTTTGAAGGCAGCCACAAGATTTTCCATTACAGTTGTTTCTTTCACAGTTTCACAGATCTTTAAGAAGAACCAATGCTGCCGTTTTGCCCATTTTGGAAATAGTGGAGAAAAATCTTTATCCTGGTGTATATAAGAAACAGTAATCTGAAAACTTTCCATTAAAAGGCCATCAAGAGCATCTTGGGACACTTCTCCCAAAGTGGGCTTCGACTGACAGAAACTTGCCTGTGTGCATTAAGGTAAAGGTAAAGGTATCCCCTGTGCAAGCACTGAGTCATGTCTGACCCTTGGGGTGACGCCCTCTAGCATTTTCATGGCAGACTCAATACGGGGTGGTTTGCCAGTGCCTTCCCCAGTCATGACCGTTTACCCCCCAGCAAGCTGGGTACTCATTTCACCGACCTCGGAAGGATGGAAGGCTGAGTCAACCTTGAGCCGGCTGCTGGGATCGAACTCCCAGCCTCGTGGGCAAAGCTTTCAGACGGCTGCCTTACCACTCTGCGCCACAAGAGGCTCTTGCCTGTGTGCATTAAGTGCCGTCAAATCCCTTCCAGCAGATGGCAACTCAATGAAGCAATAACCTCTAAAAGTATCCTATGTTTAACAGCCTTGCTCAGATCCTGCAAATCCTATGGAATTCCTTTTTAAAATTATGATGGGTCTTCCTCTTTAACTACTTTTTTTTCCAACTTTTCATAGAATTATTGTCCTTTCTAGTGACTCTTCTCTTATCCCCTGGGAAATTCATGAGTCTTTGAGGTATCAGTGGGCTCAAATTTTAAAACACTTCAATGCACACTGTAGACCAGGGGTAGTCAAACTGCGGCCCTCCAGATGTCCATGGACTACAATTCCCAGGAGCCCTTGCCAGCATTCGCCAGCGAATGCTGGCAAGGGCTCCTGGGAATTGTAGTCCATGGACATCTGGAGGGCCGCAGTTTGACCACCCCTGCTGTAGACCTTTTGGAAGCGGGAATGGTAATCACGGCTAGGATCTAAATCAAAACTTTCCTTGACTGGGTAAAACTGAGCATTTCAAAGAAGAGTCCCTAAAAATGCTTAACAGAGCAGCTGTCTCCCTTTTCAACCTAGCAGTCAACTCGATGTCAGAATGAATTCATACCATGCAACCATATGGGTTTTCTCAAAACTATTTTCTATCTTTAAAGCCAGAGTTAGCCAAATCAGAACTGAAGTTCAGAATCCATCATCCCTTTATAGAACACTACACAATAGAGAGCAATGAAATCATACCATGGGATGCCATGTATAAATTGCCAGAAGACTATTTTTTCTCCAAATTAGTTCCTATCCATTGAGCTCTTACCTTCCTCGAGGTTTAAAATCTTATTAGCAGGTGTTCAGGAAGCTGGGTTTGCCAATGTGCCATGTGCTGCCTGCTTCTGTTTTTGGGACGCAGAAGAAACTTGCGCATTGCCTTTGAAAATGTCTCCATTTAGAGCAGATTTCTTCCTCAGCTGCCATCCGGTAAGGAGAATTGATCAGATCTTTAAAATACGGGGTTGGAGTCTATGACTTCCTTCCGCTGAGCTGGATCCTGTGGCTCCTTTCTACCAAAGTTGTCTTCCAACAGAGAAATGCTTCTTTCAAGAAAGAAAGACTTTTCTCCATCTGAGGAAGCTTTTATCCATCAGAGAAAGTTGATCTCCCCTTGAAGAACAGTTTTCTCCCTTGAAGGAAGGATGAGCAGAAAGGAGCCATAGCATCCAACCTATTAACTTTTGGTTAGCAAACAGAGGTCAAGAAGCATTCACCAAGTCAGCAGTTCATGCCACAACGACCATTTCTGCACCGGGAACTTCAGCTGGGTTAGCGCTGCTTGTACTATTAGATCTTTCATCAGCGTTTGACACAGTCAACCATGAGCTCTTAGCTCACCGCCTTGCCAATGCCGGGATATGGGGGACAGCCCTCAAATGGCTGATCTCCTTTTTTCTGGGTCACAGACAGAGGGTAGCTAGAGGAGAGAGAATATCTAACCACCATCAGCTCACTTGTGGACTCCCACAGGGAGCAGTCCTCTTTCCTATTCTGGGGCCAGTAGGGCCGAGCCTGGCGTAGGCCCATGTGGACACAGAAGAGCTGGGCCTTTCATGTCCAGCTGCTCCCCACCTACAGCATGCCAGCAGGGACAAAAAAATTCTCCATTCGGCTCCGCCAAGCTTTGTGGCACCGTGGGGCCAAATGTGGCATTTTTTTAATTTGCGGGAACTAAAATTAATTCACCCCCGCAAGGTTGAACCTTTCCATATTGGCCGCATCCATTGGGATGCAGAAATCCAGGGCAGACAGCATCCACTGCCGAAATGTGTTCCCCGTGGGGACGCAAGAAGCAATGGAGCATGTTGCTGTGCTGCAATGTACTGCTGGTGCTGGTGCAGAATCAGCCTTAATCAAGCTTGGGCTGAAGCTATGTGAAAAGAACTAACTCTTAGCATGATACACATACCTGCAATTGCCTGACAGGGATTCCCATGAATAAACGAACTACAAAATGGAACATGTCCTTATTGAGAAACTCTGGTGATCAACACCTGATTGATGTCTAAGATATGTGGCAGAACGTCACAGATTTTTGGGGACCATAATATCCCATGCACCAGGACGGTCAGATCAGAAGAAACTAGCCGTATTATTGACCGATAGGGACAAATTCGTTAGTTTCCGCATGGCAAGATTTGCTGCTGCCATCATAAAGGATGAAAAAGATGATGGATCATGCTGATCAAAGTATGCCTGACCTGCAAGAGCACCACCCCGTAACTGCTTCACTCTGGGTCACTTGTCACTTGCCATTTGAAATTGGTCACTGGACTGTATGGTGCTCCCTTGTGCATTATTAGCTATATATCTTTTTAATGATGACTTTGTATGCTAATACTGTCCGTAAAAAGATCCGAGTGTTAAGTTGCGTTTCAAATTTTACTTGTATGTATGCCCTTTCAATTTGTATCGTTCTTATGACTTTTTGGGTGAACACACTAAAGCTTGGTTAACTTCACAAAATAAAACAGAAACTCAGTGGCACCTTAGAAACCTGCACTCACTTCATCAGGATCATGCCTCACAAAAGCTTAAACTGGAATAAATTTTGCTAGTCTTTAGGGAAGAAGAAGAGTTGGTTTTCACGACCCAAAGGAGTCTCAAAATGGCCTACAATCACCTTCCCTTCTTCTCCCCACACAGAAACCCTGTGAGGTAGCTGGTGCTTAGAGAGCCCTGACAGGACTGCTCTGTGAAAACAACACCATCAGGACTGTGACCAACTCAAGATCACCCAAGACTGGCTGCATGTGGAGGAGCCGGGAATCGAACTTTAGGATGCTTTGGGCTGATCCTGCGTAGAGCAGGGGGTTGGACTAGATGGCCTGTATGGCCCCTTCCAACTCTATGATTCTATGATTCTATGATTCTATTCTATGAACCTGGCTCAACAGATTAGAAGCCACCACTCTTAACTACTACACCCAGCCGGCTCTAGAGGCCACTAGACTTCTGTTTCATTTTGCCGCAACAGTTTAACATAGCCATCCCTCCGAGATCATTCTCTCAGTCACCTATTAATTATCCATAGATTCACCCCTTATAAATACATTTTTAATATTGGTTTCTAGAGCACCAAATGGTCAGGAATGCAAATTTCGGTCCTTCCAGACCCGTTTTGTGCTAAACAGCCACAGTCTAATTGAGTGTGGCCAAGGTTAAAGGATGGATTTTTCTTAGAGATGAATGCTATCATTAAATATTCCTCCCAAGCCATTTCAGTCACCTTCACAAGGCTTTGTACAAGACACCTAGGAGATGAGAAGGGTTTTTAAAAAAAAATTACAGGCACTGATTGGTCAAACCACCACGTATTCCTTGGTGAGACCACAGAACAAGGTCAAGGGATGTTCCTTGTCCTGGGACATTTGTAGAATAGAACTTGACATCCTGATCCTTCCCTTACATCATCCCTCGCCTTTCTTTGCCAGAGATTAATGGGTAGTATATAATATCTATGGGAAGTGACTGATGATGTTTCTACTTTTCCTTTGGTCGGCAATTCTGATGGAGCAGTACAGCATTTTAAAATATAGACTGATATATTTTCCAGTATAGAGTATTAAAATATAGAATTTTCAGGACACCATTTTTCCCCTGGCCCATTAAAGCCCTACATGGTCTTTTGTCAGACATTAACCTGAAGTATATTTTGAAAAACAATTCATAGACAGCTTGAAGGTTTTGTTTTCTTTGCCCGTGCAGAAATGTTGGAGAGGGCTAGCCTAAAATGTTTCAAATATTTGTTGTTTCAAAACAAACAAACAGCCTTCAACTCAGGCTGTACTCATTTTCTAGAAAATTAGATGCCCAGGCCCAAGTACATCTGAAAACACCTGTCTATCACCTGGAAACTACTCCTCACAGTAAACTCAATTTATTCAGTGGTGGGAGAAATACAGCCTTGTTGAGGAATGTTTTGTACCCATTTCTTTCTTCCTTTCTTCTCCGGGATTAAGTCTTGGCACTGAGAACAGATGGGCAAACATTCCCGATTTAATTTCTTATACTATTTGTTCCTATATGTTTCAGCTTTTGGGTTCTTCATTGTAGGTGCCAGAGACCCAAGTCTGGATCCCCCAGGGGTCACCATTCATTCCCCCCTCCCATCTAGTTACACAACTCAATAGAAGTTCTCATGATTATCTGATTATCATAGCCTTGAATCAGGTTTGAAAGAGATAAGTGGCATTTGCAGGAAGGCCCAAACCATGGACACATGCAAGCTTGAGAAGGCCTGCTAATCCCCACATTGAACCTTGAGGAAAATTAGAATGCTTTCCCTCAAATGCCCCTCTTTCTGGAAGGTGATATCTGTAGGGTTATGATGCTTGAAGCTGACAATAACTTTGGAAAGCAACTACATTCTATGAAGTGGATTAATGCTTTTTTAACAGGATGAATAGAATAAGCAAAGTAGAATAAGGGTGCCAGACCCCCACTGGGGCCAGCAGAACCCTTGCTTTGGCACCTCTCCCTACTTTAGAGGTTTCATAAAGTGGGGAAATCCCCCAATCCCCCCACCTGAAACTTACAGAGTGATGTTTGTGGCTTTGACCCAGACACCACCCCCTGCCATCACATGTGCCCACTACCCACCTGAATCTCATGGTATTTGACAACTCATATATGCCCACTCCTTCCACCTGAAACTTGCAGGGCTGGCATTTGACAACTCACTGGCTCCTCCCTGCCACCTGAAACTTTCCAGTGTAGAAGAAGAATAAGAAGAAGAGTTGGTTCTTATATGCCACTTTTCCCTACCCAAAGGAGGCTCAAAGCGGCTTACAGTCGCCTTCTCATTCCTCTCCCCACAATAGACACCCTGTGGGGTGGGTGAGGCTGAGAGAGCCCTGATATCACTGCCTGGTCAGAGCAGTTTTATCAGTGCCATGGCAAGCCCAAGGTCACCCAGCTGGTTGCATGTGGGGGAGCACAGAATCAAACCTGGCTCACCAGATTAGAAGTCCGCACTCCTAACCACTACACCAAACTGGCTCTCTGTAGTGGGAGAATTAATGTATGCCATGACAGTGGGCGGTGTCTGTGGCAGAGACGAAAACACTAGCTCTGTGAGTTTCGGGAGAAGAGGGCATGAGGCACGGCACCTGCTCTGGTTTTGGGGAACATACTCTACCATAAAGTTTTGCCCAACAGCCAGAGCATTACTTCTGACACTCTGACATCATTTCTGTGTGATATCTCCCAATCATGCCTCCAGATCCCACCTCCACCCGGCAATCCTAAAGCAGACACATACATATTGAGACAAGAACTACTGGAATAACTTTTCTTTAAGATTCAGTCTTCCTCCATATGGAACAAACTGTCGGCCACCGCATTCTGGCTACCTTTAATGTGAGCAATCTCAAAGCTAAACTGTTGCAGGCTTAAGGCCCACTTTAGTACTTGAGTACATTATTTGCCTTCATACTATGGATGAAAGACAAAGAAAAATTCAATATCACACAGATAAGGTTTCAGCTTGTTTTAAGGCCCGCACAACCCCAAGGCATTCTTATTCTATCATCATGAAAGCCTGTTCTCATGGTAACAACTTCCTGTTCAAATAACCAATGGGATTCATTATCTCCTCCATAATAACACAGTGCTTAGAACCATTGAAGAAGCATTGGTTTGGACTACAAAGGGTTTGTCGTAATCAGATGCGGGGGAAAGGGCTCTTGAGACTGTCTCAGTTTTAAAATTTCAACGGCATGTTGATATTCAGAGGTCCAGATGACATTGGTGGGTGCCTTCTTTTTGTCCAATTCCTGCAGTGGGGATGCTAATTGGCTAAAATGGCTGCTGAGATGTTGACAGAAATGTATGAGGGACAGGAAAACTAGCACATCTTTTTTGTTAACTTGCTTGGACCATTCCATGATGGATTGGTCATCATGGATGATCTTAGTTTTGTGAGGCCTGATGGTTATTTGACCCAGTCAGATGGCCCAAATAAACAACATATTTGCATGCAAATTAGTATTTTGAGGCATTAATGGTCAATCCTGCATTATGTATTTTCTTACATACTTCACAGTCGTGCTCATGGTGGTCATTCCATGTGGAACTATAGATGGTATCATCCTGATAAACTGCCACAAAATATAAGCATTTGATCAATTGATATTAAAAATGTGTTTGATGTTCCATTCAATCCAAATGGCATCTTTACAAATTGAGGCTCTCCCAAAGGTGCCACAAATGCTGTTTTATCAGATGTTTCTACGATCAAAGGCAACTGACAGTAACCAGATGCTAAATCAAGAGGCGGATGTATTTTGCACTGGCCAAATCTTCAATTAAACTCTCAGTTCGTGGAGTGGGGTATGGATCCACAACAGGCCGCTTGTTTAGCTTTCTGATGTCCACACGGAAGTGATATTTAACAGGTGCAGTTTCAGACACAAAAACAGTAGATGTCCCTCAATCTGAATGGGACTCATTAATCACAGCCCAATTGAGCATTTGCTGAATTTCAGAAGCAATGATCTCTATCATTGGTCCATTCATTGGAAAAGGGCTATAGTTTTTGGAGGATACTTGCAGGTTTCAACATGATGAGTAATCAAATCTGTCTTGCCAGGCATATTAGAAAAGAGTGGATGGAAACATAGTAGTACTTTATGCCTTCATCTTCCATCAACCCATCCATCAAATCAGGCAAAACCACTTCCTCCCTCCTCCACTGCATTTACTGGAAATGTCTGTCTAAATCTTTCTCTAAAGAAATTCAAGTGACCAATGTGAATATTCACTTATTCAATTCTTTAATCAGATAATTGTCGTTGTCTATTTTTTTGGTAACACCTCATAAGGACCTTCCCAAGCAACAGCTAATTTGGACACATGATCTGGTTAGAGCACCAACACCTTGTCTTTAACAGCAAAACATCTCGGCTTAGCCTTTGAGTTGTAATAGAGCTTTTGCTGATCTTATGTCTGCTTGAGGAATTCACTGGCAGTCTTTCTAGATTACTCCATAGCTTGCTTCAGCTTGTCATGATAGTCAATCATAAACAACTTGTGAAGGCAGCATATGATTTATTGGCTCAGGGCTTGCCTTCCTAAATGGTAGCCACAAATGGCCTTCTAACAGTCCCAATTTCTGTCTGAGCAGTCTCTTAAAATGGCTGTAGTCCTGAGCCTCCACTGGTCACTCTCCCAAAAGGTCACTCAACTCACCACACACACGATCATGGAATCCTCATATACTTCTGTTCTAGTGAGAATCTAGTGAGGAAGCTTCAAACAAGTGTATATACAGCACTGGATCTTGCCTACTCCAGAACACAAGAAACTTTTGCTTCTACCAGTTCTCTTCACAGTTTTGAAGCTGTGATGAGCCATATCGGGAGGGCAGTCTATAAATTTTGATGATGATGATGATTCTGATGATGTAATAATAATGATAGTGATGATCATAAATCCAGCCGTCATGTTTGTAAAATCACAAAGTCCATAAGAATGCCTGGCAAGTCTCCAGGCTGATTTCCTCCTGTGGCACTGTCGTCACCTCCCGCAGGTTTCCACATCAGATTCTCCTCGTTCTCCTGGTGTTCGCTCAGCAGCAGAGCCTGGGACTGATATTGCTGCCTCTGTGCTGGCCCCTGGAGTATCACAAGACAGGGGACTCACTGCCCCCTCCGAAACCAAGTTATCCTCAAAGTGCTGATCATGCTCACTAAAATCTGACCCACACATAAGGTCAGATTGACTTGTGCAGCACACCACCAGTTCAGTTCCCAGACAAAGCTCCTAGAATCATAGAATCATAGAATAATAGAGTTGGAAGGGAACTCATGGGTCATCTAGTCCAATCCCCTGCACTATGCAGGGCACTCACAACCCTATCGCTCATCCACTGTCACCTGCCACCCCCTTGAACCTTCACAGAATCAGCCTCTCCATCAGATGGCTATCTAGCCTCTTTTTAAACATTTCCAAAGATGGAGAACCCACCACCTCCCGAGGAAGCCTGTTCCACTGATTAACCACTGTCAGGACCTTCTTCCAGGTGTTTAGACGAATTGATTGACCAATTTCCACATTCTTGAATCTTGAAAGAAATAAGTATGGTATCTGCAGGATACCTTGAATGAGATAAGAGTAGTTATCTGGAGGAAGGCCAAAACCATGGATGCCTGTAAGCTGGAGCTGCCCTGCCAATAATCATACTAACCCTTCAGGGAAATTATGGTGCTCCATCTCACAGAAGTTTTAAACTTTTATTTGTATAATGCATGAATCTTGTATGGCTTTTCTATTCCATTTGAATTGAACTGCCCCATTTCAACTTTGCATCTCCCTGGGAAAATCAAACCCATGATTTACAGAGACATTCACACATGCATGCATACTGTGTTATAAAATGACCTACATATAAATACCTTTGTTTGGTCATAAGAACATAAAAATGTAAGAGCCCTGAAAGATTTAGACCACAGCTCCATCTAGTTCAGCATTCTGTTTAATGCAGTAGCTAATCAGCTACTCTAGGGAGCCAATGCCAGGGCATGGAGCCTAAGGTCTCCTCAGATGTCTTCTCCGGATACTACTAGTCACATGTTTACTGTCTCTGGATGCAGAAGATCACACTTTAGTCACCACGGCTAGTAGCAACTATCCTCTGTATCAGCAGAAAGCATGAATGTTTGATATGTTGGTCTCTGTCAAGCTGTCCCTTCTGACCTCAGAGAAGTAGATTCTTGAGGTCAGGTGCCATGGGCAAGGGCTGTAGTGGAGAGGAGGAAAGGAAAGGAGTTGTCCTCTCATCCTTCTTCCACCAGTGTAGCTCAAAAATCTATTCCCTAATCATTGCAAGGCAGTCTCTCCTTAAGACTGGTGGAAGTTTCATGAATAAATCCTTCATTTATCCATGATAGAAGAGAGTTGTACATTACTGAACAGGATGTATCTAAGGCTCAGGCAACCACATTAAAGGGCGCCTTTCTTGTTTCTTTCTCTCTTGTTTTATTTTCCTGCATCCCAATGAATGTCCCAATGAATGTAAATCCCTCAAAAGGGTCATCTAGATTGATTAATGTGTTTAATAAGTGTTGATATATTCCGTGTTGTCTTTGTCAATGACAAAGCCAACCACACTGCTCCCATGCTAATGGTTATGAATTATCACACATTCCTTTCAAATCAATGGAAACATAATAATCACAGGGGGGCGGCCGAACCTAACCATTTCAATCCTGAAATCTCTAAGGGTCATCTTCAGCAAAGTGATGAAAAGAAAGATGTTAATGTTGATGACAATGTAGATAATCTGTTGTAGGTGCGGAGCAGATGCAAATAGATCGTTTTACTTACATTTAGCTATTTTAGGAGGTGTGCATAATTTTCAGAAGCAATGCTTCGCAAAGCACAAACAGAAAATGATGTGTGGGGGTGACTGCATAAGTGACTGTATGGATTCAATAAAAATCAGCATTATGTTCATTTGTTGAATGCCAAGACATATTCTCTTTTACTAAAGAAGAAGAAGAAGATTAGTTGGTTCTTATATGCCGCTTTTCCCTACCCGAAGGAGGCTCAAAGTGGCTTAGTCGCCTTCCCATTCCTCTCCCCAAAACAGACACCTTGTGGGGTGGGTGAGGCTGAGAAAGCCCTGATATTCCTGCTCGGTCAAAACAGTTTTATCAGTGCCGTGGCGAGCCCAAGGTCACCCAGCTGGTTGCATGTGGAGGAGCGCAGAATCGAACCTGGCATGCCAGATTAGAAGTCCGCGCTCCTAACCACCACACGAAGCTGGCTTCTTCTCAGAAGAAGACTAGAGACTTAATGGATTGCAGAACTCTTTTAACGGCCACAGCTGCAACCAGGCTAAATAAACATAATGCAATCTCATTTGAATCTTGCAGGACCCCATGAGGTAGGTGAGACTAGAGACATTAATGCCCCAAACCATTCACACCTATCTGCATAAGACTTTGGACTCAGATTTCCCCAATCCGGTCCCAACTCTGTTTCATACCGTTGGTCCTGAAGTTTCAGAACAATAAGTGGAACAAAACCAAATGGTTTTCATAAGGTCCCTGCCTTTTCCAATGTTTGCAGACAACTTTCTCACAAAGACTAATTCAAAGATAGTGCAGTTGTATTCAGAGTCATTCCAATCAAAGCTCATTGAAATCCACTGAAATCAATGGACTTAGACAGGAGTAACTCTGCATATCATTTCACAGACAGCTGTTGTCCTTCTGAAGATTTTCTGATCAGGCCTGGGAGTCAAGAGTTTGTTGTTTTCTTTTCTGACATTCTCTGACGCAGAAAGCTGTAGGGCCTTCAAACAGTGCCTTATGTAGAGAATTTTCCCAATGTATTTTTAACATTTAAAAAGCAGCTGCTCTGGGTATGTGTGCAACTTTAGATTGTGCTTCACTGCTGGGGAACAGATGGTTTCTTTCTCCCTATGCCTTTTCCCCAAAACGAAACACACAAGCAGACGCACAAAGTTACTATGAATCTCTGATACATTAAACATTTGTTTACAGAATGATCTATGTCTAGCTCCAATACCTTCTTTAAAAAAAAGCTCTGTTCATAAATTACACTGTATGCATTTGTTTGCATCCGGATTGGGCCGCAGGGGAGGCGGGCGCTCTAGGGGCCATCCCAATCCAGAGGCGCCCAGCTTTGCTGGGCATCTCCTGATTGGCCAGCTGCCTGTGGCTGTCTGTGGATTCTAAGGGCCAGACAGCAGAGCGTAGACCTGGACAGCACCACCCAGATGTCTCTTTCAACTTTATTTAAGAGACAGCGGTAAATATTGCAATAATCCCGCTCCCTCCCCCAATTAATTAGAACTTTTGAAAGAGGTCAGAAGAAATGGTTGGAATGTGACATTGCTCTAGCAAAGATAGGTTGGGCCAAATTTATCTGGGGGCAGCTTCCAATATTTTCTGGCTCAAGAGCCCCTGTAGAACCATCTTCAAAGTTCAACATGCTGATCACCATCCTGCTTTATAGAGAACAAGTGCCCATTAAACCAAGTGCAGTCTATGTGTTGTCAAATCACATTCTCCCATTTTAGACTTGATTCTCATCAATAGGGAAGAATTGGTAGATGAGGTGGAACCTCTGAACCTCTGTACATTCTTTTTGACACTTCTTGGAGAACAGGTGAGGTGCCAGATGATTGCAGGCAGACAGATGTTGTCCCAATCTTCAAGAAAGGGAAAAAGGAGGATCCATGTATCTTGACATCAGCTTGACATCTGTAGCTGGCAAAATTTTAGAACAAATCCTCAAACACTCGGTCCTTGAGCAGCTGGAACAGAGAGTTGTGATTTCTAAGACTCAACACAGGTTTCGCAAGAACAAATCATGTCAGACCAATCTTATCTCTTTTTCGAGAAAGTGCCTACCTTTCTGGATCAGGGGAATGCTATAGACATAGTTTAACTGGATTTCATTAAAGCTTTTGATAAGGTTTGCTAAGAAAGCCTTTGCGACTTCCCGGTAAACCTTTGCTACCTTCTGTGGGTGGGGTGGGGTGGGTGGGGATTTGGTCTCCCAGCTGCCCCAGGAGAATAACCGCATTACATAGGAATTTACAGCAAAGTTCCCTTTATTAAAATTTCCCTGATCAATTCCATTTTGCTCTTTCTATAGAATTATAGATGCATGGGAGCCTTCCTGACCTCATAATCCCACCAGATTTTTTTTGGGGGGGGGTATATTCGTGAATAATCAAGCATGGGCAGTAACCTATGTTTTGTTAAGAATGTGGCATTTCTTCATACATGACCAAATTGTCCCACTTTTGAAGGGACATCTGCGGGTACCTGGAAAATTGTACTTACGTCGAAATTTAAAAAATATGTATTACAATACTATTTTGTGTTCTATGTGTTCTATGAAACTTTTTGTCGCTCCATATAGACCAAATTTTTAATCAAGAACACCCCTCCCCCAGTCAATGGCGTCCTGGTTTACCAATGTTAAAATCTGGTCACCTTATCATACATATACTTGTCAGAAAGTCAATCCAACACTAAGCAAAGTTCAGGTGAAGGTATGGGTTCTCTCTACATAAAAGTGAAAGCAGAAAGGCCTTTTTAAAAAAAAGGAGCACTGGGGAGGGGAGGTCAGGGAGTAAAAACTTGGATTTCTCTGCCTTTTTTATTTTTGTTTTTGTACATCACTGCCCCAGGTCCCTAATGAAGCTGCTAAAAATATGCACCTCTTCCTGATGAAAGAGATTACATTGTGAAATAGAGGGTATGGTGCCTGAGAGCTCCCAGGATGCGGTTATTGTCATGAAAATTGAGGCTGTTTTGCCCAGGACTTTCAGCAGTTTCCTCTTTCAATGGTTTATGCAAAAAAAAAAAAAAAATCCCTTTTAGCCTGCTATTTTGTATAAATGAAACTTGACCTTTCAGAGCTTGTGTTGTTTCTTAAATAGACATAAAGAAAGTCTAGTGAGTCTGAATCAATAGCTTAAATAAATGCACCTTAGTTTATGTTTTTTGATCTCACAAAGCATCTTCCATATCCCATGAAGTCAGTGGGGTGATCTATTCAGTATGTCACGGCTTGGCATGAAAGAGGACACTGCTGTGTCTGTGACACTTTCTAACACACCCGCTGCACATGTGACATGTTCTAACACACCTGCTTCATGATACACTGCACAGCATCATGCTGAATTCTGCAATCGTTGATGTTCTCTTAGGGCTGTAAAGCTGAAAGTCACAAGTCTTGGTTTCCAGAGGAGCATAGCCAGAGTGATTTTGTGGTTCGATTGTTGGACTAGGACCTGCAAGACCCAGGTTTAAAACCTCTACTCTGTATAGCTCACTGGGTGACTTTGACCCAAAGTCACTCTCTCTCAACATAATATACCTCAGAAAGTTGCTTCTGTGTTTAATGTATCAGAGACCATGAGACAGCCTGAGGAAAAAGCCCCTACTTCTTTTCCAGCTTGGTGTAGTGGTTAGGAGAACCAACTTCTAATCTAGTGTGTTTGATTCCCCGCTCCCCCACATGAAGCCAGCTGAATGAGTTTAGGCTCACCACAGCACTGATAAAACTGTTCTGACCGAGCAGTAATATCAGGGCTCTCTCAGCCTCACCCACCTCACAGGGTGTCTGTTGTGGGGAGAGGAAAGGGAAGGTGTTGTTCAACATATTTATAAATGACTAGTAATCAAGCCCGCTGTACTTACAATACAGCGGGCGCTAGATCAGGAACTCGCGGCCAGCGAGTCGGCAGGCATATGGACATAAAAGCCATCTTGGGACCATCCTCAAACCCTTGATGCCCTCATCACGGCTTAGAGTCAACTGCAATGTATTATGTATTCTAATTCTATATGATGATGCTTCTGGGTTATTTTATGTAAAATTTTAATGTATTGATTTTTTTGGTATATTTTAAATTCTTGTAAACTGCCACTGGTTGGTGACCCTGGGAGTGGCAGAATAAGAATCTAAGGCTTAAATAAATAAATATATATATATAAATGAGTGCCATCGAGTCAGTTCCGACTTATGGTAACCCAATGAATTAATGACAACCCAAATATCCTACTGTTGACAGCCTTGATCAAGTCTTGCAAACTATGGGCTGCAGCTTCCTTGACTGGGTCAATATACCTCATGTTGCATCTTCCTCTTTTCCTGCGGACTTTAGCTTTCCAAGTGTTATTCTTGGAAATTCTCGCCTTCTCATAAGGTGACCAAGCAGGATAACCTGGCCTTCTCATAAGGCGATTCTCGCCTTCTCATAAGGTGACCAAGCAGGATAACCTGGCCTTCTCATAAGGCGATTCTGGCCTTCTCATAAGGTGACCAAGCAGGATAACCTGGCCTTCTCATAAGGCGATTCTCGCCTTCTCATAAGGTGACCAAGCAGGATAACCTCGCCTTCTCATAAGGCGATTCTGGCCTTTTCATAAGGTGACCAAGCAGGATAACTTCAGTTGAACCATTTTATGTTCTAGGGAGAGATCCAGGAAAGCTGCCCAAGAGTGCCACAAGATTTTATTAAATATGTGTTCCAAAATCCAAAGTACATCCTGGAGATGATCAAAGAAGAGTAGAGGCAGTTTAGTAGAGCCCATACTCATCTTTTACCTCAGAGATGGTGGTAGCGGCACCAACAGTTGGGTAAAGGAGTCTGTCAATGAACATTTGATCTGAGATGATGATGCTGTAGCCTGCACAAGAGCTGCAGCTGAAACAAACAGAAGGGCAGGGATTTCCCTACAGCCAGCCCACATTCCCTTTGCCCATTGGCAGTCAGAATATGTGAGTAAATTAAGGAATCTTCACATTTCTCTCTCCCCCTCACTCGGGCTGTTTTCTTCCAGATGGTGACTGAATCTTGTGCCTAAAGGGGAATGGACAAAATTAATTGCCTTCTTCTCACTTGGGCAATTGTTTCCCTGAGCAACAGTGTTGAAGACTCTCAGGAGCTGAGCCAGGACAACAATTCTGAGGAGAGAAAATATCTCCTCAGTCTGTTTCAGTCTCCCCACCATCCCCACCTTTCTCATCTTCCAAGTTTCTTTTGCTGCATTATTCCCCATCTAGCACACAAGAAGTGCTTTACTTTCATGGCTGCCTATCATTAACAGTTAGAACAACTTCCTTAGGGTAGCTTAAATCTAGAGGAGCTTGTCCTTGGGGGTGGATGGCCCCCTCTATTCAGTGAAACCAGGCCAAAATTCAAAGAGGAATGGCCAACCCCATGGCATGTATGATTGGCATCAAAAACATCAGCTCTAGATGTAGTCTTCTCCTTGGATATGTTTCTAGTACACTGATTCATACCCTGACACCATGGTTTTCTACATTCCTTACCACAGTGGTCCCCAACCTTTCTGAGGCTGGGGACTGGCCATGGCCACGCATCGGGCCGCGCCCGCCCATCGGGCCGCGCCCACGCATCGGGCCGCAGCACCGGCACCGGGCCATGGCCTTCGCGGCCCGGCACCGGGCCGCGGCCCGCAGGTTCGGGACCACTGCCTTACCACACTGTTCCATCAACGGCTGCCATTTATGATGTCCTGTGCATATTTTAGCTTGGTTTTCATTGTTTTAATTCTGTTTTTTCAGTTCTAATTGTTTTTAAGACATCTTTTTATTGTGGATGTTTTAAATTTGTTAGCCTCCTTGGTGGCCCTGATCAATGCTAAAAGACAGGATATACATTTTGTAAATAAAGAGATCCAGTTTGGTGTACTGGTTAGGAGTGCAGACTTCTAATCTGGCATGCCGGGTTCGATTCCGCACTCCCCCACATGCAGCCAGCTGGGTGACCTTGGGCTCGCCACGGCACTGATAAAACTGTTCTGACCGAGTAGTGATATCAGGGCTCTCTCAGCCTCACCTCCCTCACAGGGTGTCTGTTGTGGGGAGAGGAAAGGGAAGGCGAATGTAAGCCACTTTGAGCCTCCTTTGGGTAGAGAAAAAGCGGCATATAAGAACCAACTCTTCTTCTCTTCTTCTTCTAAATAAATAATATTGAGAAGACGGAGCATACCAGAACTCGGTCTGTAGTTGAATGCAACCTCAGAAGAGGATCTACCAACAGGCCATATTACATGAGTTTCCCAAGACATCAGGGTACCCACAGCGTCACTGGGTGTTCTCAGAGTACAAATTTGATGTTTGCTCAGGTTTTTACACACAAGAACAACAGTTCTGATAGTTCGAAACGATATCATGTTCTGAGCTACACCTAGGCAGCCTTGTCTGGGTGGGATTCCATCTTGGGTCTCAGTGAACATCTTAACATCTACTGGTTAGGACATAAGGGAATGAAGTGGTCAGCTCTCCATTCCACCCTAACAACAAAGGTTTTTCAGTGTGGCCCAACTCAGGCCCTTATCATTCAGTTGGGTAAAGTGATCTTCCAGCTCAAAACAACATTGTTTTCCTGTTCCATCATTGCAAACTCCCAGGTTCTACATAAAAGATTCCCCAGAGCTCCATTACTTTGATCTCATTTGTTGGAGTGCCATGAACGGAGTGGGGCACTGGCACCAGAAAAGGTGGACTTGGTCAGGTGGAAGGTTTGCAAGGCTGCCTCACAATTTATGAAGAGTCTTGCTGGGGGCATTATTATGCACTTTAGTATGTCACTTAGACAGCCTGCTCTCTTTCAGGGAGATAGTGTGCACCTCTCGGAATAGTTATCTGGTTACAAGGGATCTAGTCTTCCCTGTTTGGTTGGCTACAGGCTTAAGAGCTTTGGCGGGAGTGGTACCCCACTTTTTGGGTGATTTGACCATTTGGGGGAGGCTGTACTTGCACAGATCCTTTGGGGGAGGCTGTACTTGCGTGCGTGCCTCCCCCATTTTGGGGGGTCCCATAAGGAGCCTTGGGGTGTGGAATCAATCAGCTGCAGGCCCAGATGGGGGCTGCCAGCTGCCTTACACCACCAGAAGGCAAGGAGATCATGTAGAGGCTGGCACCTGTGTATATCCTTGTCCACAGTTTATCCAACAACAGGAGGGCCAGGAAAGGGTTCATTGGGCAGCAGGCAGGTTGTCCAATGTTTGGAACTATCCCTGTGCTGTGTCATTGCTCCTTTGTCTGTTTTCAACAAATGAACTATGGCCACATTTTTACCAACAATGGTTGTGCGTACATTTATTGCAGGGTTTCTTGAAGGCCCTGGAAGGCGTTCCTGAACCGGTGGAAATTTTAATATTTGTTTTTAAAATTTGTTAAACATTTACTGGCGATATGACCATATATGGTCATGTCGACCCACCTATCACCCTCCCAGAATGACCAATGATGGGCCTGAAGGGGATGGGAAGAGGAGGGGCCCCAGGTGGGCATGTATATAACTCTGTTTCCCAGCCATATTCTGCATGATCACACCACTTCTGGGGGTTCTCGAAGCCTGAAGAATGTTTCAGGGGCTTCTCAATGGTAAAAGAGTTGAGAAAGGCTGGTTTCTTCTTTCCAGCCCCTCACTCTGTATCCCTCCTTGAACCCGCCAATAGAAATACAAAAACAAACATTGGGCTACTTGTCATCTTCATGTTTAAAGTTCCAGTTCTTGAGAGAAAAGAGGGAGGGTATTTTCCGTGGCTGACACACAACTCCACAAAACCAAAATGATAGTGTGGCAACAGAACCGTGACCAAAAGGGCAGCGACCTTGTCATGTAAGCGACAACCAATCGTAATATGTAAAGTGAAGTAAGGAAGGCACATCTAAAACATTCTAAAAAGAGAAATGGCTGTTGGGGTTTTTCCAAAAGGCATCCATTAATAGAATTTTTCTCGAATTATACTTTCTGGGGAATCCCAAATATTTCTCACACATTTTCCTTTTTTGTCCTGTGAAGGATGCCGTCAGAGATTTTTAACACCCATCCAAACTATTTGAAAATCATAAAAGATGTGTTGTCTCAGAGCATAATGAAAGGTGGGAGAGGGTAGAATCTAAAACATCGTGTTTCAAATAGGCATATGCTATGAAGAAATCTCTCGCAAAATAAATTGAATATATTCTTGGCGTATCATAAAGCACAATAAACAAATAGGTGCTTACCTAGATTTCTTCCTTCCACAAACTTTTCCGTCAGCACCGAAGCCTTTAAAATGTGCCCTTTTGGGCAATTGCAGAGGGGCGGGGTCTCAAAAAGGGGGTGAAAGTATTTGTCCATTCAACGTAAGAGCAGTAATGTGAGGGCAGGAAGTCCTGGCTCTAAAAGGGATTTGTTGCCTTATCATGTAGCTAAATCTGATTGGCTCCATCCCACCATGACATCACTGCATCCATTTCTGTAAGGGTGGGGGATCGCTCAAGGAAGGGGAGGGGAAGCTGGGCAAGAAAATGATGCCAGAGTTGCATTAGAGAAAGGAAATGAATTGCAAATGAGTGCAAAAGAAAAAATGCAGTGAGAGTTTTATTAGGGAGATATTTGGACTGCTCCCAACTCCCCTCCCCCCCCCCAATCTTCCCATGAGAACTAGTTTCTCTGCGCAGCTCGGATTCATCTCTCTCTCATCTTGAATATATCAACTGATAAAATCAGGAGCAGATAAAAATGCCTTTTGAAAGAAAATACTATATCGGGTATGCTGAGTGACACATCAGCACTTCTTCTGATGCGTTACTCCGTATACTGAATTTTTTGAAGTGTTCAAGACAACCAATGGGGTAAAATGGGGTCATTTTTTCTAATTATATACTCATTACATAACTGTAAGACTATGTTATAAAGATTCGTATTTACAGTACTGTAAAGCACTATTATTTTCATGCTTCTCCCATAGGACTTAAAGGCAAAGAATTCCAATCTTACAGGAAGAAATGAATTTAGCACTGCTGGGAGGGGGGGAATCTGCTGATACTTGGTCTAGACTTATGACTGTTTTTTTTTCATCTGTAATATCCTGCTGCCACATTTACAGCGCCTTTTATGCAGAAGGTATGGAATCCTTCTTGAGATTGAGTTGAAGATTTAAGGCAGCAGCAGTTGAAACATCAGCGTTTAAAGGAGGCGGCTAACAATGTGATTTTGTCAGTTGTCTCTATCTGCCATGGTGGTCTCATTGCTGATCCATTCCCTTGCCAACTAGTCCCCTTCAGCCTCACTTGCCAGGAAATCCTGCCATTAATTCCACATTGGAGACATCAAAAAGGCAATGATTTAAAACAGGGATAGTCAACCTGTGGTCCTCCAGATGTCCATGTACTACAATTCCCATGAGCCCCTGCCAGAAAAAGCTACGGACATCTGGAGGACCACAGGTTGACTACCCCTGCTTTAAAATGTTGTTGACACAGGTTCATGTCATAGGAACTCTTAATATTCAGGGATTTATGTCTTCTGGTATTATATTATATGAAAGCCCATCGGATATTACACAAGAGTATGAGAAGGGGGGGGACCGCACCCCTCTTCATCCCCATGAAGTGGATCACCTTGGCCAGCTGGCAGCAAGACAATGAAAACTACTTTCTTAACATTAGCAAATAAACAAGGTTATACCTCACAAAACACCTGCCATAGACATCATAACTAGGAATGTACCCAAGCCAAACATTTCCACGGAAAATTAATCCGACATATTTCTGCATTATAGCTCAGCTTCCCAAAAGTACCTTGGTTTTATCAGGAAAACCAAAAAAAATCCCCAAAAAGTCTCAAGATACGTTTGAGAAGCTTGAGTAGCTCTGAAAACAGCAAAAAGACAGGAGCGAATTGCCTCTCAGCAGTTTGTTAGGCAGCCTTATGCAGTCCCTTTAAACTTTAATGGGACTGCAGAAGTCAGTCCAAGGATCAGCTAGGGGGACAGGTAGCTGAGAGCTGTTTCAACTGCGGAGGAATATATAGACAAAGAAAAGCTGGGCCTAGATTAGCTGGGTCAGTAGGGAGTTGAAAGTTACCTGCCGGGGCAGCTCTGCAATGCCTTCATTTTAACTGGGTGGCAGGAGAGGGCAGCTCAGCCATGACTGGTTGTGCCCACAGGGGGCAAATTGCTGTCGAGTAACAAGCCTCTTGTGGCGCAGAGTGGTAAGGCAGCCGTCTGAAGGCTTTGCCCATGAGGCTGGGGGTTCAATCCCAGCAGCCGGCTCAAGGTTGACTCAGCCTTCCATCCTTCCGAGGTCGGTAAAATGAGTACCCAGCTTGCTGGGGGGTAAACGGTAATGACTGGGGAAGGCACTGGCAAACCACCCCGTATTGAGTCTGCCATGAAAACGCTGGAGGGCGTCACCCCAAGGGTCAGACATGACTCGGTGCTTGCACAGGGGATACCTTTTCCTTTACCTTTAGCACAACTCTATGTTGCCTTCTCCTGCAGCGTGGTCTAAACTGGGCTACAAGAGAAGCCAAGTCAGCCCCAAAATCAGGCTATTTTTGACTAATATTTTTTTTCAAATCAGATGGGATTTCCCCAAAATCCCAGATATCAATACCATGCCAGTATTTGGATCCAGGATTTTTCAGGAATCCTAGTTTTGGGGGGATCCAGTAAACAGAAATTGAAGAATACTGGTAAATAAATTCTCCTAAAGATAGCAGTTGATCATACCATTGTGTTTGTGATTAATGAAAAGCCAGCTTGGGGTCCTGGTTAAAGAGCGGTGGCGTATATAATCTGGAGAACTGGGTTTGATTCCCCACTCCTCTACATGCAGCTAGCTGGCTGACCTTGGGCCAGTCACAGTTCTCTCACCCCCACTTACCTCACAGAACGGAAGGTGGCTTTAAGGGGCTTTGAGATTCCTTTGGGTAGTGAAAAGTGGGGTATAAATGCTAACATTATATGAAAGACACCTATGTTCATATATTTTCTCTCCCCCGCCCTGCCGCCGCCACCCTCTTTTTGTAAAGGTAAAGGTATCCCCTGTGCGAGCACCGAGTCATGTCTGACCCTTGGGGTGACGCCCTCTAGCGTTTTCATGGCAGACTCAATACAGGGTGGTTTGCCAGTGCCTTCCTCAGTCATTACCGTTTGCCCCCCAGCAAGCTGGGTACTCATTTTACCGACCTCGGAAGGATGGAAGGATGAGTCAACCTTGAGCCGGCTGCTGGGATCGAACTCCCAACCTTATGGGCAGACAGCTTCAGACAGCATATCACTGCCTTACCATTCTGCGCCACAAGAGGCTCATCGCCACAAGAGGCTCATTTGTACTGTGCCTTAATTGGTTGATTTTCATTTAACATCAGACCCAAGAGACTATTATTTGTATCTGTGGTTGGCATCAGCATTGCCTGAGATGGTGTATCTGCCCTGGCAGAACATCTGCTAAGGGAGGAGCATATAGGCAGGTAGGCAGATAACAGCTGAAGGTGGAGGTTAGGGGGGGGGGTGCTGCCAAGCACCCGGGGCCCTCAAAACTGAGAACTAGCCATGGTTATACCTGAAAGTAAGAATGTAGACAATAGTCTGCAGTTGGCTTGGGGAAGTCATACAAACTACAGTTTGCCTAAGGTTTAGGACAGGGGTAGTCAAACTGCGGCCCTCCAGATGTCCATGGACTACAATTCCCAAGAGCCCCCTGCCAGCATTCGCTGGCAATTGTAGTCCACGGACATCTGGAGGGCCGCAGTTTGACTACCCCTGGTTTAGGACAAACAGGAAGTAACCAACTGTTCCTGAATAAATTATAGAAGGGATAGATAGAAGGTACATGGAGACTTATTTCTACCTAAGGTTGTCAGCCTCCAGGCTGAGTTTTGAAGCAGTTCCCTGGAGCATCAGAGGGTTAACCCTGTGGCATCCCATTGCTGTTGAGCTCATTCCCTTCACCAAATTCTACACACCCCAGGCCCCCACCTCTTCATCTCCAGGAGTTTTCCAGCTAGGAGTTGGCAACCTTAAAACCTGACCTATGTGTTATTTCCACTTGTTGGTTTAGATCAGGGGTAGTCAAACTGCGGCCTTCCAGATGTCCACAGACTACAATTCCCACAAGCCCCTGCCAGTGAATGCTGGCAAGGGCTTGTGGGAATTGTAGTCCGTGGACATCTGGAGGGCCGCAGTTTGACTACCCCTGGTTTAGATCACTGGGCCAAGGGCACCAGCGGAATAAAGTCATTACCTTTTACAGGTTTTGTGTGGGACCTTGGTGATGTTATCTAGGATGAAATTGGTGTATTTGGAGAGGCCTTCTCGAACTGACTGAAAACTTTTCTGTCCCTGAATTAATTGCACTGATTAAAAGAATGGGCTACTGGCAGAACTCCAGATTCTTTTGTGCTTGTTCTGTATGTTTTGTTTGTAAGCGGAACAGTTCTGGCTTACTTTGGATTGGCTTTGCCATTTGAATCGTTACTTGTAAATTGTCTGCTGGCTGGCAGTCTGAAAAGGCAGAGGAGGAAACGTTCTAAAATAAAATTGTGTTTTTTTCTTTCTGAAGAGTACCCTCTTTAAATTAATACATGTCATATAAAAGCACTGCAGAAGAATCTGGAGCAGCCATTCTCAATCGAAGCCATATGGCTTTTTTTCATATTGAAAAAATTGAAAAAAAAATTCAGATTGAAAAAAAAATGTGAGAAAGGGAGCCCAAAGGGTTTATGGGGGCCCCTGGTAACTGACCCTTTCTGTCACGTATGTTGTCATTAATTGCTAGAACGTTCTGCATCAAGGGAAAGGTCTTCGTCAAGGGAAAGAGAAAGAAATAATGTAATCTGTTCCTTTGGGTGTGCTTGAATTAATGCATTCAAGGGGGGAAAAACGAACACACATGCATGCTTCTCTTGGTCAGATGTTCTAGAAATGTGCCTTGCATATATCCACTATCCTAGCGAAAAAATATATGCTTATCAATGGTCTATGGGTGACAAAGTGTAATTGTAGCTTAAAATCAATTCTGGACAAAGTAATAGAAGAATAGTTAATTAAAAACAAAATCAATACCTTTTTTTTTTAAGGTAGAGAACGGAATTAATTACGATTGACGGCCTTCGATGGAAAATAGGTCATGCTAAGCAAACATGTGATATCATATTCCTGGGTAAATATCGACTGCCTGCATGTTTGCAACAGGGATTTCCTTGATGAGTCCTGATCCTCTCAATTAAATGTGAGCAAAGGAAACAGTGTTTCGAAAAGCATTGAATCGTGTGGTTGCTGACTTACCCTAATTTATTTTTATTTCAATTTATTTTACTTTATGTATATGCTCCTTTTCTCCCCAATGGGGGAACCAAAGCAATTTACCTCATTCTTCTTACCTAAATTTTATTCTCACATTGTGAGGTAGGTTAGACTGAGAGTGGGGATTCAAACCTGTGTCTTCCATATCCTGGTCCCGGGGTGGCCAAACTGTGGCTCACCAGATGTCCATGAACTTTCAACTCATGGTAAGTGAAATCCATGGACATCTGGAGATCCACAGTTTGGTCTGAGTTATAGTAGCTTTATTGGAGGAGGAGAATAATATTTATTTTTCAAAGCAAAAAGGAACACAGTGAGATTCTGAGAACAGTTTCCTTGGACTGCTCCTTCAAAGGCCTTCATGGAAAGAGTGTGAGAAGTTGTCCTAAATAGTTGAGGCTGCTGGTTGATAAGTCAAGCTGGGCAGCCATGTTAGTCTGTCCGCAGCCTTAGAAAAGAGCAAGAGTCCAATAGCACCTTAAAGACAAGCAGCATTTGTGGCAAGGGATGAGCTTTTGTGAGTCACTGCTCACTAGCAGTGAGGCCAACTCCGCACAGGTGGAAAAGGCTGAGAGAGAGAGCTCATACAGAAGCAGGGCTAATCTAAGATGACCATAATCAACGGACCGAGAAGAGGGATGTGCCACCGCCGCGGTGCCCCCCTCCCGGTGGCGGCATGACCGCTTTTACTTTGATTTCTTCGCGTCCGGGGTCGGAAGCAAAAGCGGCTGGGCGGTAGCGGCAACGGCCCCGCGGGATAGCTGCGCCGAGCTTCCCTACGTGCCAGGCACGTGATGGAGTCGGGACATTTTAAAAACGCGGCGGGACCCAGCACAAATCGTGGAAAGGCGGGGCGGTCTCACCAGAATTGTCACCTTAGGCTAATCCTCACTTCTACATCATGTCAACCCAGCCCCCTCCTGGGCCTGCCCCAGATCAGGCCTCATTTGCCCTGCTCAAAGAAAATGCAGAAGAACTTGTGTTGCCTTTTTAAAAGCGGGGACCAACAGGGCCTGTTCTCCCCATCCTTCTTCCTTATTGTTCCTCCCCTGTTCAGTTTGTACTAAGCTGGTATGTTAGACAGCTTACAAATATAAATTTTAAAACAAATCTTTTTTTTTTTAAAAAAAGAAAAGAATGCAAGGCAACTAATGAAAGCACTTCTTAAATAACAGAAACATACAGCATAGTTTTTGGATAATGGATGTTTCTCATTGTTTCAAATAAGTCTGAATGTCTCAGAGTTAAGCTAGAACACAGGAAGATGGGTGGTTTTTATATAAAGGCTATTCCAGCATTGTCCCTGTCCAAGGTGCAAATGCATATTTGAATATTCATTTTTAGAAAACATGTCTTCTCGTTCCCGCACACGCTCAACCGTTCTCACCGGTAAAACAAAACCAAGCTGACACACAAAAACTATATCATTCGACCCATATCAATAAACAATTGAAGACTTCATATAGTTGATGTTGATGATGATGTGCTTAGGGCAGTGATTCTCAACCTGGGGGTCAGGATCCTGTTGGGGGTTGAATGACCCTTTCACAGAGGTCGCGACAGGACGAGTAGCTTGGCCGGGGTGGGGGGCGCCGCCACTGTTGCCACTCCTCCTGAAGGAGCCTGCCAATTTATAACCAATTTATAACCAATTTATGTACAATCAGGAGCTGCTAGTATGATTAGAAAATATGGGCTTGGCTGGGCCGGTGGTCTAGCTCCAAGTCAACTTCATACGAGTTCAGTGACTACAATGAAAACAGACAAGGGAAGCAAGTGAGAGTACATGAATGGGAGTGCCATTTGTTACCTTTTATGCTTTTTGTAGCTGATTGTATTGGCCTTTGGGTAGACACCATAGATGGCATTTGGATATATCAAGGGAGTTTCTAGACATAGAGCAGTGGTCCCCAACCTTTTTATCACCGGGGACCGGTCAATGCTTGACAATTTTACTGAGGCCCGGGGGGACATTGCTGCCGCCCCCTGAGCCCCTGCACCACTTGCTTTCCTGCTGGCGCCCCTGACTTCCTGCCGCCCACTGGGAGGCGCTGCCAGCAGCAACTGTGCAGTGCCACTCCAAGGGGGAGCCCCAGCCATGGTGGCTGCTGGAGAGCACCAAAGGTGAGCCGGCGGCTGAGTGGCAGGGCAGCCCCCGAGGCAGCAGCCGGGGAGGAGGACGAGGAGGAGCTGCGGCCCAGTACCGACTGATCCACGGACAGGTCCCGGTCTCCAGACCAGGGGTTAGGGACCGCTGCCATAGAGGAATAGTACTGTATTATCATCTGAGAAAGAAGGTTCAAGGAAATGCTTTACAACTCAGTTTTGCTGAGCTTGTACACAACAGTCTTGTTAGATCAGACCTTTCTCCGTCTCCTTATTTCAGGTAATGAGAGTACCATGGCTGGCATTCTTCCACCTCTACCAATCCAAACGATTAGCACCCTACTTGGTCCCAGAACAACTAGCCACAGTCATACATGGAATGGTAATATCTAGGTTGGGCTTTTGTAACTTGCTCTATGTGGGCTTGTCCTTATCCTTACTCTGGAAACTACAACTGGTCCAGAATATAGCGGCCATAAGCAATCTGGGACCCACATAGCTACATTCCTCAAACAGCACTCCCCTCTGCAAACATGAACCAGTTGTTGGTCTCTAACTCCAAGGAGGAATGTCTGACCTCAACCATGGCCAGGACATTTTCAGTCCCTGCCCCTAATGAGCTCCCGGAGCAGATCCAGGCCTCAATGGAGCTGACATAGTTCTGCAGGGCCTGCAAGATGGAGTTCTTCTGCCAGGCTTTTGGTTGGGGCCAGAGAAGCAGTAACATCTACTGGGACCTCCCTATCAAATAAGATACCCTCAGATTGTATGCCAATTCCTGGCTTTGCCAATTCCTGGAAAGCACAGAAGTCAACTGGGATTGTTGATGCTGCGGTTCTGATATTTGACATCTGACGTTAAACCAAATTACCGCTCGATTTTAAATCTTATCTATTTTATATTTTAAGTTTCAACATTTAATTTGTTGATGTTAGATACGATGTACATTGCCCTGAGCTGGTCCACTGGGAGGGTAGTATATTAAATAAATAAAAGCAGCTTGCTATTGCAGGGCATCAGTTGGATGTTATTGATGCAAGTATCTTCCATGTTTCTACTTGAGTTGTTAGCTATAATTGCTTGGGTCCTTAGATAGATCAAGAAACCTATAGTTGACTCACTCAAAAGGAGTCAGCTTTATTCAATGGTTTGAGCAGATGAAGGCCTTGTTTAGTTTTGAGGTTTTCCTAGTTCTGAAGAGCCTGTTTTTGTTCATTGGATGGTAAATTTTGTTCCAATTTTGTTCATTGGATGCTTTTATCGTCACAATACATCTTGGATCTGTAGATTATGTGATTTTAGAAGAAGAAGAAGAAGAAGAGTTGGTTCTTATTTGCCGCTTTTCCCTACCCGAAGGAGGCTCAAAGCGGCTTACAGTCGCCTTCCCATTCCTCTCCCCACAACAGACACCCTGTGGGGTGGGTGAGGCTGAGAGGGCCCTGATATCACTGCTCGGTCAGAACAGTTTTATCAGTGCTGTGGCGAGCCCAAGGTCACCCAGCTGGTTGCATGTGGGGGAGTGCAGAATTGAATCCGGCATGCCAGATTAGAAGTCCGCACTCCTAACCACTACACCAAACTGGCTCTCTTTATAATTTTTTAGGGGTGTTTTTATTGGGGTTTTATGAATTATACTCTGTAACCCGCCACGAGCCTTCGGGGAGTGGCGGGATAGAACTCCAACAAATAAATAAATAAAATATCCATATTTCTTAGAGAGGAATTCCATGTTATGTAGCCCCACAATTATTCCCCCCCCCCCAAGACTTTATTATTTTTAACACATTACAGGCACATGGGATGCAATTTGAAAAGGAAGGCAGTATGTGCATAGAAGGGCTATTTGACAATGTCCAAATTGCTTTTACCCCAGATGGAAAAACTATAAAATGCCCTGACTTGTTCCTGAATCCAGGTAAAAGTAACTTGCGGCAGTCATTTTTGTTTGGAAAAAAAATTGTGGCATAAATGGCCCTTTCCTCCTTGAATACTTGTATGCCCCTTGTGGTATGGTGTAGTGATTAAGAGCAGAGGCTTCTAATCTGGAGAACTGAATTTGATTCTCCACATCTCAACATATAGCCAGATGAATGACCTTAGGCTAGTCACGGTTCTCTTAGGACTGTTCTCACAGACTAGTTCTCTTGGAGCGCTGTCAGCCCAACCTACCTCACAGGATGTCTGTTTTGGGGAGAGGAAGGGAAGGTGATTGTAGTGAAAAGTGGGGTATAAAAAGCAACTCTTCTTCTGTTTTTTTTTTTTAAGGGAATCTGGGGAAAAAATTAAACTTCATGCCATGTGGAGTTTTACCATGATATTTTCTTCCATTTGTCAAGTTGTCATTTATATAGAGATTTGGAAATATGCAAATTTTGTTTAAATTTGATTAATTGATTAATCAGTTAAAAGCCAGGATGATTAATCAGCTGAAATTCTTTTAATTGGCTGACAGCCCTAATTAATCTAGTCTCTTAAAAAGCCATTTACGCCAGTGGCCAGCTCAACATCTCCAAGCGGAAGTTCTTATTATGGTATAATTAAAGCTTCGACATCATAATTGCTTTCCCGAAGTAATTTAGCCAATATAGTGAGGGAAGTTCAGGAGCAGCGATAAATAAAGTTATGATGTTTCTAATGTTACATTCTGTCCGTTGATCTCTGTTAGGTATCAACGGTGACAGAGAAGTTTTTATGTTGCTGCCGCTAACTCCTCTAGTTGTCACCAAGGTACGCTCAAGTGATCAGCCTGATCAGCAAATATGTATGTAATGTATTCTTGAGCAGTTTTCTCCTCCTTCAGAGCAGAGTCATGCTGGCAAAAAACTGTTCCCTACATCCTGAAGCAGACAACAGAGAAACAGAGGCACCAGAGACAATTCATCAAAAGTGACGTTAGGGCAATGGCCCGGAACTGACCTACCCCTACCGAATCATCAATCATTGTGGAAAAGAACTGTACATCTCCTTACCGTGAATAAAGAGCCTGGCTGGGAGGAGAGATCTGGGCCTCAGAAGCCTCAGACTTCACAATCAGGACATGTTTTCCTTCCTCCGGTGCTCTGTTATAACAGAGATCACGAAAGAGGGTGTTTTATCGTGATTGTGGTCTACCCGTGTGACGGTTGTCCCTTCGTAGCCTCTGACACACCCTTCGCCGTTCGTTGTGAGGAAATGTCCAAAGCAGCCGGTGAGACCACTGAGGGTGCCATTCTAAACTTCTCAGAAGCAAATCTCATTTTATTCAAAGGGGCTTATTTCCAGGAAATATTTTTTTTTAGGATTGGAACCTGAACGTTGGTCAGAAGCATTTGATTAGTTTATGCTCCCTAGTGTGTTGACACTCCGCAGTTATTTGCAATAATTACTTGGTGCAAGACAAGCAAAGCAGGTATCGAAAATTATGCCTCGGGGATTAGTTTGTTTGTTTTTAATGGAATTTTTTTTGCCGCCTTTTCTAAAATATAACACACTGCAAAAAGCTATAACTTATTTAAACAGCCCCAATAAAACACATGCCCCAAATAAATGCCATTGCTCTGCCTACTGTCCCCTTTCTAAATTAGATGTTTTTCAAGCTCCAGGCGTGATTGATCAGAACAAATGAGGGTCATAAAGAATTTCAGGAAGGAGGGGGGCAACCAATGAACTAGTGAAAGGGAACAGCTCCAGGCTATGAAATTCCTGCCTCTGTAGCCAGACTGTTAAGTTTTTGAATTGATGACAGGCCTTAAAGAAGCAATGGATGATCTTCTCCAATGGACAGGCGGCCTGACCCTATGAATGAATTCAATGCTAAATTCACTATCTTCTGTTAAAAGTGCATTGTATAGAAGGCTTAATAACCTACTTTATTTATTTAATTTATTTAATAATTTATATACCGCCACTCCCGACAAAGGCGGTCTCATGGCGGTTCACAAGATAAAACAATAAGATCTCAATATAAAACCCCCATTAAAAACCCATACAACAAATGACGGCTTACTTGATTTCCAACCGTTCTGTTTGTTTGTTTGTTTGTTTGTTTGTATGTTTGTTTGTTAAACTTGCATACTGCCCCTCCCGGACCAGCCATCTCAGGGAGGTTCACAACAAAGCATAATAAAATACAATAATTATTCAAACACAAAGATTACATGACCCATACATGACTCGTGCAGCTGGAACAATTTCCATCATGCCAGCACTACATTGCAAAAACCTCACATATGGCGGCAATCATACCCATCACAAATAAAACCCTGAAACACCTTGACACTTCAAAGGTGTGGGCTTGTGTATATCATTAGGTGATGTTAGTTCAAGTGGGCGATAACACTTCGAGGGGGGGTAACAGATTGCACAAGAATAGGAGAGAACCTGATTGTATTTCCCCCGTCTGCAGCCCAGCCTCAACCAAAAGCCTGATGGAAGAGCTCCATTTTGCAGGCCCTGTAGAACCCAACAAGCTCCATCAGGCCCCTTAGCTCTTCTGGGAGCTCATTTCATCAGGCAGGGGCCAGGACCAAAAATGTTCTGGCTCTGGTTGAGGCCAGGCGCACTTCCTAGGACCCCTGGACTACCAACAGATTCATACCCACAGAGCACAGCATCCTATGGGGGGCATAAGGAGGTAAGGGGTCCCACAGATAGGTAGGACCCAGACCACATATAGTCTTGAAAGTTAAAACCAACACCTTGAACTTGATCTGGAAGCAAACTGGCAACCAGTGCATCTGTTTCAGCAATGGCTGGACATGGCCCCTCCAAGATGACTTAGTGAGGACCCATGCAGCCACATTCTCTACCAGTTGCAGTTTCTGGGTCAGGGACAAGGGTAGGCCCGCATAGAGTGAGTTACAGAAGTCTAACCTGGAAGTGAATATTGCCAAGTGTTCCGCGGACAGGTAGGGCTCTGGTATCTGTGTTTGGCGTAGGTGGAAAAACACCATCTGGGCTATCTTCATGATCTGAGCCTCCATAGATAAAGAGACATCAAATATCACCCCCAAATTCCTGGCCATTGGTGCAGATGTAATTTGTACCCCATCCAGGCAGGGGAGACCCACTTCCTGGTCCTGACCCCTTCATCCCAGCCACAGAACCTCCATCTTGGAGGGGTTTAGTTTCAGGCGACTCTGCCTGATCCATCCAGCCAATTCTTCCAAACAACTGACAAATGTATCTGGGGGGTTATCTGGCTGACCGTCCATCAGGAGATAGAGCTTGGCATCATCTGTATATTGGTGGCACCCTAGCACATAACTCTGGACCAGCTGGGCCAGAGGATGCGTATGGATGTTAAAAAAGTGGGGGAGAGTATTGCCCTCTGAGGCACTCCACAAGGGAGTACAAAGGGGGCAGACAGATCCTCCCCCACAGCAACCCTCTGTGACTGGTTTGTAAGAAAGGAGGTTGGCCATTTCAAGGCTGTTCACCCGATTTCTTTGTCAACAAGGTGGCAGATGAATAATTCGTGGTTGACCACATCAAATGCAGCCACAGATCTAACAAAACGAGAATAGCTTACCTGCCCTGGTCCAGCTTGCACTGGAGATCATCCATCAGAGTGACCAGCACCATCTCTACCCCATGGCCAGGACAAAAGCCAGACTGGTGTGGATCCAGGGCCAAAGTCTGATCCACAGCGGTCCTCTCAGCTGTCTTACCCAGGAACGCAAGATGTAATACTGGGTGGGATCCCACGGATCCAGCGATTATTTCTTTAGTGGGGGAAAGACCACTGCCGCCTTAAGCCTGTAAGGGAATTCTCCTGATGAAAGGGAGAATCTCCCTCAATGGGCCTCCTATCCATTGGTCGCCTGATTTGAGCATCCATGACCGACAGGAATCTATGGGGCAAGTGGTCACCCTCACTAACCCTAGCATTTGTCCACTTCAGAATATGTTATATTTTTTATTTTTATTTTTATTTAGAAAAAGAGTCATAGAAAGAGGCCCAAACATCGATTCCATTGGAAGAGATTTAAGCATGAGTTTAATTCTTTCCCTAAAGTCAACAAGATTACATTTGGCTGGAATCATGTCCATTAATTACCACCATAACAACTGTGTGAGTTGAGTCATCATTGATTTTTAAGAGGTACCACTGAGGCTCAGAGTCCACCATTCTGGCCCCACATGCTTATCCTACCATTCTCCCAAAGTGTTTAGCCAAGCAAATCTGTTTGTCCCTTTTCCTGTCACCTCACATTGTGTCTCTTGTGGGGAGAGGAAAGGGAAGGCAACTGTAAGCCGCTTTGAGCCTCCTTCGGGTAGAGAAAAGCGGCATATAAGAACCAACTCCCCCTCCTCCTCCTCCTCTCTTCTTCTTCTTCTTCTTCTTCTTCTTCTTCTTCTTCTTCTTCTTCTTCTTCTTCGTGAGTCGGGCTAAGCTGTGTCAATGGACCAAAGTGAATTTCATTACTTGGAAGGGATTTCAATCCAGGTCTGCCTTGATTATTACCCTACACTGCCTGTCTGATGAGGTGCAGTGTTGTTCACCCATCTGGCACTAGTCATGACATTAAAAATAGGAGAGAAATAATGCAAAGGATCATACAGCATCATGAAACTTTTCATTCCAGAACACACCATCAATCAGTTCTGTGCAAAGTGCTTTTTAATATCACGGCCTTCGTGCATCTGCATATGATAGGTCGATTTCATCAAAGTGGTCAGGTCCTAAACTTTATACAACCTCATGCATGGGCTTCCGAAATGGGTGGGCCTTTTTAATATATATTTTAAATTTGTTTAATATATATGGTCATGTGGACCTCTCTCCACCCGCCCTCCCAAAATGGCCAATGATGTGCCTGTAGGGGGTGGGAAGAGAAAGGACCCTGGGTGGTAATGTACATAACCGTGCTTCCCAGCCATATTCTGCATGATTGTTCCACTTCTGGGGCTTCTGGGTTGCCAGGTTTGTGGATTTTGGGTAAAAGATAAAAGCTACCTTTGGTGTTTCTGAAAGGATTTCTTCCTGAATGCATGAGGGTAATTCCTTGATAATCTTGTGTTGTTTGTTTGTTTGTTTGTATTCCTGTGTGGGGTCTGTGTCCAGTTGTTTGTAAAAGGTGGTATTTGAGCCTCCTGGACGTAGTCTTTAGTCCAATTCCAGGAGAAGCTGTTGTCTGATCTATTCATGATGACAACAGCTCCTCCTTTGTCAGCTTCCTTAATTACGATATCCGGATTGTTCCTAAGGCTATCTATGGCCTTCACAGAATCACAGAATCATAGAGTTGGAAGGGGCCATACAGGCCATCTAGTCCAACCCCCTGCTCAACGCAGGATCAGCCCTAAGCATCCTAAAGCCTTCCTTTCAGCGTAGCTGATATTCTGCTGTGTGCGATGTTGTTTGTTGATCACATCGGTTTGGACCCTGTGGCGGAAGCATTCTATGTAGAGGTCCAGTGTGGCATTACGACCATCTGGGGGAGTCCATGTGGAGTCTCTTTTCTTGTAGCGTTGTTTTGTTGGGATGTGGTGGTCAGCATCCTATCCCTTGGTAGACTGGAGGAATGGTACTTGTTCTCCAGTGGTTTCTGTGATAGAATGGTATGTAGATGCTGTCGGTTCTTGCTTGTTCTGTTCACATGAATGTCGAAAGTATTCCTTTAGGTGTAAAGAATGCCTCAAGGTCTCCACCGAACTGAACCATCTCTGTGGATTTGCTGGGGCAGAATGATAGTCCATGTGAGAGAACTGAATGCTATGCAGGACTATGCCTGTGCTGTAACAGATTGACAGTATTGCTGGAGGAGTTCTTGTTCTTAGTAATGTCCACTTGTGTGCAGCCAACTCACTCCGAATCTGACTGGTTGTCTTTTGGGATACGCCGCCAATAGGGAGAGAGCACTGTGTCGCTGAGGGCCAATCAGTTCAAATTGCATTCGGCTAATGAGGGCCAATCAGGTCAAATTTCATGCAGACAGCCAGGAAAAGCCTCTCCCCTGGGAATGTTTACTCATGAGTAAGTCATGACCCTCAGCCAGGATAGGGCTTCTGGAGAACCCACTTTCGGGGTTTCTTGAAGCCTGAATAATATTTCAGGGGTTTCTCAATCAGAAAAAAAGTTGAGAAAAGTTGACATAGAGGCAGTAATTGAGAAATCCACTGTAAGTTCTTGGCCAACCAGTGTTTTCATGTTTGCTTGCAACATAAAACTGTTTTTGATTGACTCTGATATTGAATTGAACTGAAACATGTACTGACGGAACAGTGTTCAGTTCTTTAAGCATATTTTTCTATCAATTAAATATTTTCATTAAAGGAAGAAACTGTGACAAGCTTATGAATTATTTCATGTTTATTTATTGTTATTAGCAATTACTGCCACCCGGCATTTCTCTTTGTTTCCCACCTGGAGCCTGGCATCCCTGCATCTCCATGGGATCCAAAGCCGGGGCTTTTCTCCAGGGGGACAGATCTCTGTTCACTGGAAATGACTTACAATTCCAGCAATTCCCCAGGTCCCAACCATCTTGCATCCTCTCTGCCACAGAGTTCCCTCCTTCCAAGCAAGCTCTTTCATCTGCAGAAGCCTGGAAAAGAGCTGGCCATTGCTGTAGATTCCCCCCTCCAAAACAGCCATTTTTTTCCCTGGAAAGCTGATCTCTTTAGTCCAATTCCGGGAGATTTCCAGGCCACAGCTGGAGATTGGTGAACTCTGTGTCAGGAGTGCTCCTTGAGGTTTGGAGGAGAGGCCTCAAGGGTATAAGGGTGGGCAGGGGCTTTTGCCATGTAGCTGGCCCCCAAGAAGGCTTCAGTGCTTGTTTGCAACCTAGCGGCCATTGTATTCCTGGGCAAAATGGGCTTTGCCTCTAGTATAGTGGTAATAAAACCAGTATTTTAATATCCATCAATAGTTCTATATTGCATAGCAATCTCATGTTTCTTGAAGGATAAGTTATCACATCCTGCAGAGATGTGCATCAAATCTCAATAAAGAGATCCATGCTTCCAACAAATTTCATCCCGAAAAGTCATAAAAACTCTTTCAACCTAGCAGAGTTAGTTATTATTAGTACTGGATTTCGTTTTCACCTGTGCACAATCTAGTCTCAATACCTAATGATTCAAAATCTCTTTTCATTTAACATGGGACATTTTAATTGTTAAGTCTGACACTCCTTTAAAAAAAGGTGGAGGGGTTAAGTTAGGATCACTGAGGCTAGCATGATCGCATCAGAGCTCAGCAGACAAGCAGAGTCAGACATGGCTGGTCCTTGGATGGGAGACCATCAAGGAAGTCTGGGGCTGTTATCCATCCATCCATCCATCCATCCATCCATCCATCCATCCATCCATCCATCCATCCATCCATCCATCCATCCATCCATCCATCCATCCATCCATCGTCTAGACTTATTGCCTGCCACTCCCAAACTTGTTCATGGCAGGTTACAACTGTTCGTATTAAAAACCACATTAAAACAATTACGGACATCCATCCATGTACAATAAACAGACTTTTAAAAACCACGGTGGTCTTCCACCCACTAACCCCCCCCCCCCCAGAAATCTAGTTCAGGCGTGAGAGGAGACAGCGTAGATAACATAGCGAATGCCTTACTCCCTTATCACTGGAGGGCCCATCAGAACTTCCTCTCCACACCGGACTCAACCATAGACCTGGCGGAAGACCTTTGCAGGCCCTGCGGAACATCGAAAGCTTCTGTCTGAACATCTTTTTCCTTGAAAACCCTGTTTGCGGGAGGTCACCTGCAACTCGATGGCAGAACCATCAGCATCAACATCTGAGCCTGCTCAAATATTCCTGAGAAGAGCCCTGTTACACAATCATGTGCTGAGGACGGATAATTATACCATTAGAGAGCCGTGCTAAACTGGCCCACTCAAAGGTAAGTCCCATCATCTTTCTTTGGACTTAGCCAGATGCTCACAAATAACGGAAGACAAGCTGCCTTCCCAAATTCTGACTTGATTATATGGTTAAACAAACATACGGTATTTGGAGATAATGAGTTCATTAGCTGGGATGTCTTCTGCTCCCCGTTTAGTGCGACATAGGTAAATTCCATTTTCGATATGTATTATCCCATGTGCTGTTTTGCAACACTTCAACTGCAGTGAATCCGGACAAGTTGCTTGGTAACTAAGTGACTGTCAGATCTAATTAAAAAAGAAAATACTTTGTTTTTGGATAGTATTAATTTTGACCTAGCTTTTCAACAAATGCTCTGGAAAACTGTGCGAATGTGACAGAGTGTGAAGTGCCAAAATAAGTTGTCAAGATCTTTTTCAGATGTCAATTTAGAGAGGGGGAGGGGAGGGAGAGTTTGAGTGTAAGACGGGAAATGGATCACAAATGTTGGGAGTCCTTCTGAATGCATTAAACTTTTGTTTCATTTCCCTTATTCCATCGTGTTACCATGAAAATGAACAGAAGAGGAGTAGAATGATCCTAAATGAAATGAAATGAATGTGGTAGTTTGTAACATTTATACCCCAAATAAAAAATCAATGTAAAAGTGGGAATAAGTGCATAGGTGATGCCGTGCCTTGGACCCATTCTGCACACGTTGGATAAAGTACTTTCAGTGTGCCTTTACAGCTGGATTTTCCTGTGCGGAACAGGAATATCTACTTCTAAAGGGCATTGAAAGTGGCACACGTGGAATGAAACTCCGTTAGCTCAGATCTCAGAAGCTAAGCAGGGCCAGCCCTGATTAGTGCTTGTATAGGAGGCCTTCATGACATAAAGACCTGCAGTGGCAAACCATCTTGAGTGTCTCTTACCTTGAAAACTCCAAGGCATCACCATGAATCAGCTGCATCTCAATGACATTTTCCACCACTGCCAACATCTGAATACATTATGAATGGGCATCTGTTCCATATAATATATTTCTGGTAAGGGCTTGGAGGAGTGTGACTCGTGGCTCAAGTGCCACTCAGAGCAGCTGCCCCGCCCCTGAGTGCCTCCTCCTCCTCCAACCGGCTTGCCGGTCTGTCCAACAGCCAGCCAATCGCCTTCCATCCCCCACTCCTGACCACCCCCTCCTCCTTCCATTTCCCTCCGAGGCTCAGAGGCTGCAGATCCCTGCCGTATGAGAGCGGCCCCTGCTGGTGAGTTCCCTTCCTGGGGGCCTCCAGCCTGCAGCCTTTCCAGGTCCTGGGGGGGGAATGAGAGGCCATCTACAGATTTCTTCCACACACCCCCACCCAATCTAGCACCCATTGTGTTCCTGAATGCAATGGGCTTGGCCCCTCGTGTTTCTATATGTATAGTAAAGACATTGAGGTTTAGAGATAATGAAGAATTCTAATGCAATAGGGTCTAGATATTCTTTGCAGAATTTTATGTTATCTTTTTTCTGTTTGTCTCAAGTCACAATTGGTTCTGTTACAGCTTCTTTTTCGACATTCACAACATAGCAACAGAGATTATTTTACATTTTCTGATTGACTTATGAACATGACCTAAGAGACTTACTCTAATGCTCACTCTCAACACACAGAACAGTCACTAACTTTCAGAGCTAACAGAAATGGAGTTCTCCCATCATGCATCACTTCAGTATCTTGAGTGTGCATCCAAGGATGTACAAACAAAATTTCAAACACAAATTAGGAGCAGCAGGGTTCAGATCTATCCTGGATGTGTTTCTCCCTCCAATCTCAGATCACTAGAAATGTTTAGCTGTGGTTAAAAGAGAGCTCTGGATATAAGCATGTGGTTACATGCTCAGCGCTATGCTCTTCGTCTTTGCAATTTCACATTTTTTTAGAAGTGGACCCTAGAACACAGGTTCTGGCAATATGGCGTCCACCTTCCAAAGCAGCCATTTTATCCAGGGGAACTGGTCTCTGTCACCTCGAGATGAACTGTAATTCCAAGGCATCCCCAGGCCCCACCAGGGGACTGGCAAACCTAGCTGCTGCTTCTTACTTGGACTGAACACCACTCCTCCAATTCAAAAGAGTGTACTTCATACTGTCTGTGCCTCTTACAGTTGTCAGTTGATCTAGACCAGTGGTTCTCAACCTGGGGGTCCTGACCCCCGGGGGGGGTCAATCCCCCTTTCAGGGAGGTCATTGAGGCTGTGTGGCAGTGGCGGCCTCGGTGACTCAAAGGGGAAGGGATTGAGAACTGCTGGTGGTGGCGCCAGCCCGAAGGAGGTCGTAGGGTTGCACGCGGCTGGCAATAATGGAAGGCCGAGGCGGCCAGCAGTGCGAAGGGGCGGGGTGCCAGTGGTGCGCCTGCTATTGCCTACATGCAGGTGCACTGCCGGCTCTGCCCCTCTGCTCCATGGTGCTGGCCTCCTCGACCTTCTATGATCGCCAACCCTACGACCCCCTTTGGGATGTCACTGCCGTCGCCGCCGCAACCGTCACTGCCACCCCCCCCCCAGCCGCCAGGAGGGTTGAGAACTGCTGATCTAGACAGTCCAGTATTTTTACTGACTGCTCAGGAGAAACTGGGGAGGAAAAAGCCCAGGCATTTAAATAACTAGTATTTTTTTCAGGTATAATGTATAGTCTTCTCAGGATACATGAACCCTCTACCTTCAAGAAGAATAACTTTTAGCTGTCTAGGAATTTTAAAAATCTCTATGGCTTTACCATAGAAATTCTGAAATTCCTACAGTGTCATGATTCTGTAATAGTTTTAAATGCGTAATACCCTACGACATATAACTTAATTTGTGTGGGAGAGCTACGCACTCAAGTGATTCCTTTGGATCACTGCTAATAAAAGTGATACATTATGACAATGAAAAATATTCACCCTCCATTTCCTCCACATTTTCATCGGCTTCAGTGTACATTTTAACATTACAGATGACACCTCATTTCATAGGTATTTATCTTGCAGCTGACAGGGAAAAGAACTCATCTCACACAAAAAAAGATGCCCGTTTTCCTACCTCAGAGCTGTATGCCGACATCTCCAGATCGATATAAAACACTTTTTATCTTTAAAGTAGGCGTTACATATTTATCACCGGCCTTTTTCACTTGTCTAACCAGTTATGCCATTTTGAATTGAGACACGCCCATAACAGCATCTGTATATTAATTTAGTCGAAGGGTATTCCTGCAAATCCACTTCTTTCCATCTTTCTTCTTCTAGTTTAAGGATTTGTGTATCAGTACAGTCAGAGACCCTCCTGGGAATTAAATGACCATTCAGAATTCTATACAACAGTGGTCCCCAACCTTTTTATCACCGGGGACCGGTCAACATTTGACAATTTTACTGAGACCCGGGGGAGGATAGTCTTTTGCTGAGGGATGTCGCCACTGCCTGAGCCCCCTGCTCTACTTGCTTTCCCACTGGCGCCCCTGACTTCCCATCGCCTGCTGGTGGCAGCTGTACAATGCCACACCGAGGGGGAGCCCCACCCATGGTGGCTGCTGGAGAGCACCAAAGGTGAGCTAGTGGCAGAGTGGCAGGGCAGCCCCCGAGGCAGCAGCCGGGGAGGAGGATGAGGAGGAGCCGTGGCCCGGTACCAACTGATCTACGGACCGGTACCGGTCCCTGGACCGGGGGTTGGGGACCACTGCTATACAATGTATCACACAGAAGGCAATTCTAAACAGGCTTTCTCAATCTTCCACAGGCCTACTTGGTGGGGCTTAAAACCAGGGCAATCTCCTGAGAAGGGCACTGGGAGTTTGCCACTCTTCCAAGCACAATTTCAGAGGCATCCCAGATTATAGACGTTGCTCAGGGAAGGAGAATTCCTTGTGAACAGTTTGGGCTAGGATGTATATTGTTGGCAGAGAAAGATGGAGAACCAGGCTGCTTAAAGAATGAAATAGTTTTTATTCAGAAGAAAAACTACTAATGTACAAAAAGGGGAGAGAAGAGCTAACTAGCTAGCTAACTGTTGATTGCAATCATCCTGTTCAACTGCTGTTCTGGAGGCAAGCAAGGAAGAAGTGTGCTCAATAAGTCTTCGGCTGAGCCAGTCAGGACACTGGAGGAGATGATTTGAAAATAATCAGGATCTACCTATCCTATCTGTGCTAAGTATATATCTCCTCCAATGTCCCCGAAAGGACATCCTTTATATTCTGCACAGTTGTGTCTTGGCTGTCTCTGAGGTGTGCTTCCAAAGTTCAGAATAACTTATTTTTGCTCCTTTCATGCTCTGCCTTTCCCACTCTTAGTTCAGGCTTCCCAGGGCCTGGAACAAAGGAAGGGATGAGTGAGGGATAGACCAATAGCTGGGCTCCCTTTAGGAGGCCAGCCAATCATTGCAATGTTGTTTGCATTTGCAAATGCATTGCAATGCTATGGTCTGGAGGTTGCTCTGATGCAAAGGAAGACAAGGTAGGTGGGAGGGGGAAAGTTAGCCTATAGGGAGGCATGTTTTTTTTGGGGGGGGGAAACATTTCCTGGCCAAGTATAGCAGGTGTTTCCTTTTTGAAAATCTTCTGTGCTTGGCCAGAAGAGTATATAAGGCTAGGGGTTCTTCTTACCTTCTTCTGTTGCTGGCTGCTGCCTCCTGGGCTGTGCTGCTCTGTCTGGTAGAGTAGACTCTTTTAGTCTGACTTCCAGAAAGTGTGCTAGGCCTTGCTGGCTGGCTGGCCTCCTGCTGCTGCTGCACTGAACACTGGAGGATCATCGCTGGAGAAGACATCAAATGGTTTGACTGAGGGATTCTGACCTCTTGCCTTCACTTTTCTTCCTCTTCTTAATAACTTCTTATTTTCAAACCAAACTATTATTTTGGTTTCTATGGGTAGGGTTTGGGGGTGCTTTGGGATTCACTGTTTCTTTCTCCCAGTGTTTCTTTTTTTAATCTGACTGAGGGGCAGCACTGTTTGGCTTTTCTTCTTGGGGTGCTATTGTGTTCCTTTTAAAAGTTGGTTTTTACAGTTGCTTTTTACAGTTGTGTGTCTTTCAATGCTGTTTTTGTGGTGGGGATGGGCCACCTTTGGGTGGGTGGCTTGCTGCCCCACTGCTGTTGCTCCAGAAGCACTGCTTGTGGTGGATGGTTCTAGCCCAGGTTGCCACTGTGGTTGTTGTTCCAGTTTGGTAGCTGTTGTTGGTTGCCAACTTTGGGAACTGTTGTTTCTTGGTGACTTGATTGCTGTTCTGCTCTGGTTTGCTGCTGTTCTTGTGGCCTGTGGGGCACTGTTTGGCTTTACAGTTACTTTTTACAGTTCTTTCTTTCAGTGTTTTCTTTGGGGAGGGGGCACTGCTTGTTGTGCATGGTTCTGGGGTGCTACTGTTGTTGCAGTTAGAGATGTCCGTTCTCCCAGTTTGGTAGTTGTTGTATTTGTTGTAGCAGGTTGCCAACTTCGGGTACTGTTGTTCTGCTCTGGTTTGGTGGCCTGAGGGGCACTGTTTGTTTGTTCTTGGGGTGCCCAGGAGTTCATATGCGCAGTGGTATAGGAGCTAGGGGTGAAGAAGACAGTGGTTGACTGATGAGCACTTGATGTAGTGGTTAAAGGCCGCAGCCTGTGTCCTGTAAAGCCACATTTGATTCCCAATGTGTGGCAATCCAGGAGGCCTTGTCTAACTCCTGCAGAACTGTTCTCACAGAGCAGTTCTGCCAGAGCTCTCTTAGGGTGCCTGGCATGAGGAGAGGAAGGGAAGGGGATTGTAAGCCGCTTTGAGACTCCTTTGGTTAGTGAAAAGTGGGGTACAAAAACAGGCAGCTATTCATCCTCTTGACTTTTCTGTATTTGTTGGGGGGGGGGGAGGGGAGGCTGGATGGGAGAGCCTGTGATGATGGAGCATGGATTAGGCCAACCTGAGCTCTTCCACTGGAGGACAGTAGGGTCAGTTCACGTGATAATCCTGCTGAGGAGGAGGAAGGTGTCCATGTGACATTACCCCCATTCCTTTCTGAGGCTTTCCGGGGCTAGTGGGTTGTCTGGCATGGATTTATCATGCCCCCCTCAGAAGCATTCGACTGTCTGGAGCAGCACAAAAGAGCGAGATTGGAAGGGTGGGACAAGACACAGAACTGAACTGAACCCCAGGAAAAAAAACCCCAATTTCTATACACTAATGAACAATGGATCTTTATTCCATTGGTCAGTTTTGGTTTAATCTCTGTGAAAGAACACTTGCATCATTTTATGGTTGTGGGTTACCACAACATCAGGACCTGTATTAAAGGGTCGCGGCATTAGGAAGGCTGAGAACCACTGAGTTAAGACAAGGATGGAGTATATCTTTATCAGAAAGAAGAGAGTGAAATGTATTCTAAAGTGAATGTAAATATTTATTTCATTATAATATTATTTTTAACAAAGGACATATAATTATGAATGGCTTATGAAAGATATAATTGTGACATTTTTATTTCTAATAACATTTTTGTGCATGTGGTACTAGAAAACTAAAGAACCGGATTTGTAGATGGTTGGAGGTCTTTTCTAAATGTTTTTTGGCATTGTATGTTTTTGTTTATTGAGGGAGGTGCTTTTATTATTATTTCTCATTGGGGGGATTATTGTGGAGGTGTTGGTGGTAGTGTTTCATAGGTTTTGTGTCTTTTTGTTCTTGTGTAAAATTTTCAATAATAATTAAAAAAAACAATTAAAAAAAATAGCCTCGACATAGAGAATTTCCCCTAGTCTCTGTGGCAAAGACCATAGAGATTAGGGGAAGCAAGCCATGCTGGAGTGCCATCCAGAAGTGACATAACATCTTCCCAAACACTTTCCCTCCTCACACACCACTCCCAAATTTGTGGCATTTGTTGAGACAGTATTGTAAGCCCCCAGCCTAACTCCACCAATTTCACTGGGGCTAGAGTAAGTAATTAGACGTCTACATGGATACGACCATATATGATCACACTCACCTGGTGGCGAAAACACACATATGCGGCGTCTGCACGTGCGCGTTTTCGCAGCACCTGGGCCGTCGGCTCTCTCCTCACCCCGGAGGCGGTCCCTGACCTGAGAAAGGTTGGGGACCGCTATTCTAAAGTAATCTGAGACAGATCCTTTTATGTTGACTCTCTAGTTATGGAATGCCCTTTGTATAGTAGTTTAACTGATATCCTAATTTAAAGATTTGTTAAAGGTGTGAGCTTTCAAGTGCGTGCACCCTTCCTCAGACAAAATGGAAGAAAGATCATAAGAGTACAGATATAAGGCAAAAGCAACTCACTAGCAAATTAGAATATTATGTCAGTATGATATTATTCAGTATGATAATTCTTTGCTTAAAAAGGTAATCAGTTCTTTTGGGTTCATGTCTGCCATTAATTACTAACCTTGACATTTTTATTTCTCCAATGCTTGTGTGAACTACAACTGAACCCAGAAGACTGATTACCTTTTTTAGCAAAGAATTATCATACAGGATAATTTGGATGTTATGACACAGTTTACTAATTTTCTACCAATTAACTTTTTCCTTATATCTGTACTGTATTGCCTATCAAAGTGACGACTACTTCTATACAAAATTCTATTTAAGGTATGTTTCATATATTTCTTCATAAAGACTGAAGACTGCTATATTCAGAGCAACTCTAAGCTGGTCTACTCAAAGTCCCACTCAGGTCTATTCAGTGGGGCTTACTCCCAGGAAAGTGTCCTCAGAATTGCAGTGTTTATCTCCTGGAGAGGCACAAAGTCCCTTTCTTTATGTTCTGCCACACTCTGGATAACTGTGGGCATGCTGATTCTAGTATCTAAGAATCTCCACTTCTCCGTCAACAATGGCTGAATAGTGAGATAAACCGATAGAGATGATGATGTCGGCTTTGCAGTAATAACTGGCGGAAGCTTAATATTAGGACACCACCTGGGAGGCAACTAACATTGAAAATGCAGGCCAAGGTGAAAAATTAATTTTGGAACAAATAAGGATCTCTGTTCCGGCTAATCTCCTTTGCCGTTTGGGGACTTCCTGGAAAGAACTGAAAGAAAGCTCACAAACTACGCAACTTTAAAAGTTGAAAAGTAGATGGCAAATTCAAAGTTACTTCCTCTCTCACTTTTTTCTACTTAAGGTAAAAGCCCCTGTAATTTAAAAAAAGTAAAGAAAGGGAATAGGTAACGAAATTATTATTATTATTATTATTATTATTGAATTTATTTCCCGCCACTCCCTTGCGGCTCGTGGCGGGTTACAACAATATAAACCCCATAAAATACATTAAAACCAATTAACATGTCAATATTAATGACTACCTGGCAAGAGCGGCTAATCAACTACCCATTCCCCCTTAGCAAGTGGAGAGGGGATACTGATGGTACTCATGTCTAATCCCAATCCTCAGGTCCCGGGGGGGCGTAGGTGTTAAGCCTGGTCTCAACCGTAAACCTGGCGGAAGAGCTCCGTCTTGCAGGCCCTGCGGAACGATGGAAGGTCCCGCAGGGCCCGCAGTTCTCCCGGGAGCTCATTCCACCAGGCAGGGGCCAGGACCGAGAAGGCCCTGGCCCTGGTCGAGGCCAGGCGTGCTTCCCTAGGGCCGGGAACGACCAATAGATTTTCTCCCGCAGAACGTAAAGCTCTACGGGGGGCATAGGGCGATAAGCGGTCCCTCAGGTATGTGGGTCCCAACTCGCGTAGAGCCTTGAAGGTTAAAACCAAAACCTTGAACCGGATCCGGGCAGCAATTGGCAACCAGTGCAGCTGCCTCAGCACTGGCTGGATATGGGCCCTCCAAGGTGTACCAGTGAGGACCCTGGCAGCTGCGTTCTGCACTAGCTGAAGTTTCCGGATCAAGGACAAGGGAAGGCCCGCGTAGAGCGAGTTACAGAAATCTATTCTGGAGGTGACCGTTGCATGGATCACCGTGGCCAGGTGTTCAGGGGACAGGTAGGGCGCTAGTAGTCGGGCCTGGCGAAGTTGGAAGAATGCCTGGCCTGCTACTCTTTTGATCTGTGCCTCCAAAGTTAGGGAGGCATCAATGATCACGCCCAAATTCCTGGCCTGGGACGCGATGGTAAGATGCGCCCCTCCCAGGGTGGGCAAGCGCGCTTCCTGATCCTGCCCCCTGCGTCCCAGCCACAGGACCTCCGTCTTGGAGGGGTTGAGTTTCAGACGACTCTGCTCGAACCATTCTGTCACCGCTTCCAAACATCTGGCAAATGGTTCCGGGGGAGAGTCCGGGCGGCCGTCCATGAGGAGATAGAGCTGGGTGTCATCAGCGTACTGGTGGCAACCCAGTCCAAAACACCGCACCAGCTGGGCCAGAGGGCGCATAAAGACGTTAAATAATGTGGGGGAGAGGACCGCGCCCTGTGGGACTCCACATGGAAGTCTGTAGGAGCGCGAGAACTCATCCCCCACTGCTACCCTCTGGGTCTGGTCCTGGAGAAAGGAGCGTATCCAGCGTAAAGCTGTGCCCCGTATCCCCGTTTCGGCGAGGCGGTGGACCAACAATTCGTGGTCCACAGTGTCAAAAGCGGCCGACAGGTCCAGAAGAACCAGCACTGCCGACCCGCCTCTATCCAGCTGGCGACGGAGATCATCCAGCAGGGCGACCAGCACCGTCTCCACCCCGTGGCCAGGTCGGAAGCCAGACTGATATGGATCGAGTGCCGAAGTTTCTTCCAAGAATGCCAGGAGCTGGTCTGCCGCGGCCCTTTCGACCACCTTGCCCAGGAACGCTAAGTGCGATACTGGGCGGTAGCTGTCTGGGTCTCGCGGGTCCAGCATAGATCTTTTCAGGAGAGGGCGGACCACTGCCTCCCTTAACTGCTCAGGGAACTCCCCGGAATCCAGGGAGAGATTGACAATATCCCTGAGCTGGCCTCCTATCTTCTGGCCCCCTCCTTTGAGGAGCCATGACGGACAGGGGTCAAGGGGGCACGTGGTCGCCCTGACCGAACCTAGCAACTCGTCCACTTCGGGTAGAGAGAGCCGTCTGAAGCCATCGAACGTCACCTCCAAAGGCGGCCAACAGGTCTCCAGTTCATTTACTGTATTAACTGTGGCGGGAAGAGCCACAATTGATCAATTGAAATTGATATACCAAATAGACATTCCAGGTCCCACGTCAAGGAAATCCCTGCTGCACCTCTTTTTCAGAGGTTAGGTTATCATGCATCAAAGGGGAAGACATGAATGTAGAAATTCGGGATTTAATTTACTTTTAGAGTAGCTTCATTTAAAACTGAATGCATTCCTAAAATCGGTGGTTATCATTAAAAGGTGAATAAAAATGGGAGATGAAAGCTGTGCTGCAGAATTTAAAAGATGCTATGGGAATTAAGGACCTCGTGTATTGCAGTGCATATGAAACTCCTTTTCACACTTTTATTTGGACCCAGAGGCAGACTGCAGGATTTTTGCTAACAAGTACATTAATATCCACAGGAGGGATGTTCTGTATGCAGGAACCTTCCATCAGTATAAGGATGCCTTCTAACAATGGGCTAACAGTGCAATCCTAAACAGAGTTACTGAAATCTAAGCCCATTGGAATCCATGGGCTTAGATTGGAGTAACTTTTCTTTGGATTGTACTGGTAATCTTCCATTGATAGAAAGAGGCCTTCTGTGAATAAAAGACTCTTTCCATTAATGGGAGAATTCTCTTTCAGTAGAAAACCACCTTTGATTCAGCTCGTTGTACTTACTTATCTTTATGACTTTATCCTAAGCCAGGCTTTCTCAACCAGGGTTTCATGAAACCCGGGGGTTTCTTGATGGCCCTGGGATGGCCATGGGTGGGATCTAATTCATTTTTTATATATTTGCAAAGTTTGTTAAACCTTTGTTGGGTGATATGACCATATATGGTCATGTTGACCTGACCCCCCCTCTCAGAATGGCCAGTGGTGGGCCTGGAGAGTGTGAGGAGGTGAGGGGCCCTGAGTGGGTATGTTCACAGCGATGCTTCCCAACCATATTCCACACGATCACACCACTTTGTGGGTTTCTTGAAGTCTGAAAAATGTTTCAGGGATTTCTCACTAGTAAAAAAGGCTGTCCTAAGCCAATATCTCCTTTAGATTTAAGTAAGAGATTGTTTCCTTATACTTAAGCTATTGCAGCACAACTTGGTGCAAACTTGGAAAGAAAGGCCAAATTCAGAACAACATATATCTAGGGAACATCCTTAACACTATTTTGCTCCGAGCCCTGTCCGTCCAGGTCCAGCCGGATTGGCCCTCCTACTCCAGCTCCCGCCCTCCCTCCTTGCCTGCTAGCAGTGCTACTGGCTCCAGACAGGGCTTTGCTGCTACTCTCCCATTAGTAGTGAAATGGGGAATGGTATTCAATGACCAGTGTCTGTACTTTTGTGTAAAGCTCAAGGTTGACTCAGCCTTCCATCCTTCCGAGGTCGGTAAAATGAGTAGCCAGCTTGCTGCTGGGGGGTAAACGGTAATGATTGGGGAAGGCACTGGCAAACCACCCCGTATTGAGTCTGCCATGAAAACGCTGGAGGGCGTCACCCCAAGGGTCAGACATGACCCACTGCTTGCACAGGGGATACCTTTACCTTTACCTTTTAAGTATGACTGTGACATGTGTAAAGTTTTCATCCTGCTTCTATCCTATGCAGTTGGAACTACCTCTGCCTTTCAGGTACTCCTGTCTGAGAGGGTGACAGCCTGAGTTAAGTTGTAGAGGAAACCCGTTGTGTATACTTGAATGTCATGATGTGAAGGTAACAGGCCCTCGATGAGCTCTTCAACAGTTTCATCTTACGCTTATTTATTTTACTCATTTAGAAATTGTATTTGCTTATATTTATTAAAACATAGCTCAAGGCAATTTACAGTCTGTAATTGAAAACATCAGCTTAAAACACTGTGTAGTGATTAAGAGCGGCGACTTCTAATCTCGAGAGCCGAATCTGATTCCCCAGTCCTCCACATGCAGCCAGCTTGGGTGACCTTGGGCTAGTTAGAAGTTATTACCGACTCAGCTACTTCATAGGGTGACTGTTGACTTGCAGGGGGCAATCATGGGCTAACAGAAGACTCACTCACATTCACCACGTTGGCTTAAAATAAGGCCACGGCTTTTTATTAACTATTAACATTTGAGTGTTCGCATGGCAGGGGGTCAAAAGGCTTTTTGTAGTCATCTGACTACAGCTACCCCATCCTACAGAGCCCCCCCCCCCCCGGAATCTGCACCAGTTCCCAGTCAGGAATGCCGGTCCCCTATGCTGCTGCAATCCCTATCCAGGGTAGGTTCAAGGGGATGACAGGTTACAGTGTATGAGCAATAGGTTTCTGAGTGTCCTGCATCATGCAGGGGGTTGGACTAGATGACCAAGGAGGTCCCTTCCAACTCTATGATTCTAAATGACAACCTGTTATGCCAGAGGGGATGGAAACCTCTGGTTCCATCACAGACCACCTGGCCATGTGAGCCCCATGCCTACCCTGCCAGGTCATAACCCACCTGCCACCTCTTTTGGAGTCCCCTTATTGGGGACAAATCATGAGACAGCGCTTAACCAGGAAGTGCTTAACAAGGGATCAGCTGTCCACTTCCAACTTCCTGTCAGTTTCAGAAGCTTGCTGGCTTCAGAGCATGCCTGGCTGCCAGTAAATTGCCCTGGCTTATTTCAACTCAGAGACTATGGGGGAGCTGGGGCAGCCTCTGTGTGCCTTCTGGAGGTGGGGGGGGGGTGCAGGAGGCCCAGAATCAACACCCCTGTTGGCCCTCTGAGATCCAGGGTGACCAGAAAAAGCCTCTGCCATGGGAATGTGTACTCTTGAGTAAGTCATATGAGGAATGCTTTGAGAGGTAGCCATCACAAGCAATTGCAGCAGGGAAAATAATGTTTATGTGGGTGGGACTAGGAATATGTAGGCTTTCCCTTTCCATATGGATACCACCTTGGTCTTGCTGCAGTCTTTCCAAGAACATCACAACAAAGCAAGTTTGAGACCAATGGCATGGAAGATGGGGAAACTGTAGAGGGGGCACAGAAGCACCATGAGACCATAGGGACTTCCCATAGCACCTTCTCAGTAGAAGAGTTAGTTTTTATACCCTGCTTTTCACTGCCAAAAGGAGTCACAGAGTGGCTTAGAATAGCCTTTACTTCCCCTCCCCACAACAGACACCCTGTAAGGCAGGTTAGGCTGAGAGAACAGTTTCTAACAGGACTGGGACTAGCCCAAGTTCCCCCAGCATGTCGAGGAGCAGGGAACAAATCCAGCTCACCACTTTAGAAGCTGCTGCTCTTAACCACTACACCAAGTTGTACAAATTGCCATGGCCAGAAAGAGATGTAGCACAGGCAGAAGAATCTGTTGCAGGAGGATGGTGTAAATCTTTTTTTACTTGCTCATTGACTGTTATTGGATTCTTTTCTTTTAAATTTGGACCTTCTTGCCAATGGCTTCTCAAAGCTATCTAACTAGGGAGAAACTCAGGTATTTCCTACATGGAGAGGTGACTGTGTAGTTAATAAGGTTCATTCTCGTTCGTTCGTTCATTCGTTCGTTCTCTCTCTCTCTCTGTGGTGTGTGTGTGCGTGCAGGGGAGTGCTGCACAGTCCCCCTCCCCAGCAGCCCTTTCCTCCAGGGGAAGTGATGTCTGCAATCTGGAGAGGAGCGTTCATTTTGGGGGTTCTCCAGGTTCCACCTGGAGGCTGGCATCTCTGAACAGTGGAAGGGATGCTAGCCTCCACCTAGGCTTGGAGATTCCACTTCTGGGGTTTCTTGAAGCCTGAGTAATGTTTCAGGGGTTTCTCAATAGTAAAAAGGTTGAGAAGAGCTGAGGTAAAAGGTAAAGGTAAAGGTACCCCCTGTGCAAGCACCGAGTCATGTCTTACCCTTGGGGTGACGCCCTCTAGCGTTTTCTTGGCAGACTCAATACGGGGTGGTTTGCCAGTGCCTTCCCCAGTCATTACTGTTTACCCCCCAGCAAGCTGGGTCCTCATTTTACCGACCTCGGAAGGATGGAAGGCTGAGTCAACCTTGAGCCGGCTGCTGGGATTGAACTCCCAGCCTCATGGGCAAAGCTTTCAGACGGCTGCCTTACCACTCTGCGCCACAAGAGGCTCAATAGAGCTGAGGTAGAGACAGAAATTGAGAAACCCACTGTAATTTCTTTGTCATCCAGTGTTTTCAATGCTACAAAGACCTTCCCCACCCAAGCAGTCCTTTCCTCTGCAAACTGGAGAGGAGCTTTCATTCCGGGGGTTTTCTAGGGCAGTGGTCCCCAACCATGGTTGGGGCTCCCCCTCAGCATGGCACTGCGTAGCTGCTACTGGCCCCGCCCCCCAGCGGGCAGCGGGAAGTCAGGGGTGCCGGTGGGAAAGCAAGTAGAGCAGGGGCTCAGGCAGTGGCAATGTTCCTCAGCAAAAGGCTACCCCCCCGGGCCTCAGTAGAATTGTCAAACATTGACCGGTCCCTGGTGATAAAAATGTTGGGGACCCACCTCTAGGGCCCACCTGGAAGCTGGCATCTCTGAACACAATGCTTTCATGTTTGCTTGTAACATACAACTGTTATTGATTTACTTTGATATTGAACTGAACTGAAGAATGTACTGACTGAAAGGTTTTCAGTTCTTCAAGCAAATTTTGCTATCAATTAAATATTGACAGGTTTATGAATTATTTGATGTTTATTGTTTTTAGTAATTACTACCACCCAGCAATTCTCTTTGTTTCCCGCCTGGAACCTAGCATCCCTGCACTTACATGAGATCCAAAGCCAGAGAGTCCTGCTTCCCAAATAGTCCTTTTCTCCAGGGGGACTAATCTCTGCAGCCTGGAAATGACCTGCAATTTCAGCAAATTCCCAGGTCCCCACTGGAGATTGGCATCCCACAACTTCTCTGGGCCACAGTGCCACTGAGTTCCCCCCATCCCAAGCAACCCTTTCATCTTCAGGAGCCTGGAGATGAGGTGATATTGCAGGGTTCCCCCTCCCTCCAAACAGCCATTTTTCCCCGAGGAGCTGATCTCTAGTCTGCAGATGACCTCCAATTCCAGGAGATTTCCAGGCCACACCTGGAGGTCGGTGACAACTGTTTAGGAATTTTTTTTGAGGTTTGGAGATAGAATCTCATGGATCTGGGGGAGCAGAGGGAGTAGCAAAGGCTACCTGCCTGCCCCTTGGGACCCAGTTTGGCCTCTATGTTCTGCCTTCCTTCTCCCTTCTATGATTTTGTCACGTAGCCAGCCCCTAGGAAGGTCACAGTCCAGGTGTGCATTCTACTGCCTGTTGTTTTCCTGGATGCAACGGGCTTTGCCTCTAGTACGGGGAATAAAAACATTAAGGTTAGTGATAAATGGCAGACACTTTCCCAGTTGTGAAAATAAGTAATTAAAAGAGACCTGTTTCTAGCGCCATCCGGAGTCCTATTTGGTTCCAAACCAGGAGACGTTTCCCTCTAGAACTCTTTAAGTTGCAGACCCCAGTTCCACAGCATAAAACTGTTCATTTAAATAAGAGGATTTAGACATCAAATCCACACGCACACAACAAATGCCTTGTTGATTTGTACATGACACAAACCACTTCCTTCCGCCCACCAAGGTTCTCTCCAGCCTGCTTATTAAGGCTGTGCGCTTTTCTCTTGTAAATAGTTTTAAGTAATATTTCCTGGAAAGTTCTGCTGGCTGGCTAGGGAAAGGCATCGAACACTTCCTGTTATTGTGTCAAAAGAAAGAAGAGAGGGATTAGAATAATAGTGGTAATGATTAGGTTTCTCGTTTGCTCTTCAGCTGCTGAGCTGTCTTTCAGTGGAGAATATGCTTGGCAGGTGCTTTCGCAACCTATTGCTTTGATTTTAAATATTGGATCGGAGGGCCATTTTTCAAGTACAGATGCAGTATGATTATTGCCTACTGTAAGAGACTGATGTGTGGGCATTTAATTACTCATTCATAGCCACTTATTGTTCTTCACGCACACTTGCCCGCTCTCCGCTCAATGGAAAAAATCACTCTCAGGGGATAGCTAAGTAGTCAATGAATAGTTTATAGGGAATACTATTATTTGCCAGAGAAGAATAGAGGCATTCTTTAATGGCAGGGTTGACACAGATATAGGGCCCCCCTATAATGTCCTTATTCCTCTCAAGATTGCCAGAAAGTGGCTCTTTAGCGACTGTCTCACGACAGGGACAAGCACCCAGGCTGAATGCTAAGAGGTAAATGTTTCTCCGTGTTCAGAGCACCCTTCAAGGCTGGCAGGAGAGAACCTCTCCGTGTGCTAAGCAGGAATCATCTTCTAACCACAATGAGGTGACCAGATTGTCCCACTTTTGGAGAGACATCTGGGGGTACCTGGCAAATTGTACTTATGTTGATATTAAAAAATATATAGAAACATAGATACATAGAATCATAGAGTTGGAAGGGGCCATACAGGCCATCTAGTCCAACCCCCTGCTCAACGCAGGATCAACCCAAAGCATCCTAAAGCATCCAAGAAAAGTGTGTATCCAACCTTTGCTTGAAGACTGCCAGTAAGGGGGAGCTCACCACCTCCTTAGGCAGCCTATTCCACTGCTGAACTACTCTGTTAAAAAATTTTTCCTGATATCTAGTCTATATTGTTGTACTTGTAGTTTAAACCCATTACTGCGTGTAATAGTATATTACAATACTATTTTTGCGTTCTATGTGTTCTATGAAACTTTTTGTTGCTCCATATAGACCAAATTTTTAATCAAGAACCCCCACTGGTCAATGGTGTCCTGCTTTACCAATGTTAAAATCTGGTCACCTTAAACCACAAGCCCCTCTGGACAATAGTCTTGCCCACTTTCCTGAAAAATGGGGTAAGGTCCAGATTGGGGAAGGGTGCCCAGAAGAGCCATAGGTGGTTCCTCAGCCGCTGAGGGAGGCTCATTGCTATAGCCTATACAAATGGACGGGAAAACCTGCACACCATCGCCACTGCGAAATAACAAGTGCCAAACAACAATCATGCAACATCATATAAACACGAGCATCCCAAAGACGCATCATTCAAGATCTGTCCAGCTGTGGTGCCACATTGGGAAGGACCACTGAATGAAGCCAGGTCCCACCCGATCGTTCTGAGCTGTAGCAAAGACATGCCACGTTCTTTGAAAGGTGAACGGCATGTTTCCTTCTTAGCTTCTTTCCCCCTTTTCTCTGCCTAACTGCTGTGACCTTTCACATAAGGAAGGTGGTTTACAAAACACTGATTGCCAGCTCTGAGGTACAGAACAGCCGTGCGTGGTACTTCCTTTCCTTCCTCCTCCCATCAGCATGTGTCTTGGGAGGGAGGTATGGAAGCATTTAAGATATATCGGCCAAACTCCTTCAAGAATTTCCACAAATGAAAGAATCTGTGCCCACGGAGTGCGACTTTCTCCTCTCCCTCTCCCACTGCAGCCCGCAAATGCTTCCTACTATTCCTGGCCGCAACATTCCCAGGGAGCTTTTTGGGCTGCAGTGGGAGATGAGACTTCCATCTACGGCAGGCTTTCTCAATGGGTTTCATGAAACCCTGGGGTTTCTTGATGGTACTAGAAGGGTTTCCTGATTGGGTGGGTGTTAATTTTTAATTTTTGTTCATTTTAAAAATGAATTGGGTGCTACAATCATATATGATTATGTTAATCTGCTCCCCCCTACAAAAATGATGGGTGATGTCACTTCTGATGACATGTGACTTCCAGGGGTATGGCAGGGAGATGTGGCCTGCTGGCATTACTTCTGGGGTCTCTTGAAGCCTGGACTATGTTTCATGGTTTTCTCAATGGTGAAAAGGTTGAGAAAGGCTGATCTACAGAACAGGTCTTGCAGATCTAAGCCATATACTTTGAAATATTTTCTCTAACCCATGTGAGTTCATTTTATTTATTTTATTTTATTTATTTAGATTTCTATACCGCCCATTTCTTTGCACCTCTGGGCGGTTTACATTGAACATTATATAATACAAATTACATGGAACGATATATAGCAATAACAATATGTTACATCAACTTTCAAATAAGGCATCAAAACTTTGCAAAGGCACATTATAATATAAATAACAATTAACAGTAACATTGGGGGGGTTGGTTCTTTCTGTCATGGGTTGGTTCTTTCAGTCAGAGTTCCCTTAAAGTGCACATATGCAGGTGGTTTGGGGTGTCTTTATTAAATCAATAGATTCTCTCCGTTGCGCCTTATCAATATTTCCGTGTCTGAGTTAGTTGCATTTGGACTTAGCATTGAAACTCCTAGGCGGACAAACCGGTCCCGTGGAGAAAGGCTATTGTGGTGCCATGATAACACAATAGCTAACAGCGTGCTTCTTGCTTTGATCCAGTTAGGTATTTTCACTTGGCAAACATTACAGCCAATTACTAATCATTAGTAAGGATTAGAGGTACCAACCCTGGGTTGGGTATCTCCAGAAGATTTGGGGGTGGAGCCCGGGGAGGACAGGGTTTGGGAAGGGGAGGATATAATTTCAGCAGGATATAATTTCCATAGGGTTCACCCACCAAAGACTTCATTTCCTCCCCCGCCCCCAGGGAAATGGACTTCAGCAGTCTGGAGACCAGCTGTAATTCTGGGTGATCTCCAAGTCCCAACTGGAAGTTGGCAACCACATCAAGGATCCTTATAAAAAAACATTCTGAAAAAAATTAATGAACATGGTCTAATATTCAATATGACCATCAGAAATGTTGAGCAATTCCCATGCAGTTTTGTTCCGTTCTTCACCACAGGATTAGGACAAGGAGTGCTGCTAGCATGATCCTAATTACCCTATATACCTATTCTAGTCCCCAGCTGTTTGTGAAACAGACCATTTCCATATTAGGAGACATACGCTATATACTCGCACATAAGCCGACCCGCATATAAGCCGAGGGACCTAATTTCACCATAAAATGCTTGAAAAACTTATTGACTCACATATAAGCCGAGGGTGGTGTTTGGATAGTGGCTTTTTCTTCTCCCCTTAATCCCACCATTCTGGGCTGTTGATTGTAACATTATGACATCATAATACTGCTGTGTAAGACTGCAAGACTGCTTTTCATAAAACTCAGAAACAGCATTGTAACACAATCATCCCCCTTTTTTAAAAAAAGACAGATTTTTCAGAATGGAAGGAAGGAGGGGGAGGGATGTTGGTATTGAGTAAAGGGGTGTTCGCAAAAAACTAAAAATGGTGGGCATGGGGAAAAACCTGATTGCATGCATTTCTGCATTTCAGGAGGCCTGAATAAGAACCCCATTAGTCCCCGCTTTAAAAAAATGAAAACTGGTTTCCTGGGCATTCCTTTTCTGTGCAGCAAGTGATGGGGCAATTTGGGTCTGCATCTGAAGAGATGGATTTCAGTGCAAAAATGGACCAAACCCTCAACCTTTTAAAAATGCCAATCTGAGCCAAAATCCTAGTGCGGAAACGGAGAGGGACGGAGGCATCTGGAAAGAGACAGCTTCCTCTCCCTCCAGGGACTCAACTCCCCCAAGGCAGTCTGTTCGAGTTCCTGTCTCTGAAGTGACAATTTTTGCAGCCCCATAAACAACTCCCATCTAGTCAAACCTAGAGGACACAGAATCTAGGCTGAACCCGTCTAGCCGTATCCAAAGATAGCTTCGGCTTCTGTCAGTGCCTGACCCCCAAAGCTCAGCAGACCTGGCCTAAGCAGGCATCAGCAAAACACTTCCTTAGCTGGCTTTTCACAATACCAGCAGTGATCCTGTCCCCTGGGGCTGGTTGCCATCCCTTGAAAGAGCTGAGATGGTTTTAGGTGTGCCTGAAATGAGGGAAGAAGGCCCACTGGGAGGGCAGGCCAGGCCGTTGAGAATGAATAAAACAGAGCTCTAAAGGTCTGCTTTTAGTACCAATATCCCCACTCCCTCGGCATACTGAATCAGCAGCGTAACAGAGAGACAAGTCAGGAGTGAACAGCCCCACGCTTCGCCCATTCCTTCTGGAAGACAAAAAACAGCGAGTTTCCCATTGGCTCGTTGGCATTTGAATGGCAGAGGATTTGCCGTTCGGTGTTTATTGATGCTAAACGCAAGCCAGGCTGAAGGCTCACCACCTCCTCCATCTGCCGGTGCGCAAACACCAACCCCTGGAAAGGCCAAGTTTGAGAGAGCGGCCTCCTGGCTTCTCAGTTGTCAAGGAGCAACCGGATGACCGCAGGTGAGGCTGCATTATTTATGAGGGAGGCGATGTGACCCAAGGGAAGCCCTTTTAAAAGGGTGGGCAGATGTAAATCCATGCTCTTTACCCGTCTTGCATTTTGCAGATCCCTTCAAGGCGAGCATGAATAATGTACGTTCTGCTGGCTGGATATTTTCTCAAATATCTATTGTCAAAGAAGAAATGGGCGGTTTGTCCGGGACTGAGCTTAGGAGGGCACGCTTAGGGGGGTCAGAGGAATCTATCCCTCTTTTTATTTCTTTCCCAAGTAAGCGATTAGCATGCGAGAGTTTGTTCTAAAGCAGGGGTAGTCAAACTGCGGCCCTCCAGATGTCCATGGACTACAATTCCCAGGAGCCCCCTGCCAGCATTCGCTGGCAGGGGGCTTCTGGGAATTGTAGTCCATGGACATCTGGAGGGCCGCAGTTTGACTACCCCTGTTCTAAAGGGTATCTGTGGTTGGTGGACAATTGGAGATGTGGCTTTAATAGCCGTCGGTCTTTTAAACGGGCCGTGTTCGCTGAAAGATGAGCAACTGACTTTATTATTCTTGTTAATTGAGTTGCGGCCTGCCTGAAAACACAACTCAGCCAAGAAAGTGGCCATACCATTTAGCAGAAATGAGAAAAGATGTGCATTCATTAAGGGGTTTTCTCATTTCAGGCTATAGTAAAGAGAACCTGGCTGCCGCGGCATCTGCAAAGAAGGATGTGTCGCTCTGTTTCCAAGCACATTAGAAAATTAATCTTGAAGGGTGCAATTTTCAAACATGCCGGGCTGCAAAGAGTGCTGTCGTAGTTCTGAGCAGAAGAAAGATCCCCCAGCTTGAGTGAGCTAGCATGGCGTAGCGGTTAAGAGCGGCAGCTTCTACTCGGGCAAGCCAGATTTGATTCCCCGCTCCTCCACATGCAGCAGCTGGGTGATCTTGAGCTCATCACAGGCCTGATAGTTCTGTCCCCACAGAGTGGCCATATCAGGGCTCTTTCAGCCCCATCTGCCTCACCGGAGGTGTGTTGTGGGGAGAGAAAGGGAAGGCGGTTAGAAGCCGCTTTGAGACTCCTTCGGACAGTGAAAAGCAGGGTATAAAAACCAACCTCCTCTTCTTCAAGAGCCAGATCTGGATATTCACACTCGGCTGCAAAACTTCTAAAAAGAGCACTGATTTATGAGAAGAAAGAGAATGAGAAGGAAGAAGAGCCAAGCTCTCTCTAGTCTAGTGCTCTCGTCCAGTGGTCCCCAACCAAAGTGCAGCCGCAAACGTGCATGTGCGGACCTGCAGCGCATGCGTGGCGCCCGTATCCACCCCACCGGTCCGCAGTCTAAAAAAGGTTGCGGACCACTGCTCTAGTCCTAGGGCTCTGCTTGCCCAGAGGGCTTTAACAGCCTAAAGCAGTGGTTCTCAACCTGGGGGTCGGGACCCCTTTGGGGGTTGAATGACCCTTTCACAGCGGTCACGGCAGGGCAAGCAGCTTGGCCAGGGTGGCGCCATCTACACAACAATCTTGTGGGGGAAGATTAAGATAGGGCGTTTGTCTGTCTGGAGCTGCGGAAAAGAGCGAGATCGGCATGGTGGGCCAAGAGGCAGAACTGAACTGAGAAACCCTGGGGGGAGAAAAACTATTTATATACAATCATGGACAATGGATCTTCACGCCACTGGTCAGCTTCAGTTTAATTTCTGTGAAAGAACACTTGCATAGTTTTATAGTTGGGGGTCACCACAAAATGAGGAACTGGATTAAAGCATCATTATTATTATTATTATTATTATTATTATTATTATTATTATTATTATTATTATTATTATTATTATTATTTATTGCCCGCCACTCCCTTGCGGCTCATGGCGGGTTACAACATTTTAAAACCCCATTAAAATCCATTAAAACAACAACTACAGTTCGACATTATTAGTTAGCTAACTAACATGGCAAGATCGGCTAATCAACTTCCCCCTCCTACTACTGGCAGGTGGAGAGGGGATCCTGATGGTACCAGTCCCAATCCCAATCCCAGGTCCCGGGGGGGCATAGGTGTTAGCCTTGGCCTCAACCATAAACCTGGCGGAAGAGCTCCGTCTTGCAGGCCCTGCGGAACGATGGAAGATCTCGCAGGGCCCGCAGCTCTCCCGGGAGCTCATTCCACCAGGCAGGGGCCAGGACCGAAAAGGCCCTGGCCCTGGTCGAGGCCAGGCGTGCTTCCCTAGGGCCGGGAACGACCAGCAGATTTTCACCCGCAGAACGTAAGGCTCTGCGGGGGGCATAGGGCGATAGGCGGTCCCTCAGGTATGTGGGTCCCAACTCGCGTATAGCCTTGAAGGTTAGAACCAGAACCTTGAACCGGGTCCGGGCAGCAATTGGCAGCCAATGCAGCTGCCTCAGCACTGGCTGAATGTGGGCCCTCCAAGGTGTACCAGTGAGGACCCTGGCAGCTGCGTTTTGCACTAGCTGAAGTTTCTGGATCAAGGACAAGGGAAGGCCTGCGTAGAGCAAGTTACAGAAATCTATTCTGGAGGTGACTGTTGCATGGATCACTGTGGCTAAGTGTTCGGGGGACAGGTAGGGCGCTAGTAGTCGGGCCTGGCAGAGATGGAAAAATGCCTGGCCCGCTACTTTTTTGACCTGCGCCTCCAAAGTTAGGGAGGCGTCAATGATCACACCCAGGTTCCTGGCCTGGGACGCGATGGTAAGGTTCGTCCCTGGGTGGGTAAGTGCGCTTCCTGATCCCGCCCCCTACGTCCCAGCCACAGGACCTCCGTCTTGGAGGGGTTGAGTTTCAGGCGACTCTGCTCAAACCATTCTGTCACCGCTTCCAAACATCTGGCGAATGGTTCCGGGGGAGAGTCCAGGTGGCCGTCCATGAGGAGATAGAGCTGGGTGTCATCAGCGTACTGGTGGCAGCCCAGCCCAAAACTCCGCACCAGCTGGGTTGCGGCATTAGGAAGGTTAACAACCACTGGCCTAAAGACATATGCTTTAGGATGCTTAGGGCTGATCCTGCGTTGAGCAGGGGATTGGACTAGATGGCCTGTATGGCCCCTTCCAACTCTATGATTCTATATAATGTTATCAGTCTGCCTGTACAAGGTATTCTGCCTCGTTCTTTCTCTCCCCACTCCTCTTGTACTTCACCCTGACATTTGTTGCAGATGGCTATTAAGCCTTTCCAGATGTCATAGGGCAGAATGAGCTTTGGGGATGAGGAATGGGACAGTATAGCCTGACCTCATCAGATTTCAGAAGCTAAGCAGGTTGGGCATCTGTGTGGAAGACCACCGAGGAAGGCTTTGCAGAGCGACTCAGTGGCAAACCATCTCCACGTCATCGCTCGCCTGGAAAACCCTGCGGGATTGCCGTGTGTTGGATGCAACTTGACAGCTCTTTACACATATGAGCCGAACAAGTAATGCTCCAGTTCTCTATAATATGAAATGCCCCCTTTATGATGGAATGGAGTCTGGGAAAATATACTAGGAAAAGAAGTATTCCACAACATTTTTTAAAGTGCAGTTGCAACCATACAAGGACCACATTTGGATCAAGGACAAGCAGGGAGGATAGCAAGTTTTAAAAAAAATATATTTTTTCATCCTCCGTGCAGTTTTGCAGATCAAGGTCAACTGTCATAGTCCTTTAATGAAAGATCAGCAAAAATTGTACAACGGGGGCAATATCTATCATTAAACTCTGGGAACGGGGCAGAGGATTAAATTCCATCTCCCCCTCTTGCATTACCCTGATCTAAATGGAGCCTTCACATGCGTTTTCCAGAAAAGTCTGACGGAGAACCATTATATCCATCGCATCTGGCTTAACCCTAAAAGTTTAACCCCAGGAAACACAAACTAAAAAGTATACTTGTGAATTGCTCTGCAAATCATTTGTGTCACATCTACCATCTTCACCACTTAACTGTCCTTTTGAGGGAGGGTATTTCTTTCTTTCCCCAACAAAGTTGCATTGCTTTTGCATTAGAAAAAGGAAACAGAAATCAGGATGACAATAAAGTTGGATTTCTACAAGAGGGAAACCAGATTGAAAGAGGGATTTGAGGTTGAAGCCACAAGGTTGAGAATTTTTAAAAAATCATTCCTATTGGCTTCCCCCAACTGCGAAAATAAAGAAAATAAATTTAGAAGAAGGGGAAATGTGGGATATAAGAGATATAGACACAGACTAGGGCCCATTCTGCACACATAGGATAATGCACTTTCAATGTGCTCTGGCAGCTGGATTTTCCAGTGCAGAACAGGAAAATCTACTTCTAAATTGCTTTGAAAGTGCATTGTGTGTGGAATAGGCCCAGGTGCACTCTTTTGAAAAACACATGATAGAATATTTTCCCTCATCTGTTTTTTTAGGAATAGAGAGAAGGCATGGATAAGTGAGAGAAACTTTGCTTCACATTTGACTTCCTGGTCTGACTTTTCCCCATCCTATACTGGAGGTTTTTGTACAATATCAACATTTCTAGAAGAAGATCTGCTTCGATCGCAGAAACAGCCCTGGGCAACTAACAAAAACAGAGAAGGCAGCCAAAAGGAGCATTTGAAAAGTTTAAAGGAACTGATATTATGTGTAATAAAATCAGAGTCCATGTAGCACTTTTAAGACCAACAAAGATTTATTCAAGGTTCACGCCTTAAAGGTGCTACTGGACTCTGATTTTATTGTGGTACTTCAGACCAACACGGCTACTCATTTGAATCTACTGAGATGTGTGTGTTGGGGGAAGGGGGGTTGTCACAGTCAGAGTAGTTAAGATATGGAATTGACTGCCAAAGGAGGTGGTGAGCTCCCTCTCACTGGCAGTCTTCAAGCAGTGGCTGGACAGATACTTATCCTGGATGCTTTAGGCTGATCCTGCATTGAGCAGAGGGTGGGACCAGGTGGCCTGGATGGCCCCTTCCAATTCTATGATCCTATTCAATTCTCTTATAACGGTGGGAAATATGATTTCACTGAAATTTTTGCAACCCTGCTTTCCGTTCATATATCTTGGGTTCTCCATGATATTTATTGTTTAATCCCTGCATGTATAAATTGCAGTCCCACTGAACTGGGATCAAAGCTGCAGATATCGATGGGCTCGTTCCATTCCTGAAAAAAGCATCTAGAGCAGGGGTAGTCAAACTGCAGCTCTCCAGATGTCCATGGACTACAATTCCCAGAAGCCCCTGCCAGCATTTGCTGGCAGGGGCTCCTGGGAATTGTAGTCTATGGACATCTGGAGGGCCACAGTTTGACTACCCCTGATCTAGAGTAGGGGCCATGGCTCAGTGGCGAAGCATCTGGTTTTCATGCCAAAGTTTAATCCCCCAGGGTCACCAGTGAAAAAAGCTTGTTCTTCAGACCCTGGGGAGTTGCTGCCAGTCAGTCGACAAGAGTAACCTTGACAGAGTAATGGTGCAACTCATTATAATGCAGCTGCCGTGTTTTCGTTTTAAACTATTACAACTGCAGTCATTTCTTCTTTTGTACAATTGAACTCGGCCTAACTGATATGTATATCTCTTCTTCTTGATCTATCGATCTGTATCACCCACTGAAAAGGACTACCGCATTGAAAATGCACTGGAAGCATGAAGAAGACCTATGGAAAGGCGAGGAGGGCCAAAACAAAGACACATGCGTTGCTGTTGCCCCAAGCAAAATGTCGAATGGACAAATCTATCTAGACAGGGCAGCATTATTATGTTTTTTTAACTGCCAGGATGGTTTTCACTCAGATACAATGGTTGATGATGATGATAATACAACAACAACAAGCCTTTAATAGCATGTAAAAGTACAATATAAGAAGGGAAAGTGCAAAAGGATCCACTGCTAGTGAGAACAAAGGCAAAGATCATGCTTTAGACATAATACATTCACGATTTCTCATGGCAAGATATAAAAATGTTGCAACTGGTTCAATTATATATATTGATGATAATAAAGATAACAAGAAAAGGGAAAGAGGCTGTGTGGAAATAAATTGTATGGGTCACATTCTAAACTGGACTAAAGATTTTTTCACTTAATCACAAGATCTTCAGATTTTGTAACGGAATATATTTAAGCCTGACATAAGGGCACCAAGCAGCTGATAAGGCCTAGAGATCTCCTAGAATTCCAACTGGTATCCCTTTGATTTTCCCCATTCTGCCAATTTTCTGAAACGTCCATGATGTCTGTCATGGGATTTAGCACAAGACATTCCAGTTTCCCCATCCTGGGTCAGAACGTCTTAGGACTGGTTCTTGGCTATTAGCAGGGAGGTAAGTTTGATCTAAGCTGGACTGCAAAAATTGAAATCAATAGCACCTTTAAGATCAACAAAAAAGGCATGAGCTTTTGTGTGCAGGCACACTTCCTCATACAAGATGGAACAAGGATCATGAGAGTACAGATATATAAAGGTAAAGGTATCCCCTGTGCAAGCACCGAGTCATGTCTGACCCTTGGGGTGACACCCTCTAGCGTTTTCATGGCAGACTCAATAGGGGGTGGTTTGCCATTCCCTTCCCCAGTCATTACTGTTTACCCCCCAGCAAGCAAGCTGGGTACTCATTTTACCGACCTCGGAAGGATGGAAGGCTGAGTCAACCTTGAGCTGGCTGCTGGGATCGAACTCCCAGCCTCATGGGCAAAGCTGTCAGACGGCTGCCTTACCACTCTGCGCCACAAGAGGCTCATTACAGATATATAGAAAAGGTAAATTAGTGACAAATTAGTAAATTGCGTCATAGTATCCAAATTATGCCATATGATATTTCTTTGCTAAAACAGCTAATCAGTCCTTTTGAGTTCAGTTGTAGTTCACAAAAACATTGGAGAAATTAAATTGTCCATGTTAGGAATTAATGGCAGACATTTTCCCACTTGTGAAAAGAAATAAGAGAAACTAGTTGCTGGCCCCATCTGTCTCCGTCCAAGCATGGAAACATCCCTGCAAGTGACAAGCTGTGCTGGCAGGTTATTATGTCCTGAGACAAGAGAATTAAATTCGGAATTACATTACATATTACGAACATCACATTAGTCACATTGTCCCAAATAAAAGAAAAAGAAAAAGGGATTATAAGGAAGGTGGATATAAGAGTTGATTGAGATTAGCATGTACAGTGAGATAAAAAACCTATGTCCTTGTTGAGTCCAGGGTATACCATTGTTTTGAGCGCTATAATAACTTACATTTCTGCTGTCTTCCTGCTCTTGAAGTTCCTTTGCAATAAAACAGCAACTTTGAGGACCCTTATTGGATGACCTGGAAGGTTGAAATGGTCCCCTACAGGTTTCTCAATCCAGTGATTTTTGATGTCAGACTTATGTCCAGTAATTCTTTGGCAGAGGGTTTGACCATGCCAGCTTAAAAGCCCCCGTTTTTAACCACTACACCGCAATATCTACCCCATCATCCCTTAGAATTCAGTCAACTCAAGCCAAAGTTCCTGACAGCTTCCTTTTCATGCTCAACATTCTTCCACAGAGGCCCAGAAATACATATTCTTCTGAATGGTCTAAGAAATATTTGCCTGTCGAAAAGAAAGACCTGAAATCTCCTCTCTGGCTTGTTCCTTCCCATGGAGAAGGCTTTAATCATCCATTTGTATAACATCTGAACAGAATTCTGCCCTGCAGGCATTTGGCAAAAGAGCTGTGGGGCAACATGCTAATAACACAAATACAAATCCAGCCATTGGAGGCCTACACCAGACATCAATTTTAAATTAAAGTTCTCTCTTCACGGGAAAGAGTGGAGAAAGGAAGAGCTCCTCGTATTAGACTACGTTCTTGTTCAGGATATAATTTTACAAATCTTCAAAGTCTCTGGGGCACTTTCTGGGAATTAGATAATGCCGCCTTTGGAGATTTGAAGAACATCAGTAATTGATGTTCTATTCCCTTTCATGGTCTCCCATGGCTTTAAAAACAAGCGAGGCGAAGACTCCAGGTAGGCGGTTTGTATTAAAACACCTGATGAAAACGTACAATAATATAATGATTAAAGGTAAACAGTCGGCAGCCCAAATTCTTAAATGTATCTCTCTGTGGGATGCAAAGTTGGCGAAGACTTCTGGATTTCCCGGAGTTAGAGCTCATTTTCATAAGCAAAGTAGGAGCGAGATTAAAATTTGTCATTGCTCGACCGAGGTTCGGGGTGGGAAAAAGAACCGACTCCTCCCTGTAGCAGAAGAGGATGCAAAACTCCTTCATGGCAAATCCCAGCCCAAATCAACATAGGGATTCAGCACCAAATCACAGTCACACAGGGGGAAGGGGGGGCTAGCGAGGATACCGGAACCAGTGCAGTGTCCCACGGCAAAGAAAGAGAACTACAATGGGAAAAGTAGAGGAGAAAATTACACAGTAGGCAACAGTAGGCCTGAAGCCTTCTGTCCTCCTCCTCCTCACTTGCCCCTCTGCAAAGCAACCACACAAACCAAGAAAAGCCAGCCCCACAAAACACATTAGAAATATTTTAAAAGATTTTTAAAGATCTATTGGCCAGTCCATTGGCGTGGTCAGATGTCACACCCCTCTCTGGCCACCACGGCTGTTAATGGGGGCTGTTAGATAATGTGCTATTATTCCCTTCAGAGATTTTGTATTTTTCTCTAATTTTATAGGGTTTTAATTGAGGGGGCGGTTAATTGGAGATGGTGTGATTGTGTGTATCCTCTATGTAACCCACAACGAACCAGCTTGTCTGGGAGTGGCGGATAATAAATCCAATAATTATAATAAGGTTCTGAAAAGCAGGACCACGAAGGGGAAATAACAAGGCCTGGTAAGGGGTTCTCTTAATTTACCCACCAACTGGCCTCACACAAACACAAGCTGCAGGCCCAATGAAAACAAAATTAAGAAATAACCAGAACTGAAACAAGAGCAAAAAATAAACCAAAGAGGGCCAGAAGCCTTTGGCAACCTACCCACAACCCGGCATCCCCCAAGCCCTAGTCAAAATTAAAAAGAGAAGAGGAAAACTTTTGAAAGAAGATTCTCCTCAAATCAAACCATTTGAACTTGTCTTCGCCAGCAATGATCGGAAGGGGGCAGGGTAAAAGCCGGAACGGCCCGGCACAGCATTGAACAAACAAGGGTACCACAAAAAACAGTAGGATGCATTGTAGTCATTTGAAAACAATATTTAGAAATGAAAAGGTGGAAATACTCATCCTGCTGAGCATGACGTCTGGAACACCCCAGAACAGGCATTAAATCAACATGAATTACAGACACTGGAAACAGAACATGTTCATGATGTCTCACATCCAAATAATTAAGGAACAAGTTAAAAAGCACCATACCTAGTACCGAGCTCTGCAGTACCCACCTTCTACTGTGAAGATTGCTCATTTGTACTCACTCTCTATTTCCTGTTAATTAACCAGTATGCCACCTTGAGGCATACTGTAAGCCTTACAGTAGGCAGACCTGGCATCCAGAGAAGACGTCTATCTGCCATAGCCTTTCCTGTCGAACACCTGGTGACTGGGAATACAGAGTTACCTGCTGTAATCCTCTACAGGCAGATCTGGCCTTGGGAGTCTGCTTTGGAGGTCTTTCTGCCATCAACCAGCAAGCAGGTAGACCAGATCACTAGATAACAGATCCAGGGCCATAGACAGCCAGGGAGGTTGATAGCACCATCTGGAGGCTTCAGAGAGTTGATCCAGCTGCCGCTAGAATGGGTCTACCCACTAGTAGGAAAGAAAACCTGGAATCTGAAGAGGAAGTCTACCTGGCAGAGTCCTCCAGAAAGGAAGCCCTGGTCTTTGTCAAAAAGGTTTTCCTGCCACCATCTTCCATGAGGTAGAACACATGGAAGAGGTCTTCCCACCATGGGCTAATGGGGGCAGAGATGCCTGCCGGGAAAGCAGCTTTACTCAGTGGAGACCTCCAGTCCAGTAGAGCTGGCCCTGGAGGATTGGTCTGCACATTAAATCTCCTGTGGGTAGACTTGACCACCAGGAGGGGGAAATGTCTATCCAGAAGATGCCTCTAGGTAGTTAATACTGACACTGGAGGGAAGATCTGACAAACAGGTTTACCTTCCACTGACTTACTTAAGGTAGAGCTGGCCACCGTGAGAACAGGGCTTCCAGCCTTAAGCCTCTGGTGTGGGGGAGACTTTGCCTTAGGAGAATAGTTTTCCCCCTTGGGAGGCTGCTTTGGGTAAGATCTGGCCTTTGACCTAGTGCACATTTCTAATAGGTAGACCTTCCCTCCTGAGAACTTGATCCATCCTCCCAACAAATTTCCTTTGGGAGGCCAAGTCTACTGTCCCTTGGCAGCAAAAGACAACTTCAGAAGATGGGCCTGCAGTTCTGACGGCTGAACTGAGACAGTTCCAGGGCAGTCTAGGGCAATCATGGGGGTGGGGGGGGGATGCTAAGGAAGAAAAAGGAAATGTTCAAGAAATGGAGAGAAGGTCAGGTTTCTAAAGAAGAGTTTCTGTCCTTAAGTATATGAAAGTTTGTCATTTAGAGCAGTGGTCCCCAACCTTTTTATCACCGGGGACCACTCAACGCCGGGGACCACTCACCGGGGACCACTCAACACTTTTTACTGAGGCCCGGTGGTGGGGGGGTAGTTTACTCTTCTACTCTCAACCACTGCCCTAACGCTCTCGGATCGCTATGGTAATGTTTAAACATCCCTTCAAAATAGGATACAGACACGCCACATCAATGAAGTGTGTTGTAAAGGGCTGGGGGGGATAAAGTAAAGGGCCGGGGGGGGAAGGCGTCCTTCGGGGCTCACCTCCAATTAGTCGAAGGACCACATGTGGTCCACGGCCCACAGGTTGGGGATCGCTAATTTAGAGGAGGGCAGGGAAGGGTTCCTGCTGGCAGCAGAAGATAGGACCTGCAGTAATGTGTTTAGACTACATGTAGAATGATATCAGCTAGAGGTCAGAGGAATAGCAATCTGTTGATAAGTAAGGAGTTAGTTACTAAGACAAATAAACATATCAGATAAGAGATTGGATTTGTTAGGAAAAAAAAGAAACGCAAAATTGAAGAGGAAGATGTGATTAACAGGTTGGTAAGTAAAGGAAATATTAGTGAGAAAGTTGTAGGATTACAAGAGTATTATAAGGAATTGATGACATTGTATCAGTTTTGAGCAGTAAGATTTTTTTGTGATTAATGATTTTTTTGCAATTGTGATATAATATTGCATATCTCTCTTGTTTTAGTCTTACACTCATAAATGCTTTGCTAATCTCCCAAATAACGATTTCACTGACATCAGAAGTGTTATTTTTAAAATAAAAATTTATTTCATAAAACATGAAACCTGTCACAACTTGTCAAACAGGATATAAGTTTTTTTTAAATATTCTCAATGCAAAATACTGATATAACATTTTAATACAACGTTATTAACAGAAGATGATCAGTTTATAATCAGTACTACTCACCCAAGTTCAAACATAAAAAGCTCCCACACATGACATTCTCCATCACCGTCCAATTTATCCTGTCTCCTCCTCAAAATCCATCACCACAAGCAAACTTCTCATTCTCAAGGTACTCTGGCATCACATCTCAACTAAATTCTCCATCTGTACACCGCCCGTGGCGCCGCGGGCGCCACGGACTAAATAAAACAGTAAGGGGTTCTGGGGCGGGATGTGTCCGGGATGAGGAAGGGTCCGGATTGGACCCTTCCTCATGACAGACAACCGGAGGGACCAAACGGCAGGCGCGAAGCGCCTGCCGATTGGTCCCTCCGATTCCCAGCCCCAGCAACTGCGAGCCGCGCTCAGCGCGGCTCGCAGTTGCTCCCGGCCTGACGCGGTGAGAGGCGCGAAGCGTCTCTCACCGCGTCAGGCCGGCCCCAAGGAAGCCCCCGCCGCAAACACAACACAAGACACCAGCCGCCGAGAAGCTGCAGAGAAAAAAGAAACACCCCCGGAGGAGCCTTTCGCCGCTAGCGCGACGAGAGGCAGCAGAAAAAAAAACCCCTGTAGGAGCTCCAAGCCGGCGCGCCGACGAGAGGCAGCAGAAAAAAAAACCCTGCAGGAGCCTTTCGCAGCTCAACGCAGCAGAAAACAAAACCCTGTAGGAGCCTTTCCCAGCTCCAAGCAGCAGAAAAAAAAACCCTGTAGGAGCCTTTCCCAGCTCCACGCAGCAGAAAACAAAACCCTGAAGGAGCCTTTCCCAGCTCCAAGCAGCAGAAAACAAAACCCTGTAGGAGCCTTTCCCAGCTCCAAGCAGCAGAAAACAAAACCCTGAAGGAGCCTTTCCCAGCTCCAAGCAGCAGAAAACAAAACCCTGAAGGAGCCTTTCCCAGCTCCAAGCAGCAGAAAACAAAACCCTGTAGGAGCCTTTCCCAGCTCCAAGCAGCAGAAAAAAAAACCCTGAAGGAGCCTTTCCCAGCTCCAAGCAGCAGAAAACAAAACCCTGAAGGAGCCTTTCCCAGCTCCAAGCAGCAGAAAACAAAACCCTGAAGGAGCCTTTCCCAGCTCCAAGCAGCAGAAAACAAAACCCTGAAGGAGCCTTTCCCAGCTCCAAGCAGCAGAAAAAAAAACCCTGAAGGAGCCTTTCCCAGCTCCAAGCAGCAGAAAAAAAAACCCTGAAGGAGCCTTTCCCAGCTCCAAGCAGCAGAAAAAAAAACCCTGTAGGAGCCTTTTCCAGCTCCACGCAGCAGAAAACAAAACCCTGTAGGAGACTTTCCCAGCTCCACGCAGCAGAAAACAAAACCCTGAAGGAGCCTTTCCCAGCTCCAAGCAGCAGAAAAAAAAACCCTGTAGGAGCCTTTCCCAGCTCCACGCAGCAGAAAACAAAACCCTGTAGGAGCCTTTCCCAGCTCCAAGCAGCAGAAAACAAAACCCTGAAGGAGCCTTTCCCAGCTCCAAGCAGCAGAAAACAAAACCCTGTAGGAGCCTTTCCCAGCTCCAAGCAGCAGGAAAAAAAACCCTGTAGGAGCCTTTCCCAGCTCCAAGCAGCAGAAAACAAAACCCTGTAGGAGCCTTTCCCAGCTCCAAGCAGCAGAAAAAAAACCCTGTAGGAGCCTTTCCCAGCTCCACGCAGCAGAAAACAAAACCCTGTAGGAGCCTTTCCCAGCTCCAAGCAGCAGAAAAAAAAACCCCTGTAGGAGCCTTTCCCAGCTCCACGCAGCAGAAAACAAAACCCTGTAGGAGCCTTTCCCAGCTCCAAGCAGCAGAAAAAAAAACCCTGTAGGAGCCTTTCCCAGCTCCACGCAGCAGAAAACAAAACCCTGTAGGAGCCTTTCCCAGCTCCAAGCAGCAGAAAAAAAAACCCCTGTAGGAGCTCCAAGCCGGCGCGCCGACGAGAGGCAGCAGAAAAAAAAACCCTGTAGGAGCCTTGCCCAGCTCCACGCAGCAGAAAACAAAACCCTGAAGGAGCCTTTCCCAGCTCCACGCAGCAGGAAAAAAAACCCTGTAGGAGCCTTTCCCAGCTCCAAGCAGAAGAAAAAAAAAACCCTGTAGGAGCCTTTCCCAGCTCCAAGCAGCAGAAAACAAAACCCTGTAGGAGCCTTTCCCAGCTCCAAGCAGCAGAAAAAAAACCCTGTAGGAGCCTTTCCCAGCTCCACGCAGCAGAAAACAAAACCCTGTAGGAGCCTTTCCCAGCTCCAAGCAGCAGAAAAAAAAACCCTGTAGGAGCCTTTCCCAGCTCCACGCAGCAGAAAACAAAACCCTGTAGGAGCCTTTCCCAGCTCCAAGCAGCAGGAAAAAAAACCCTGTAGGAGCCTTTCCCAGCTCCAAGCAGCAGAAAAAAAAACCCTGTAGGAGCCTTTCCCAGCTCCAAGCAGCAGAAAACAAAACCCTGTAGGAGCCTTTCCCAGCTCCAAGCAGCAGGAAAAAAAACCCTGTAGGAGCCTTTCCCAGCTCCACGCAGCAGGAAAAAAAACCCTGTAGGAGCCTTTCCCAGCTCCACGCAGCAGAAAAAAAAACCCTGTAGGAGCCTTTCCCAGCTCCAAGCAGCAGGAAAAAAAACCCTGTAGGAGCCTTTCCCAGCTCCAAGCAGCAGGAAAAAAAACCCTGTAGGAGCCTTTCCCAGCTCCAAGCAGCAGGAAAAAAAACCCTGTAGGAGCCTTTCCCAGCTCCAAGCAGCAGGAAAAAAAACCCTGTAGGAGCCTTTCCCAGCTCCACGCAGCAGGAAAAAAAACCCTGTAGGAGTCTTTCCCAGCTCCACGCAGCAGAAAAAAAAACCCTGTAGGAGCCTTTCCCAGCTCCAAGCAGCAGAAAACAAAACCCTGAAGGAACCTTTCCCAGCTCCAAGCAGCAGGAAAAAAAACCCTGTAGGAGTCTTTCCCAGCTCCACGCAGCAGAAAAAAAAACCCTGTAGGAGCCTTTCCCAGCTCCAAGCAGCAGGAAAAAAAACCCTGTAGGAGCCTTTCCCAGCTCCAAGCAGCAGAAAACAAAACCCTGTAGGAGCCTTTCCCAGCTCCAAGCAGCAGGAAAAAAAACCCTGTAGGAGCCTTTCCCAGCTCCACGCAGCAGAAAAAAAAACCCTGTAGGAGCCTTTCCCAGCTCCAAGCAGCAGGAAAAAAAACCCTGTAGGAGCCTTTCCCAGCTCCACGCAGCAGAAAACAAAACCCTGTAGGAGCCTTTCCCAGCTCCACGCAGCAGAAAAAAAAACCCTGTAGGAGCCTTTCCCAGCTCCAAGCAGCAGGAAAAAAAACCCTGAAGGAGCCTTTCCCAGCTCCACGCAGCAGAAAACAAAACCCTGTAGGAGCCTTTCCCAGCTCCACGCAGCAGAAAACAAAACCCTGTAGGAGCCTTTCCCAGCTCCACGCAGCAGAAAAAAAAACCCTGTAGGAGCCTTTCCCAGCTCCAAGCAGCAGAAAACAAAACCCTGTAGGAGCCTTTCCGAGCTCCAAGCAGCAGGAAAAAAAACCCTGTAGGAGCCTTTCCCAGCTCCACGCAGCAGAAAAAAAAACCCTGTAGGAGCCTTTCCCAGCTCCACGCAGCAGAAAAAAAAACCCTGTAGGAGCCTTTCCGAGCTCCAAGCAGCAGGAAAAAAAACCCTGTAGGAGCCTTTCCCAGCTCCACGCAGCAGAAAACAAAACCCTGTAGGAGCCTTTCCCAGCTCCAAGCAGCAGGAAAAAAAACCCTGTAGGAGCCTTTCCCAGCTCCACGCAGCAGAAAAAAAAACCCTGTAGGAGCCTTTCCCAGCTCCACGCAGCAGAAAACAAAACCCTGAAGGAGCCTTTCCCAGCTCCAAGCAGCAGAAAAAAAAACCCTTTAGGAGTCTTTCCCAGCTCCAAGCAGCAGAAAACAAAACCCTGAAGGAGCCTTTCCCAGCTCCACGCAGCAGAAAACAAAACCCTGAAGGAGCCTTTCCCAGCTCCAAGCAGCAGAAAACAAAACCCTGAAGGAGCCTTTCCCAGCTCCAAGCAGCAGAAAAAAAAACCCTGTAGGAGCCTTTCCCAGCTCCACGCAGCAGAAAACAAAACCCTGAAGGAGCCTTTCCCAGCTCCAAGCAGCAGAAAAAAAAACCCTGTAGGAGTCTTTCCCAGCTCCAAGCAGCAGAAAACAAAACCCTGGAGGAGCCTTTCCCAGCTCCAAGCAGCAGAAAACAAAACCCTGAAGGAGCCTTTCCCAGCTCCACGCAGCAGAAAAAAAAACCCTGAAGGAGCCTTTCCCAGCTCCAAGCAGCAGGAAAAAAAACCCTGTAGGAGCCTTTTCCAGCTCCAAGCAGCAGAAAACAAAACCCTGAAGGAGCCTTTCCCAGCTCCAAGCAGCAGAAAAAAAAAAAACCTGTAGGAGCCCACGAGAGGCAGCAGAAAAAAAAAACCCTGTAGGAGCCTTTCACAGCTCCACGCAGCAGAAAAAAAAACCCTGACGGAGCCTTTCCCAGCTCCACGCAGCAGAAAACAAAACCCTGACGGAGCCTTTCCCAGCTCCACGCAGCAGAAAACAAAACCCTGTAGGAACCTTTCCCAGCTCCAAGCAGCAGAAAAAAAAACCCTGACGGAGCCTTTCCCAGCTCCACGCAGCAGAAAAAAAAACCCTGACGGAGCCTTTCCCAGCTCCAAGCAGCAGAAAAAAAAACCCTGACGGAGCCTTTCCCAGCTCCACGCAGCAGAAAAAAAAACCCTGACGGAGCCTTTCCCAGCTCCAAGCAGCAGAAAAAAAAACCCTGACGGAGCCTTTCCCAGCTCCACGCAGCAGAAAAAAAAACCCTGTAGGAGCCTTTCCCAGCTCCAAGCAGCAGAAAAAAAAACCCTGTAGGAGCCTTTCCCAGCTCCACGCAGCAGAAAACAAAACCCTGAAGGAGCCTTTCCCAGCTCCAAGCAGCAGAAAAAAAAACCCCTGTAGGAGCTCCAAGCCGGCACGCCCACGAGAGCTAGCAGAAAAAAAAAACCCTGTAGGAGCCTTTCACAGCTCCAAGCAGCAGAAAAAAAAACCCTGTAGGAGCCTTTCGCAGATCCAAGCAGCAGGAAAAAAAACCCTGTAGGAGCCTTTCCCAGCTCCAAGCAGCAGAAAAAAAAACCCTGTAGGAGCCTTTCCCAGCTCCAAGCAGCAGGAAAAAAAACCCTGTAGGAGCCTTTCCCAGCTCCACGCAGCAGGAAAAAAAACCCTGTAGGAGCCTTTCCCAGCTCCACGCAGCAGGAAAAAAAACCCTGTAGGAGCCTTTCCCAGCTCCACGCAGCAGGAAAAAAAACCCTGTAGGAGCCTTTCCCAGCTCCAAGCAGCAGGAAAAAAAACCCTGTAGGAGCCTTTCCCAGCTCCACGCAGCAGAAAAAAAAACCCTGTAGGAGCCTTTCCCAGCTCCAAGCAGCAGGAAAAAAAACCCTGTAGGAGCCTTTCCCAGCTCCACGCAGCAGGAAAAAAAACCCTGTAGGAGCCTTTCCCAGCTCCACGCAGCAGGAAAAAAAACCCTGTAGGAGCCTTTCCCAGCTCCAAGCAGCAGGAAAAAAAACCCTGTAGGAGCCTTTCCCAGCTCCACGCAGCAGGAAAAAAAACCCTGTAGGAGCCTTTCCCAGCTCCACGCAGCAGAAAAAAAAACCCTGTAGGAGCCTTTCCCAGCTCCAAGCAGCAGGAAAAAAAACCCTGTAGGAGCCTTTCCCAGCTCCAAGCAGCAGGAAAAAAAACCCTGTAGGAGCCTTTCCCAGCTCCAAGCAGCAGAAAACAAAACCCTGAAGGAGCCTTTCCCAGCTCCACGCAGCAGGAAAAAAAACCCTGTAGGAGTCTTTCCCAGCTCCACGCAGCAGAAAAAAAAACCCTGTAGGAGCCTTTCCCAGCTCCAAGCAGCAGAAAACAAAACCCTGAAGGAACCTTTCCCAGCTCCAAGCAGCAGGAAAAAAAACCCTGTAGGAGTCTTTCCCAGCTCCACGCAGCAGAAAAAAAAACCCTGTAGGAGCCTTTCCCAGCTCCAAGCAGCAGGAAAAAAAACCCTGTAGGAGCCTTTCCCAGCTCCAAGCAGCAGAAAACAAAACCCTGTAGGAGCCTTTCCCAGCTCCAAGCAGCAGGAAAAAAAACCCTGTAGGAGCCTTTCCCAGCTCCACGCAGCAGAAAACAAAACCCTGTAGGAGCCTTTCCCAGCTCCACGCAGCAGAAAAAAAAACCCTGTAGGAGCCTTTCCCAGCTCCAAGCAGCAGGAAAAAAAACCCTGTAGGAGCCTTTCCCAGCTCCACGCAGCAGAAAACAAAACCCTGTAGGAGCCTTTCCCAGCTCCACGCAGCAGAAAAAAAAACCCTGTAGGAGCCTTTCCCAGCTCCAAGCAGCAGGAAAAAAAACCCTGAAGGAGCCTTTCCCAGCTCCACGCAGCAGAAAACAAAACCCTGTAGGAGCCTTTCCCAGCTCCACGCAGCAGAAAACAAAACCCTGTAGGAGCCTTTCCCAGCTCCACGCAGCAGAAAACAAAACCCTGTAGGAGCCTTTCCCAGCTCCACGCAGCAGAAAAAAAAACCCTGTAGGAGCCTTTCCCAGCTCCAAGCAGCAGAAAACAAAACCCTGTAGGAGCCTTTCCGAGCTCCAAGCAGCAGGAAAAAAAACCCTGTAGGAGCCTTTCCCAGCTCCACGCAGCAGAAAAAAAAACCCTGTAGGAGCCTTTCCCAGCTCCACGCAGCAGAAAAAAAAACCCTGTAGGAGCCTTTCCGAGCTCCAAGCAGCAGGAAAAAAAACCCTGTAGGAGCCTTTCCCAGCTCCACGCAGCAGAAAACAAAACCCTGTAGGAGCCTTTCCCAGCTCCAAGCAGCAGGAAAAAAAACCCTGTAGGAGCCTTTCCCAGCTCCACGCAGCAGAAAAAAAAACCCTGTAGGAGCCTTTCCCAGCTCCACGCAGCAGAAAACAAAACCCTGAAGGAGCCTTTCCCAGCTCCAAGCAGCAGAAAAAAAAACCCTTTAGGAGTCTTTCCCAGCTCCAAGCAGCAGAAAACAAAACCCTGAAGGAGCCTTTCCCAGCTCCACGCAGCAGAAAACAAAACCCTGAAGGAGCCTTTCCCAGCTCCAAGCAGCAGAAAACAAAACCCTGAAGGAGCCTTTCCCAGCTCCAAGCAGCAGAAAAAAAAACCCTGTAGGAGCCTTTCCCAGCTCCACGCAGCAGAAAACAAAACCCTGAAGGAGCCTTTCCCAGCTCCAAGCAGCAGAAAAAAAAACCCTGTAGGAGTCTTTCCCAGCTCCAAGCAGCAGAAAACAAAACCCTGGAGGAGCCTTTCCCAGCTCCAAGCAGCAGAAAACAAAACCCTGAAGGAGCCTTTCCCAGCTCCACGCAGCAGAAAAAAAAACCCTGAAGGAGCCTTTCCCAGCTCCAAGCAGCAGGAAAAAAAACCCTGTAGGAGCCTTTTCCAGCTCCAAGCAGCAGAAAACAAAACCCTGAAGGAGCCTTTCCCAGCTCCAAGCAGCAGAAAAAAAAAAAACCTGTAGGAGCTCCAAGCCGGCACGCCCACGAGAGGCAGCAGAAAAAAAAAACCCTGTAGGAGCCTTTCACAGCTCCACGCAGCAGAAAAAAAAACCCTGACGGAGCCTTTCCCAGCTCCACGCAGCAGAAAACAAAACCCTGACGGAGCCTTTCCCAGCTCCACGCAGCAGAAAACAAAACCCTGTAGGAACCTTTCCCAGCTCCAAGCAGCAGAAAAAAAAACCCTGACGGAGCCTTTCCCAGCTCCACGCAGCAGAAAAAAAAACCCTGACGGAGCCTTTCCCAGCTCCAAGCAGCAGAAAAAAAAACCCTGACGGAGCCTTTCCCAGCTCCACGCAGCAGAAAAAAAAACCCTGACGGAGCCTTTCCCAGCTCCAAGCAGCAGAAAAAAAAACCCTGACGGAGCCTTTCCCAGCTCCACGCAGCAGAAAAAAAAACCCTGTAGGAGCCTTTCCCAGCTCCAAGCAGCAGAAAAAAAAACCCTGTAGGAGCCTTTCCCAGCTCCACGCAGCAGAAAACAAAACCCTGAAGGAGCCTTTCCCAGCTCCAAGCAGCAGAAAAAAAAACCCCTGTAGGAGCTCCAAGCCGGCACGCCCACGAGAGCTAGCAGAAAAAAAAAACCCTGTAGGAGCCTTTCACAGCTCCAAGCAGCAGAAAAAAAAACCCTGTAGGAGCCTTTCGCAGATCCAAGCAGCAGGAAAAAAAACCCTGTAGGAGCCTTTCGCAGATCCAAGCAGCAGAAAACAAAACCCTGAAGGAGCCTTTCCAAGCTCCAAGCAGCAGAAAAAAAAAACCCTGTAGGAGCTCCAAGCCAGCACGCCCACGAGAGGCAGCAGAAAAAAAAAAACCCTGTAGGAGCCTTTCCCAGCTCCAAGCAGCAGAAAAAAAAACCCTGTAGGAGCCTTTCGCAGATCCAAGCAGCAGAAAAAAAAACCCTGAAGGAGCCTTTCCCAGCTCCAAGCAGCAGAAAAAAAAAACCCTGTAGGAGCTCCAAGCCAGCACGCCCACGAGAGGCAGCAGAAAAAAATTAACCCTGTAGGAGCCTTTCGCAGCTCCAAGCAGCAGGAAAAAAAACCCTGTAGGAGCCTTTCGCAGCTCCCAGCAGGAAAAAAAAAAAACCCTGTAGGAGCTCCAAGCCCAGCAGAAAAAAAAAAAACCCTGTAGGAGCCTTTCGCAACTCCAAGCAGCAGAAAAAAATTAACCCTGTAGGAGCCTTTCGCAGCTCCAAGCCGGCGCGCCCACGAGAGGCAGCAGAAAAAAAAAACCCCTGGAGGAGCCTGTCGCCGCTTCAAGCCGGCGCCCTGGGAGCCCCGGCAGCCGCGCACAGCGCTGCTGCTGGCGGCTCCCTGCCCTCATGGCCCCAGAACACAATGGAGCCGCCGGGAAAGCCGCAGAAGAACAAAAAAATGCAGAGGAGCCGCCGCAGCCCAGCGCACCACACCTGGTGCTCCTCGGCAAAAACTACGAGACGCCGAGGAGCCGCCGCCCGCCTCCTCTTTCAGGTAGCCTGTCCCTCGCTCTGTCCCTCGCCTGCCGCTCGCTCTGGTCCCCACCTGCTAGCGCCCATTGTCTTCTTCATACAATGGGCTTTTTTACTAGTATATCTATATTTTTGCAGATAAGTTAATCAATAAATATGTTTGTTTAGTGTTATTATGTCAAGTAATGAACACAGGACAATTCTTTCCCTTCTAACACTTGGCCTAAGTTCACAGAATCAGCATTTCTATCAGCTGGCTCTCTAGTCTTCCAAAGAAGGAGAACCCACCACCTCCCGACGAAGCCTGTTCCACTGAGGAACTGCTTTAACTGCCAGGAATGAATGCAGTGACTAGCTCCCTCTAAGGGGCTATTGCCATTGGTTGGTTAAGACAAAAGACAGGAAAGTCCGGCTTCAGGAGCAGGAAAACTCAGTACTGTATCTCTTTAAAGTTTAAATGGCTGAATCACCTGAATTAGATTGAACTGATTTGCACTGCTTTGATTCAGACCATTTAAACCTACGGGGATGGTGAATCGACTCGGAGACATCCAAATCAAGCACAAATCGGCTTTGATTCAAGGGTTTCTTGGGAAATCCAAGTTGACTTGCATATCCCTACATCCGCATGTATGCCTCATGTTTCTGCTCTGCATTTTTGCTCAGTGGAATTTATATAAGCACAAGGCTGTGGGTGGAGACTACACTTGGCAGTAGAACTGACTTTAAGAATAAGTCGGTTTATTAAAGAACAAGAAATTTTATAAGACAGCAAAGGGAGTGGGCTAATCTAACTGGGAGAGGGGAATAAAACCAACAGTTCTCTGAAGAACCGGAGAAACCATAACAAACCAATCAAGAGACTGGAAGAAAACAATTTGAAATAGGGGGGAGTCCCTAACCTTGCTATGCTAGCCAGCTGTCCCCTTTACTGCCCCTGCAGGATGTTCTAGCCACCATTCCATATTTCTGCACATTAGATCTTGCATATTCCCACAAAGGTTTGCCCACCCATGTTTTGCTATTTAGAAAGAATGGACTACTTCCTTGCCAGCACAGGAAACAGACGGATTGGAACAATTAGGCAGAGGCTCAAAATGGCATCCAAGACACAACATGAACCTGACACATGAGGTTGACATTGAAACACTTTAACTTATAAGAAGGTACGGCTCATACCATCATAGACTGCTGCCCTTTAAACTTCCAAAGTTATATGTTTTAAAAGGTCCCCCACCACCCCCTCAATAGGAAACTATCTTGACTCTAAAGATAGCAACTTCATCAGTGTTGGCAGCTTAATAATAGTTCCTGACCCGCTTGCCTAGTGTGGGGAATGACAGCGGGATTAATTTACAGAGGATCTGCTTGTATAACCGCCAGAACCTTGCCTCGCCAACAGGTGACTGAACCAACGCGAAAGTAAACAGAGTAATGAGAACATTAAATAATATAATGAGTCTCTATTGAACAGCTGACATTTGGAGCAGCGCCTCCTTTCAAAGCTCTCTTCCTAATGAGTGGGCTTTTTGCAGGTCTATTGTTTTAAATGGAAAAGAGGTGACGTCCCGTAATTGTTCTCTGTTGTATAAGAAATGCCAATCTGTATTATCGTCAAATGCTATTGTTCCTGGCCCTGTTTTATTATTAGGATCTTTGGTATTTGGTTTTAATCATGCAGCAGCAGCCTTTGTGCTAACGGGCCTTATTTCTTTCTTCTTTCTGTTCCACGGCTGTATCCTGTTAGGGAACAGTCCTTCCAATTTGCTGATAGTCATGCGGAAAGGGAGAACCAAGTTATAGAACTCCAGAGCAGGATCTCCTATCTCATTGAACCCGTGGGAACTCCAGAATCTTGAGAATGGGGTCAGAAGCCACCACAAATCATTGCCATGGTAGAGAAGGCTAGTTACAAAATGGTCGCCATTGGGTACTTGGTCCTTCACAAAATGGTGGGCTAGAGCAAGCAGAGCATCCTCCCATCAAGGTGATAATTGTTTCTGAATGGATGCCACCATCAATGATGCCCCCCAGGTTTATCTAAAGCAAGGGTAGTCAACCTGTGGTCCTCAAGATGCCCATGGACTACAATTATGGTCTAAAGCACCTAATGAGCCAATGAGGTAAAGGAAAATCAAGACTGGCTATTTATTTTGAGAAGATGGGGTGAAACATGCTGTCAAGTTGCAGTTGACATATGGAGACTCTGTAGAGTTTTTAAGACTTAAGGCAAATAGAGGTGGTTTACCAATACCTGTCTATGTATGGACTTTCTTTGTACTAACCATAGTCAGCCTTGCTTAGCTTCTGAGATGTGATGAGTTCAGGCTACCTTGGACCATCGAGGTCAGGGCAAGGAGCAAATAGGCACCAGGATCACAGAATCATAGAGTTGGAAGGGGCCATACAGGCCATCTAGTCCAACCCCCTGCTCAACGCGGGATCAGCCCAAAGCATCCTAAAGTATCCAAGAAAAGTGTGTATCCAATCTTTGCTTGAAGACTGCCAGTGAGGGGGAGCTCACCACCTCTTTAGGCAGCCTTTTTTTACCAGAAAACCATAGGTGGCCCCTTGGGGCCTATGGTTACTATGTGAGGGATCATTCGTCCGCTTTAGGGGGGAAATGGTTCCTTGCACACATTATCTCCTGAAATCCATAGTTACTGTATCTTCTCTAGCCATATTCCTGCTCTTGAAGAAAAGATCTGGGCATGTAAGGTTCTGAGATGATACAAAACAGATGTGTTGCTGGTCTTAAATGAAATCTATGGATTTGCCTCCAGGCACAGCAGACTTGAGTTGGCCCTGTAGAAAGTATGCATACGAAACTCAACGTACTTTATTAGCCTTTGGGGCAAGTAGCTTTTCTGGTCGTGCCACCAGCACTCATCCAACTGCCTGAGTACCTCGAGACATACCTGGAGAACAGCAGAGAAGAATATTCTTTCTGCTGACATTGCTCACATCCAAGCAAGCCCATTTAAGCCAGTCATTTCTATTAAAGCTCAAGAAAGGAAACATTTTAAAGAGGAGGAAGAAGAAAAGGGTACATTGGTCTACATCCTTGTGAATGGGTTACTAGTTTAAACAAACTTTTAGAACTGCTGTTTTGTTTTATTTATTTACTAGTAAATAAGCCCGCTGCAGGCTTAATGCAGCGGGCGCTAGCGGGGCTGGAGAGGCGCGCTGGGGCGGCTCGGCCTGGGAGGCGTGGTCCCGCAGCACGGCCTACCTAGTCATGGGCGAGATCGTCGGTGGCTGGGGGGGTCGGCGGCTAGGCGATCCGCGGCGGCGCTGGGCATTGCGGCGCAAGTGTGGCCGGAGGATGGGAGGCCGGGTGGGCCGGACGCGTGCGGGGCAGGCGATTGCCGATTGGGTCCTCCGAGTGTCAGTCCGGGGGAAGGGGCCTATGGGCACCCTTCCTCATCACAGACAGGGCCCACCCTCAGGGCCCTTACCGAATTATTTAATCCGCTCCGCTAGGAGCGGGTTAAAGATATTCCTCTCCTGCCCATCCATGCCTTACAATAACAACCTCCCACTACCCCAGAAGGGCCTATGGGGACCATACAGAGAGTGACCCGATCTTACTAGGCTGGCCTCAACCAAACGCCTGGCAGAAGAGCTCTGTTTTGAAGGCCCTGTGGAACTGTGCTAGCTCTGTCAGGGCCCTCAGCTCTTCCGGGAGCTCATTCCATCAGGCCAAGGCCTGGCATACCTCCCAAGGACAGGGGACCACCAACAGATGCCGAGCAGAGAGCCCTGCGGAGGGCTTAAGGAGGCAAGCGGTCCCTCAGATATGTAGGGTCCAGGCTAAAGATGTCCTTAAAGGTAAGAACCAAAACCTTAAACCTCATCCAGAAGCTAACCAGCAACCAACCCAGTTGCCTCGACACAGGCTGGATATGGGTCCTCCAGGATGACCGTGTAAGGACCTTAGCAGCCGCATTTTGAACCAATGGCAATTTCTGGATCAGAGAGAAGGTCAGTCCTGCGTAGAGTGAGTTACAGAAGTCTAATCTGGAAATGACCGTTGCACAGATCACTGTGGCCAAGTGTTCTGGGAACAGGTAGGGTGCTAGTAGCAGGTGGTAAAATGCCACTTGGGCTACCCTCATGATTTAAGCCTCCATAGACAAGGAGGCATCAAAGATCACCCCCAAATTCCTGGCAATAGATGCATCCATAAGCTGTACTCCATTCAGGATGGGAAGACACGCTTCCTGGTCCTGCTCCAGTCTACCCAGCCACAGGACCTCTGATTTGGAGGAGTTGAGTTTCAGGTGACTCTGCCTGCGCCATCAGATACCACTTCCAGACATCTGCCAAATGTTGCCAGGGCAGAGTCCATCCATCCATCAGGAGAAAGAGCTGTGTGTCATCTGCATACTGGTGAAAACCCAACCCGAATTTGTGGACCAGCTGTGCCAGAGGGTGCATATAGATGTTAAAAAGCATGGGGTTGCAAAAGGGAGTGCAAAAGGGGTGAAAACTCTTCTCCCATGACTACCCTCTGTGTCCTGTTCTGGAGGAAGGAGATGAGCCACTGTAAGGCTGTCCCCTCAATCCCTTAACGCAGAGGTGGTGCGCTAGCAACTCGAGATCAATCACATCTAATGCAGCCATCAGATCTAAGAGTACGAGGAGCACTGAACTGCCCTGATCCAGCTGGCATCGGAGATCATCCATCAAGGCAACCCGTGCAATTTCTACCCCTTGGCCAGGTCAGAAGTCTGACTGGTATGGGTCCAGGACTGGAGTTTCCTCCAAGCGTTCCAGGAACTGGTCTGTGGTGCCCCTTCTCAACCACCTTACCCAGAAATACCAAACAAGACCAGGCAGTAGCTTGGGGGGTCCCACGGATCCAGCGATGTTTGTTTCAGAAGAGTGCGAACTACTGCCACCTTCAATCCTTCGGGGAATTCTCCAGATTCTAAGGAGAGGTTGTCAATATCCCTCAAAGAGCCTCCTGTCCATTGGTTGGCCAATTGGAGCAGCCATGACGGACAGGGATCCAGCTGGCAAGTGGTCACCCTCACTGACCCCAGCAACTTGTTGTTTGAGCCCACGAAGGGCTGGATGTCATGGAACCTGCATTTCTGTATGAAAACTGCACGTAAAAGTTTTTTAAAGGCAAGGCAGGGAATAGGACATAGGAGGAATATTCTGCGATCATTTGTATAAGCGGCCTGCCTATCTAAAGAGGTGGCGTGAGCAGACCAAATGTAGCTTTTTGATGTTCTTCTGTAAATATTAAGGGCGACCACTGCTGGAATCAAACATTCTAAAAAGGCATTCCACCCGACATTAAACGGGAAATGGCAAACCCTCCTATTTGATGTCTGTTTCCTCAATCCGACATCTCTATGTTTGGGTATAGGTGATGTTCCCTTGATGTGGTGATATGGATCAGCAGACCATCTGACACCTTCCTGCACCACAACTTTCATGACTACAGAGCGGGAGGGAGGAAGCAAGATATCTAAAGGTAGTTCATTGTAAAAAAAAAAAACACCTCTTTTTAAGCTAGTTTTTTTTTTAACAGTCTGTAAAACTCTACCAGAATTCTAGTTGAAGCAAATCAACAGCCAATACACGCTCCGGAGGGAAAATGCGGGATGATTTATGAGACAGTAAAACACTTTTTTTTTTCTAGCTAATTGCCTTATGACTCCAAGCACTGCCTTTTATTTTTGCTTTGGTCTTCTTCTTTTTTCTCTCTCTCTAAGCCTCTAATGCTTGAAACCCTCCCTCCAATTTGCATCCTTCTATTTTGTTTACTGATTGCAAATGCCTGTCGATGTGGCTGGAACTGCACTTGACTTAATTAGTTTTCTTGAGGGCTGTGCAAATGAAGTCGGAGATTCTGTAATGTGACAGTATGTATGCCGTGGCAACCGTCTGACTTTTGCTGTTTAGCGAAATCCCTCCGAGTAGAGAGAGCTGGGGATTCATTTCTATCAATAATTGAAAAATTGTCACTCTTGTCTTTATTTAGACACCTGTCTGGAGTCGCTAACTGCATTGTTAGGAATTGCCATGGGCGAGGGGAGTTCCCTGCATCTTTTTGTTTTTAAACTTTGATTAAAGCTAACAGTTCCCTGGGAACAAACCCCATGGAATAAAGGGGAACATACTTCTGAGTGGACTTGCTTAGGACTGCTCCCTTAAAGATCTCAGACTGACCCTGTGTCCCCCAGAGATTTTCAGCCAGTGCTGTGGGGCCAACCAGTCAGATCTTTATTATGGTCAATGACCAGCATGAAGAGGAAGAGGAGTGCGGACTTCTAATCTGGCATGCTGGGTTCGATTCTGCACTCCCCCACATGCAGCCAGCTGCTCGGTCAGAACAGTTTTATCAGTGCTGTAGCAAGCCCAAGGTCACTCCGTTGGCTGCATGTGGGGGAGTGCAGAATCGAACCCGGCATGCCAGATTAGAAGTCCGCACTCCTAACCACCACACCAAACTGGAAACTTAACAATCGGTTACAAAACAGGGACCAGACAGTAAAAAAGCATAAAACAGGTGAAAGCAATTTACAAATAACATAAAATAGCTTACGCTATAAAATTGCTAAAAGCATAGATTAGATTATACACGCAGGGAATTATTCTGATCACAGCTCTCTGAATTGTCAGGTGTTACTCATCTTATGCCGAATTTTCGTGGCTGTGGGGCACTGGTGTGCTATTGGTGGACCCAAGATGCACTTGCAACATATCTTCCAACATTTCTTGTTCTATTTACAGCTGATGGGTCCTCTTCTGCTTAGCTTCTGAAATCTGCTGACATCAGGCTACGCTGGGCCATTCAGGTCAGGATCGTTGCATCTCCGGAACAAAGAGAGCAGCCTTTATTTGAACGGGTCCACTGGCTGCAGCGCTCGACACGTTTGCTTAAGAGTAAATACCTCAATGGAGTTTGCTGGGGCCCACATAGAAGCATGCATCCACAGCTCAGTATGACTCATTCTGTGTGCCCGAGACCTTTAGGTGTATGTTGCTGAAACAGTAGCATCCCCATCTCTCAGTCCCCCTGCATGGAAGGGAAATTTCAAAAGCAATTTGGAATATGGCCCGAGGAGTTCTCTCGCTCAATGAGCAAGAGTTAAAAAAAAATTCCCACTGGGCATGTCTGGTGTGTTTTACAAGCTGCCTTTGGAATCTAGTCAAAGCATACAAAGTCCAGCAAAGTCCTCTCATATGAATGTACAAAGCTGCTGCTTTATTCTGAGTCAGACTTGTGGCCCATCTGTTTTCTGTGACCAAAGACCAAGGAAGGGTTTTCCCTTCTACCCACTTCCTGAGAGGGGTGGGATTAGTGATTCTAGGGCACTGGGCAAAGGACTGGGATTGGACCAAAGAATGGCTGCCACTCCACTGACAGACCCTCCTTAATGGGGAGTCAGGGACAGGACAGGGATGGTCCTCATCCCATGTGAAGTAGGCAGGAGCCCCCACTGCCACCAGAGGCCACCTGTCTGAGCCCCAGTTGGAGCAGGTGCAAGTGGCAACAGGATCCTGTGTTTTTCCACACCCCTCAGGGGGCCAAGCGGGGCCTGGGTCCGTTCCCCATATTGCCCATTGGCTAAGGCCACCTCTTCAACTGGAAGGCTAGGGACAGAACTTCCTCCTATATACCAAATATTCAATTATGGTCCCTCCCGAAAGGGATCTCAACTCTTCAATTTGTTCCATTAAATAGTGTAATGATTTTAATGGGTCCAGAACTGTCAAAACCACATCATCCTCTTAACTTTTCATTGTAAATTCTATGTCATCTACTTTTATTCCTTCCTTGTGTCTTGTCTAATATTTGTAGATGAGGCACTATCACTCAGATGAATAAGAAAAGTGACAGTGGACAACCTGGGCCTGTTCCTTTTTTGACATTGCTTCTGTTAATTTTCCATTTATTAAAAAGTCCATATTCTGAAGTACATTCAGTAAAGAAGGGGGGGGTGGCTGTGTTAGGTTATCAAACACTTTCTCTGCATCCAAATTTTTTAAAAAGCTGCTTTCTTTTTTCTTATCCACAAATTCAATTGCACATATTATAAAACGTGAATTATCTTTCATGTACCTCTTTGGGAAAAGGCCTGTTTGATCAACATATATGATGATGATGATTATGATTTATTACCCGCCACTCCCTCACGACTTGTGGTGGGTTACATAGATTAGGGTAAAAACCTATAAAACCCTCATTAAAACCCCAAACATAAAAATTACAATCATTAATGAGATCAAAAAAGAGAAAGATGGTACAGTGAAAAATAAGACCCTCACTGTTCTCAGAACCCCCAACAATTTGCATCGGAATTATTTGGTTTATATATTCTTAACCTTTCTGTCATTATTGTGCCAAAGATTTTGTAGCCTACGTTGAATAAAGAAATAGGTCTGTATTACCGTGGTGGTGTTGCATCACTACCTTCTTTATATATTGATTTTAATAATTTTATTGTGGGAATTAGGGGATTTTACTATGATCTATTTTATTGTAAACCGCCATGAGCCCAAGGGGTTGCCACATCAGAGATATTGGCTTTCTTTCTATTATCTTGTTTCCAACTTTTTGTAATGGTATCATTAAAACCTATTCAAAATGTTTATATTACATTGCCCACCTGGGCCTGGTGATTTACCCTTTTTCATATTTTTAAAGCCTGGAATTTTTTTTGAATTGTTATTGTTTATTTTTTTTTATTCTAGGACAGTGGCTCCGGAGTGGCAGGAGAGGGTGGCCTGGGGCCCCGCGCACACGCGGCAGCCCCAGCACAAACGCGCATGCGCGGACTGCCGGACACATGCATTTGTGCCCGGCAGGGGTGCAAACGTACGTGCGTGGCAGTCCGCGCATGCGCGTTTGCCACGCCGCCATGCCGCCGGCCACGGCTCCCTCTCCCAGCCTCTCCGGGCCGCCAGCAAATCGGCCGCCAAAGCGGCCGATTAGCTTGCGGTTCGGCAAGCTTCTCTTCCCCCCCCCCTCCCGAAACAGGAAGCTTGCCGGGCCGCGAGCTAATCAGCCGCTTTGGCGCCCAATTTGCTCGCGGCCTGGCGAGCGTCTCGCTTCGGGGGGGCGGGAAGAGGGAACAAATAAGGACCCATGCAGCTGCATTTTACACCAGATGCAATTCCAGTTCAGGGCCAAGGGTAGCCGTGCATAGACAGAGTTGCAGTAATCTAACTGAGATCATTATGGCCAGGACTCCTAGGGTGAGACAGGGTGCTAGTAGCGTCACTTGGCTAGTAGCTGTACTTGGCTGATAAAGCTACCTCTGTAAGGTTTATGATTGGCAAATATTTTCAGTTGAATCCCTGCTTTATCTAAATTTATTGTTAGATTTTAACAATTAACAGGAATAAGACAAAAATGTACATGAAATTCTTAACACAACCACAAGAAGGGCAAAGCTGGCTGCAACCTGATTGGCCCTATTCCAACTTGGACAGCTGGGCACGTCCCACCCCCTAGGCTGTTTCACAAATATATAGAAGAACAACAATGGATAAGGATTTATAATAATATATAGTAACGATGAAATTTCTAACCTAGATGTAAAACATATTCGTTATTGAATTCGGAAATTAAAGTGTTGGATATAAATGTACCCCAATAGAAGTATTATTGTAGTTTATGGATGATGTTCTCAAAAATCTGATGAAGGAGATGTTGGGGAGAAACATTTTCTGTTTCAGACACCCTCTGTTGCATGATTATTTTTCTGATATGCATAATTACGATATGCAGCCCCTTTTTTTTCATTTCTGTATTCCTTTCACATCTTTCCTTTGTTTTCTAAAAAACAAAAAATATATCTGACAAAAAACAAAAAGCAAACCTATGGTCCCTCTGCACTCCACAATGCCAAGTACAAGGAAAGCCAGCAGCTGATGACTCTTAGAAGACTTGGAAACCAAAGATTTTTTCCCTACAAATAAAAGGACAAATTGATGCCACTTTCGGGAACACTTGTGCATATCTGCATAACTACCCACCCAAGTGGCTTTTCTTTTCTTTTCTCTCTCTCTCTCTTTTTTTTTTTTTTGCTGCAGAATAATTATTTTTTCTTCTTCTGAGCTTTCCCCCTGAATGTGAGGAAATCACACTAGCTGGCTTGTTCCGTTTGAATAGAAGCAGTGAGTGAGTGTTTCCATTCCGAGAATGCAACATATTCATTCTATCTGCCACGAGATGCAAATGCGCGGTATCAATGTCAAGTAATAAAATTAAACTGTATTGTCCTGTACTAGCTTGCGTGCTGGAACTGCATTACCGCACTTCTCTTTGTCTCTCGTTGCCAATAGCTCATTATTCCTGACAAGAACTGGTTATTTGGAAGCGGCATAATTTGTTAAGTTGCCTGTGCCTTCCCAGTTGAAGCATCAGTCCTTTTTCTCCGTTTCCAAATCTATAATTAGGTGTTTTTTTTTTTGAAGAGTTCCACTGCTCCGTTTCAAAAGAGCCGTGTATTCTCTCTTTGTACGGAATACGTAGATCTTAGTGTCAAAGCAGGCTACTTCGTCGTTTCATTTGCATGCAAATACCAAACATTTATTTTGCATTTGTATATCATTTCAATTTCCTTTGTTCTCCCCCAGAAACAGAGAACATAAAATAACGGTCTCTTCTTAAGGAATCTTGGTCTGATCTTACACTTGGTATGTCGAAATACTTATGGGTGCCCAGGTCGCATGACTATTTCAGGACAATTTAATAACTTTTTGGAATTATTGCTAGACAATCATACTTCTTAAAGTCTGAGTCAGATGTTAGTTTCTTCCCAATTATGTGTGAGTGTGCACCTGTGAGTGTTTCTTTTCAACTGTATCCAAGATGTTTTCTTCGGTTTACAGTCAGAAATTGCCAGTGGCAAGTGACAAGAGACTTGATTAGTAACCTGTGGGTGACAGTGTTCAAAGAGGAAGAATTCTGGATTCACTTTGCGATGCATCCTGACCCCAAAAGTGGACCAGGGTCATAGTGTTATATTGCTCATTAAGATTATTATGCCTTAATATATATGCTTTTTAACTAGGGATAGGCACTTACCACATTCCAGAAGTTCAGTTCAGTTTGTGGTTTGCTGCTGACCCACAATTGGAATAATGAACCCATATGAACCAGGAGGTTTGTTTGTGACCTTAGACACTTTGTATCAGGTTGAGACCCATTTACAGTTTAACTCCCTGCTTTCTGTTCTCTGCTGCTTTGTGCTCCCCACATAAAGCTTTAGGAAGCAGAAAACAGAGATCCATTAAAACAAAAATTTCCGCTGCTCAGATATTTGGTTTAAATGGCTGGGAACCATTTAAGTCACTGTTTTCTGCTCCCTGTGAAAACAACTGCCAGTGAGCTATTTTTCATGAAGTTTAACCCCCTGCTTCCTGCTCTTCATGAGCTGCTATGAATTGCATTAAAATTCAGGAACGTTTATGATGGTTCTTCAGTTCATGAACGTTGCTTCGCAAACCACGAGCCAGCCAAAATTCATGACGTAGTCTGTCAGCCAGTTCGTGCCCATCCATATTCGTAACGGTTATAAGATTTATGCAAGATTCAGGTGGATAGCTTTGTTGGTCTGAAGCATCAGAGCAAAGTTTGAGTAAGCAGAAATTGAAAGACCGCCAAAGTTTAATTTCTGGGTATAGTGTATGGTAGAGCCTCTTGTGGTGCAGAGTGGTAAGGCAGCAGACATGCAGTCTGAAAGCTCTGCCCATGAGGCTGGGAGTTCAATCCCAGCAGCTGGCTCAAGGTTGACTCAGCCTTCCATCCTTCCGAGGTCGGTAAAATGAGTACCCAGCTTGCTGGGGGGTAAACAGTAATGACTGGGGAAGGCACTGGCAAATCACCCCATATTGAGTCTGCCATGAAAACGCTAGAGGGTGTCACCCCAAGGGTCAGACATGACTCGGTGCTTGCACAGGGGCTACCTTTACCTTTACAGTGTGTGGTGTGCATGCACACTTCTTCAAACACATTGAAACCAACCTCAAAGTTGTTGCTTTATTGAACAGGAATTTTAGAAACAGACTAGAATTGGAGAATCCTGGGTTACCAGCCATTGCAATATTTAGGGCCACGGAACCCCCAGGGCTTAACAGAAGTACCACTGGAGTCAGGCATTTATGCTAGCTGGCACTTTCATTGTACAGTTAGGCCACATAACACAGAGCTGTTTGACCTCTCTTCTGGCATGTGACCTGTAGAGTAAGATGTGAAGTCAAACAAACATCATCTGGATGAAGCCAACTGGCTGCGGAACACGGAGATTAAGGTTAGATAGGGAAGCACTGAAGGAGCACCGCCAGTTTCATGGAAAAGCAGCTGGATTTCAGCACCTGGACAGCTCCCAGTCATCTTTCATTACCGATCCAGAGAAGAACATATTTATTTGTTTGCTCAGTTAAACTATTTATAAGCTCAACTTGCTCCTGACAATTCAGGACCCAAGAGAGGCAAGAAGAATAAATATAGAATGAATAGAATGCACTAAAAGGGTATACATTAAAATATAAAGTGCCTTTAAAGCGTTTTACATTCAAAGAGATAAATATAGAATACATTTCAAATTGCATTAAAGCAGCCAATACAAAATCACTCCCTTCTCAGTCAGGGAGGAGGGGGGAAAAAACCCCATTCTTTTCTTTCTTGCTCAGAGTCAGAATGTCACAAAAGTTTTTTTCTTTTCTTTTCAAGAAAACAAAACTGTTTTATACTGTTGCATGGAAGCCGGGGAGTAGAAGCTTCCCAAGGCTGTTCTGTGAGGCTGTCCCATAAGTATGGGATAGCCCCCCCCCCAAAAGCATGGGCCCACAGTGTGGCATCGTATCTGATGGGTAAAGGAGGCACAGATCTTGCTGGAAGAAGGGAAGTTGCCATATAAGAACATGCAGAGAGTAACTGTCCTTGAAGTATATGAATCCCAGGTCAGAAAACATTTTAAAATTAATAACCAGCATCCTGAATGGGACCCCAAAATGAATAGCCAACCAAGGAAAGGATGACAGAATAAAGTAATATGATCTTGGTGATTTGCCCCTGATGAAAGAGAGATTTTACATATTTTGCACCAGGCTGAGGTTACTGTGTCATCTTCGACAGGCCCCTTGCAGGGTATGTTATAGTGGTTTAGCCCTGATGTTACTGAAGCATGGATCATCACGTCCAGATTGAATATCTGAAACATGAAGACTACTTATGTGAAGATAAAACAGAAACCCTATTAGGTAGGTGGGGCTGAGAGTGCTCTGACAGGACTGCTCAGTGAGAACAGCACTATCAGCGCTGTGACTGGCCCAAGGTCACCCAGCTGGCTGCATGTGGAGGAGAGGGCAATCAAACTCAGATTAGAAGCTGCCCTCTTAACCACTACACCAAGAGCAATTTTGACCTCCATAGTCCAGTGGCATTTGGCATATAAAGAACCTTCCTGTGCAAAAGCCACTGTGGAAAACACAGAGAAAGGTATATTTTGCATGCAGCAGATCCCAGGTTCTATCTCTGGGATTTCGAGTTTTCAAAAGGTTCAGGCAAAAGGAGACGTCGATCATGCATGTCACTTACTAGCAGACCCTTTTAACTCAGACCCTGAAGAGCAGCTGCTATTCAGAATGTACAGTATTGATCTGCAGAGAGCAAAGTTTTCAATCAGAGGAAGCCCAGCTTCACATATTTATTTTGTTCATCTATACTTATACTTGTATTCCACCCTCCCCTTGGTGGCTCAGGGCGGATAAAGGCAATGCTAAAATGCAAATACATGGAACGTTTAATAAATTAAGCCTTTTAATCAAAAATACAATTTGAATTTAGGATCTGAAATAATTTAAAAGCTGCCTCCTCTCCCAGAATTAAAACTTATGGAGGGGGACTGATCAGATCTTAGAAGGTTTTAGGTGGATTTTAGGCAAGGAGGTCAGCACGTCTTGATGCTGTTTCCAGGCTTTGACTATAGGAACAGCTCTGTCCTGCAGTCCTGGGGATCGGTTTAAGGTCCTGCAAGGCCCTGATCTCATTCAACAGAGCATTCCACCAGTCTGGGGCCAAGGCAAAAAAGGCCTGCCCCTGGCTGAGGCCAACTTTAACGGCGCCGGGGATCCTGAGCCTATTTTAATTGCGAGCTCTCAAGGCTCTTTGGAGGGTATAATAGAATAAGGTAAAGGTAAAGGTATCCCCTGTGCAAGCACCGGGTCATGTCTAATCCTTGGGGTGACGCCCTCCAGCGTTTTCATGGCAGACTCAATACAGGGTGGTTTGCCAGTGCCTTCCCCAGTCATTACCGTTTACCCCCCAGCAAGCTGGGTACTCATTTTACCGACCTCGGAAGTCATCTGCTGGGATTGAACTCCCAGCCTCATGGGCAGACAGCTTCAGACAGCACATCGCTGCCTTACCACTCTGCGCCACAAGAGGCTCTTATAATAGAATAGGTGGTCCCATAGATACAAGGGTCCCAGACTGTTTAGGGCTTTGGGGGTATGAACCAGAACCTTGACCTGGATCTGGTCTCCAATCTGGAGTCAGTGCAGCGGGGAAAAGCATAGATTGAATATGTGCTATCCACTGGGTTCCTGTAAGGACCCGAGCAGTTGCATTTTGGAACAGTTGGAGTCTCAAAAACAGTTTTAATGGCAGTCCTGCATAGTGCGAGTTACAGTAGTCTAGTCTGTAGATGACCGTGGCATGGATCACAATGGCTAGGTCAGACGTTGACAGGTAGGGGGCAAGTGGTTGTTCCTTGAGGAGGTGGTAAAACACCCAGTGAGTGACATTTGTGATCTAGGCCTCTTTAGATAGGGAGGCATCCAGAATGTCACTCATGCTCTTGATAGTTACACCGTTCTTCTGTCTCAACTGTCAAAAAGGGCTTTGGCCTGGCCGTTCACACATAATAGCGAACAATCACATTATTTATTTGTTTATTTATTTCTTTGTTTAGATTTATATACCTCCGTATTTCCTAAGAACACGCAGCGGTTCACAGAATAAAACATTAAAAAGGTAAAGGTATCCCCTGTGCACGCACCGGGTCATGTCTGACCCTTGGGGTGATGCCCTCTAGCGTTTTCATGGCAGACTCAATACGGGGTGGTTTGCCAGTGCCTTCCCCCTCAATACGGGGTGGTTTGCCAGTGCCTACCGTTTACCCCCCAGCAGCAAGCTGGGTACTCAATTTACCGACCTCGGAAGGATGGAAGGCTGAGTCAACCTTGAGCCGACTGCTGGGATCAAACTCCCAGACTCACAGGCAGAGCTTTCATACTGCATGTCTGCTGCCTTACCACTCTGCGCCACAAAAGGCTCATAAAACATTAAAATACAATAAACCCCACAAAACCCCAGTTTACAATAAAACAAGCAAGTGGTCAAAAACACCAATTATCTATCCCATCCCACCTCATTCAGACGATTCAGATGGATTAGACGGAGGCCGAGTCTTCTTCCACTAGGAGTGAGTGGGAGCTGGTCTAATAGACTCTAGTAGACTTCTGATCGGGCGAGCCGGGTTCGATTCCCCGCTAGCCCACATAAAATATTAGAAGAGGGAGCAAGCGACAGGGATTAGAAATGTTTTATTTATTATTTTCACACCATCATAAGAGAATTCTCAATCACCGCTAATGGTTAAAATGCTCAAGGGATAGGACAGAGTTAACCGCAAACACTTTCCATGTGCTTGAACCCCACTGTGTTCCGGGTAAGCCAAACCAACATCGCTAACCGCGTTGCTTTCCTATAATTATTGCTGAAATCAAAATATTTTCTCCCTGCAAAGGAAAACAATTATGAGCTGCTATAAAATGGTTAATTATCTCTTAACATAACATTACCTTGAGGTGAGCCTTAATGCTGCTCACTATCTCAATGTATATTTCAGTAAATATATCTGGTTGGGAGCTACGTAAACCGTCTTATTAAAGAGTTGCAGAAAACGTAGCTGTTCCAAATTTCAACAAGCTACCCACTTGTTATCAAGAGGCAGTGACAGAAACCTGTTTTTTTTTTGGGGGGGGGGGTGGAATTAGAATACAGCAATTGATAAAAAGGAAGGCCTTGGGGGACTCTGTCAAATAATTGGCGCCAAGAAATAACACCTTAACATTAGATTTAGATTTATTCAGGTGTGTAGGTCACTACATTTATTCCGTGTGTTCCCATATACAAACGGAATGCACAGACTTACTCCTCCCTGGTGCTTTCTAGCTGATGAGAGCCAACTTGGTGTAGTGGTTAGGAGTGCGGACTTTGGATCTGGTGAGCCAGGTTCGATTCCCCAGTCCGCCACATGAAGCCAGCTGGGTGGCCTTGGGCTTGCCACAGCACTGATGAAGCAGATAGAGCAGGAATATCAGGGCTTTCTCAGCCTCACGTCCCTCACAGGGTGTCTGTTGTGGGGAGAGGGAAGGAAAGGCAAAAGTAAGCCACTTTGAGACTCCTTCGGGTAGAGAAAAGCGGCATATAAGAACCAACTCTTCTTCTCCCCAGAGCATCTTCTCCGTGCAGATGAGAGCCAGTCTTACCTTCTCTTCCAGAGAGGTGAAGGAAAGTAAATTGAGAACAGCTAAGAAAGCATCGTCTTTTTAAAATGCAAAGAGCAATCATTTCAAAACAGACACATCCCTCTTTGAAGACAAGAGTGGTTTAAAGATTTGCAGGACCCATGGCACCAGAGCCAGTTTAAGAGTACAACTGCGGTGGAAGCAGTCAGACTGGGGGTGGAGGAACCCCCCACTGTGGAAAGGGGTGTCACTTCAAGTTTTCTTAAATAGGGGAAAGGGGGATGTGTGAAGCTGTGGCCCTGATCAATGGGGAGAAGGCACCATGTGAGGGCCCAAGAAGCTCAGGAGTCATGGCTACATGGATAAACCGTCTCTGATCAGAGAATCCTTACCCTGAAACCTGCTAACATTTTGTAGAACATTCCAAGATGTTGTGGTTGTGTCACAATCCCCGTGGTAGCCATTTTGTGACGCCCCACCCACCTACTGCAGCCATTTTGATGTGGCACTATCTGTTTTCTGATTTCAGAATGCGATTACAGGGTTGACAACATTAGTAATCCTTGTAGTAGCATATCATGTGTCCCACTGTGATTCCTGTTCTGTGTTGACTGACCATGTCTATGTTAGGTTAACAATTGCAGAATGGATGGGTGATGTTTTCTCAACAAGGTCTCATGGGAGCTTGGAGGTGGTAGCCTCTCTCAGCTGAGGGCGAAACTAAGTCTGAACTTAATTGCTGAATCTAGGACAAAATAGGGGCTAGGTGGGAGAAACCCCACCAGGATTAGAAGATCTTTGAAGAAGGAACAGAACAACATTGTTGGATTGGTTCCATGGTAATTTTCCATGGGAAAACAGAAGGAGAACAGAACATTTTCTCCTTCCACCACAGATCTTCAACTCCACCCTCATGCTATTCCTGGAGTCCCCCCTTCCATACAGCATTTCAGCAGGAGAGAGATGAGGAAGGGAAATCCCTTCCATTAGCAAATGGATCCAAATGCTTAAATCATATCACAATTTTCCTACCTTCAGTTTGGTCAATATGTTAACCCTCAACTTATTTTCTTATACCAAGGCATAGCAGCTTCCAAAAGGGAGGAAGAAGTTCTTTGAAATGAAATTAGCCACCAAGAACAACAACAAAAGCCCTTACCAAACTAGTCTGGTCATTTTTACTTTTCAACTGGAAAACGGGATGACTTCCGCGTTGGCAACCCATTGATCCCTCCTCAGAAACGGAAAAGAATCCTTCAGATCCTGAGCGGTCATCATCAATTATTGCTCTGTCTGTTTAAGGCCAAGCCCTGTTTTTGCCTTTGGATCGCCATTTTTATAGGCACACACTCCTGTTTCTCTTGACGGTTGTGGGCACTGGAATAAGGTAAAGCATAACCCTAAACATCAGGTGAAGGTTCTGAAAGAGAAAGACAAATGTTCAAAAGTAATCTCCACCTTTCCAGTTTAATGATATCAACATGGAACAAAATTAAATCTTGGTGAATCAATAAGGCTTATTTTTCTCGCCAGCTCACTGAGCCTGGTTGCTATGTTTTTGGCACAGAAGTGAGAGTTGTCCAGAAAAACATAGCCTGTTGGCAATATGGAAGGGCGGTATAAAAATCTTAATAATCTACTGGTCGTTCCCGGCCCCAGAGAAGCGTGCCTAGCCTCAACCAGGGCCTGGGCTTTCTCTGTCCTGGCCCCCACCTGGTGGAGTGAGCTCCCAGGTGAGCTGCGGGCCTTGCGGGAGCTGTCAGCGTTCCGCAGGGCCTGTAAAACGGAGCTCTTCTGCCAAGTCTACGGTTGAGGCTGGGATTGGCGAGGAAGAACATTGCCCCCCCCCGGGGGCTTGAAGTATTCATCATTATCCTCCATCTCCCAATGCCCTTGTTCGGGTGGGGGAGAGTGGTATTTACCACCGTGTTGGGTATTTTTATAGTCTATAGCACGAACTAAATCTAGGACCCTGATACTCCTCTTGAGTGGCTGATGATCACAGAGCCTAGCTGGGCCAGCCCTAACTTGTGGGAATCTTAGTCTCACTTCTATGGTCTCGGATTAGAACAACAAAGCACATGTGTTCCAAGGAGTATATGTAACAGACAGAGCTGAAAGGTGGCCTTACATTCTCATTAAAGATTTTTTTTTAAACTATCCACATCTATCAGAAAGCATTTGTTTCATAATGCTGCAGGATCAAAAGGGGGGGAGAATAATTCAATTTATTGCTTTGTTGGGTGGTGGGGCTTTTGATGGAAATGATAATCTATCCCTGAAAATCCTCTCCGAGGGTATAATTCTAGCATAATTCTTAGAAGAAGAATAAAAATGCAATTAAAGTGGACGTAAATTTCAAAATGATGCACAAATGCAATAACCGAGCCAGAGAGCCGGGTAAAGTAATAAAAGCAAGCCAAAAAATGAAAAATAGCAGTACGGCTTGCTTCAACAGCGCCAGCCCCAAGGATTACTGAAATCAATAAAAAGGATTGGAGAAATCTAGAGGGCAGTGGGGTGTCTGTAAAAATATCCCAGAATTTCAGGGAGGAAGCTACAGAAGATGGTATACTAATAGCGTGGCTATATATTTGAGATATGAAGCTTTAGAAGTTAACAAAAAGTTTTCCCGAAACGAGCTCTGTGAGTGTTTTAAAACACTGGAACCAAAAGGTATTTTATCACTGAACTCATTGAAAGAGAATTGCTTAAGCTTGACACGTTCAATTACTACTTTCATAAATTGATGGTATTTATCCCGATGCAAGAAAAATGCTTGCTTGGTCCTGTCAATTAAAAATGACTTAAAATATGCAAATCTTTCAATTATAAAGTAGAATCACTAACTGAAATGCTGCAGTTTTAAAGCCTGCTCTCGTGCCATATCAAACAACAAAGACAGTGGCATCCCGACGAGAAAGACACTTGTCTACATCAATTGAAGTCAGTGGGTAAAGAGGCAGAACACATCTTAGGGGGGTTTTACCCAATCCTCAACAGTTCACCCACTCTGTCCTGCCCATGTCATTCCAGGAACAGATACTCTACCACCGGATGTCCTTGTCCTTCAACAGCTTTCCCCCATAGGAGGACATCACTTCCCAGAAATATCATGGATGAATGGTTGTTTCAGAAGATGAATGATAAATATATCCCCCATAGGAAGATCTCTCCTAACAGAAGGATTGTGCATATCAGGTCTAGATTTTTAATTTAAAACTCATATCGAACAATATATATGTACACAACAGTTGAAAGACCAAAATATTGATTGATAGACCAACACTATAATTTTCTTGTTGGCCAGAAGCTGCATCACTGTATGCATGAAGTGGATACTGAAGATCCCATAAATGCAAATAAACAAGGGATCAAGGAGGAATCTGTCTTCAATGGGGAAATTAAAAGATAGTGAAATCCACTTTGATGGCAGACATGCCACAAATGCTATACATGTGTAGAAGAAGAAGAAGAAGAAGAAGAAGAAGAGTTGGTTCTTATATGCCGCTTTTCCCTACCCGAAGGAGGCTCAAAGCGGCTTACAGTCGCCTTCCCATTCCTCTCCCCACAACAGACACCCTGTGGGGTGGGTGAGGCTGAGAGAGCGCTGATATTACTGCTCGGTCAGAACAGTTTTATCAGAGCCATGGCGAGCCCAAGGCCACCCAGCTGGCTGCATGTGGGGAAGTGCAGAATCGAACCCCGCATGCCAGATTAGAAGTCCGCACTCCTAACCACTACACCAAGCTGTATATCCTTAGGTGCTGCAAAATCTCAACTGACTTAACTTGACCCCATCAAAGGGCCTTCAAGGCAAGTGAGAAGCAGAGGTGGTTTGTCATAGCCTTCCTCTGCAGATTCTTCCTTGGTGGTCTTCCGTCCAGGTACCAACACTGTTTACCTTCCGAAATTGGACAAGATCAGACTATACCTTGGTGAATTCACTTCCCAGAAATACCACGGATGAATGGTTGTTTCAGAGGATTAATGATAAATATATAGAACCTAGCAAGATTCCATCAACAAGGATGTTGACAGATACCCTTTTTTTCCATAACACTAGATGTTTCTGGACCATGATACTCATGGCATAATAAGAACAAATTTGGCCACTATACTGCTCATCTCCAATTCCAAATCAGTGAACAAAATAGCATTGGTCCTGAGACCCATCCATGTGAGACTCTACTGTCCATTTCCCTCCACTGTGAGAACCTTGTTTATTCCTACTCTCTGCTACCTTTTGCTTAACCAATTTGTAATCCATAAAAGGACTCTTATCCCATGATTGCTAAACATACTGAGAAATCTTTGGTGAGGTATATAGATAAAAAAAACATTCTGGAAATGCATGTATATCACATCTCTTACAGGATCAACCTTATCCATATGCCTGTCTCAGAGGGTTGAGGTGAAAACATACAAAAGCTTGTAAAAGATCTTGTGTATTAATCAAATGTGATTAATAATTTCCACTGCAACCAACAAGATTTCTAGTAATAGTGCAATCGTAAAGATAGTTTCCTGGAAGGAATCCCATGGAATAAACTTGAGTCCAGGCTTTCTCAACCAAGGTTTCATGAAACTCAGAGGTTTCTTGGCAGTCCTAGAAGTGTTTCCCAAGTGGGTGGGAGTTAATTAATTTAGATATATACTAGTTTACTAATAGTTCTGAATTGTGATTGTAAATGTTGGGGTTGTACATATTTAATGTATTTTTCCTATGTATTTTATCTCTATATTAGCTACCTTGAGCTTTGTAAGAGAAAAGGACAGCTAATAAATGTTTTATATGAATAGATAATTGATAGAATCATAGAATAATAGAGTTGCAAGGGGCCTCATGGGTCATCTAGTCCAACCCCCTGCACTATGCAGGGCACACACAACTCTATTGTTCATTCACTGTAACCTGCCACCCTCTTAAGCCTTCACAGAATCATCCTCTCCATCAGATGGCTATCCAGCCTCTGTTTAAAAATTTCTAAAGATGGAGAACCCACCACCTTGCAAGGAAGCCTGTTCCACTGGGAAACTGCTCTGTCAGGAACTTCTTCCGGATATTTAGACGGAATTTATTTTGAATGAATTTCATCCCATTGGTTCTGGTCTGTCCCTCCACGGCAAGAGAGAACAACTCTGCTCCATCCTCTAAGGCAGCCTTTTAAATACAGTATTTGCTGGGGTATAAGACTACTTTTCCCCCCTGAAAAACATGCCTCCAAGGGGGGGGGTCGTTTTATACGCCGGGTGCACTTCAGTTGGGATAGACATAGCTGCCCATAGTGGCCCATAGTACTGTATTTTGAGTGGATATGTTGGGGGGTCGTCTTATACGCCCAGTCGTCTTATACGTCGGCAAATACAGTATTTGAAGAATTCCTGACCCATCAAAGCAGACCATCTGTTGATCTGGGAGGTGCTGGATCAAACATGAATATTCCAAATGCGAAATCAGGCTTTCTCAACCCTGGGGTTTCTTGATGGCCCTGGAAGGGTTTCCCAAATGGGTCGAGGTTAATTAATCTTTAAATATATTTTAAAAATTTGTTAAACATTCATCAGGTGATATGACTATATATGGTCATGTCAACCATCCCCCCACCATCCCAAAATAGCTAATGATGGGCCTGGAGAGGGTAGGAAGGGGAGTGGTTTCAGGTGGACGTGTACACAGTGCTGTTTCCCAACCATATTCAGCATGATCACACCACTTCTGGGGTTTCCTGAAGCCTGAAGAATGCTTCAGGAGTTTCTCAATGGTAACAAAGTTCAGAAAGGCCGCTTTAGATGGATTTAGAGTCGCAGTACTAAGGATTGTTCTCTAAGGCCCATTATGCATGGAGTGGAAGGTCCGCATTCGGGGTGGAATGGTGGCAGCTAAAATCACCAATTATGCACGCTGCAGGCGGCAACCGGGCACAGAGTCAATGTACGCTGCCGAAAAAGCCGCGTCAGCGAGATGCAGAAGAAAGTGGAGCTTTCCGGGACCAGGGCGCAACCAGAAGCAGCTCCGGATTAGCCGCGTGCATAATTGGATACTCTGGATTTTGCCACCACTGCGTTCCGTCACGTGCGTAAGCGGTTTGCTTCGCTTCTTCCTCCTCCACGTTCTCCATGCCGCCATTTCAGCGGCCGTGCATAATAGGCCTAAAAGTGTTTTGGGTTGGCATATTGTATAACACAGAGCAAAATGAGCTCTCTTTTCTTGTGAATTACTCCGCTTCCACAGGAACGAATATGTTTGCCATGTAAACATCAGTAGTGTGAATGCTAAATTTCTTTTTATGATTTGTTATTCTCAGAGGAAGAAGGTTGGAAATGAAATACTGCTTTTAACATATGCAATAAAATAGATTTTTTTTCTTTTATTGACAATTTTTTTTTATTAAAACCAGCTGGAGATCAAAATATGTGGTACGGAAGAAAACACAGGCAGATGGGTATTAGCAAAATAGATGTACACTGCAGACTAATTAAAATGATCAGAACGATACAAAACACAAACAAAATGAGAAAGGTAGGGAAGTTTAATGAAAGATTCATCAAGCCTCTTCAGATACAGAGCTGTCCTTGATCTCAGTCCAAAGATATATGCACACAACAGAAGGCTGCATTCTCCATAGCGAATATAGGACTTCTCTTCCCCTTGCCACAGAATTGCAGGGACCTCTTTTGTCATGGAAAAGTGGAAAGGGACACCAGCATGGATTCTGGCACCTGCTGACACTCCGCAATCTGACCACACGTCCGCATGTGACTGAAAATTCTTTATCATGTGAGGAGCCCCAGTTTCAAAAGCATAGCTGTGTTAGTCTGTTGTCTATTTCTTAAATTTACCTTCTGCTTTTCTTTTTTAGAAGACAAATATTTGCATTGACTTCATTGGGGTGACCCTTTTAGAGACGGTGTAATGTGTACTTAACAGACCATACACTCGTTCCCTCCCTCTGTCTCACCTTCTCTCTCTCTCTGTCTCACTCTTCTCTCCTAAATTGCAGACGGAGTCTGTGAGACCGTTTCCACACCAGAGGCCTAGAGTCTGAACAGGGGCAGGTTGTCCTGCCTCTTCCTGTTCCTGCACAGGGGAGCATTTAGCCCAGTGCATCTCGTCTGCCCCGGATTTGTGCTCCTGCATGGGATCTGGGGCAGTGAAGTTCCCAGTGTGGAAATGGTATGATGAGAAGAAGTGTTGGATCTTCCTTGTTTTTGAGCAAAGAGGGTTCATCCATCTATCCACCCCATCCCATCCATCCATCCATTTATTCTTATATTTACATACTGTCCTCTCCTTGAGGCTCAAGGTGTCTTACAGAGAACGTGCAAACCATAAGACCTAAGTTCAATAACCGCATCTGTTAACCAGCATGCTGCTGGCAGGGGCTCATGGGAATTGTAGTCCACAGATATGTGGAGAGAGCCACAGTTTGTCTACCGCCTGGTCTAGTACATATACAGTACATATCACAAGGATGTTGAGAGCCTACATGGAGCAGAATTAATCCTGCCATGTTTAACAGCAATTTTAGGCAAGCCTTGGAAAAAGGAGTCTATTGAAAGGATGGCAATTCTGAAGAATGTGTCCCTCGAGTGCACCAAACATGCCATCATAGTGAGTTAGCTACCAATTAGCTTTTGCACGTGGAACAAAGGGCATTATGTTTGTGTATCCCAATAAAAGCCAATTGATGTGTGTTCCTGCCACCTGTGAACAATAGATCACAAACTTGTCGGGGACGCTGAGTGTTTTTCAATGGATTCCTATTATTCAATCGCCTCTCTGAAATGTTTTTTGTCTTCCCTGCTTAAACGAGTTCAAAAGTCTCTTCCGACATTTTTTTTTTAAATGCAGCTAATAATTTTGCAGAGCGCGAACAATGTTGTGATTGCAACAGTAGGGGTTAGGAAGAAAATAAACCTTTAATGAAAGCCTCTTCAAATTCCGTTCCACCTGGCTCTTTGTCTCTCAGCTGAAATGGTTTCTTTTCAGTCTTTTTCCTTCTGGATGCATAAGAGATTCCACAACTCAATGTGTGTAAGGAGTTATTGGGGGGGGGGTATTGGGGAGGGGAGGGTATCATTTTAGGAATCTGCAGATTTCTTTCCTTTGTCTTCATTTCTAGGCTACGCTGATGAGGATGCAAACCAGTATGACTCTGTGTGTAAGCACTCATCTTTCACCAGATTTCTTTCAAGGAAGCCCAGAAACTTAAGGAGGTCCAAAGGTGGGAATTTGCATGTGCGGAAAAAGATGGCGTGCATCGCCGATTTAACTCCCATCTTTGGCCACACTCATTCTCATCTATTTCGTATGGCTTCTTTCATGTTGATTTCCATATTTTCTTTCTTTCTTTTGATAATCTAGCTGGCAGGACTGCTTTAACCAGAACGACTGAGGGAAAATCTAAACTTTCCTGTGATTAAATGAAACCACAACCCAGATTTTTTTTTCTAATGGACTAAAAAATAAGCTACGGTAGTGTGATAAAAAGGTTAAGTTCTGCCTCTCCCTAAGTTGCTACAATGCTGATGGGTTAAGTGTTGGAAAACAAAATTTGAGAATTGGCAGCTAGGGAGTCAGGGAAGGTACAGAGCAGGCTTTCTCATCCAGGATTTCGTGAGTGGGTGGGAGCTAATTAATTTTAATAGATTTTTTAAATTTGTTAAATATTTATTGGGTGAGCAGAACAATTATACCTTTGTACCCCACACATACCCCAATTAACACATTTCTGGCATGAATGCCCGTTCCCACACCTCGGTGTAGTGGTTAGGACCACCAACTTCTAATCTGACGGGCTGGGTTTGATTCCCCATTCCTCCCCCACATGCAGCCAGCTGGGTGACCTTGGGCTCACCACAGCACTGATCAAGCTGTTCTGACTGAGCAGTAAGGTCAGGGCTCTCTCAGCCTCACCCACCTCACAGGGGGTCTGTTCTGGGGAGAGGAAAGGGAAGCCTATTGAAGCTGCTTTAAGACTCCTGGTAATGAAAAGTGGCATATGTTCAGTAATGGTGTGAAAACAACAGGCAGGATGCCTGGGCATCATGCAGGTGCTAGAGCCATGGCAAGGTTGTATTTACATTCTAGCCGAAAACTCAGTTATAAGATGTTAACATAACTGAGGAGTTATTGAATTTCAGAGAATCATAGAATAACCAGGCGCATCAAGCCAAGAGGAGCATCAACCAGGAGTACAACACCTGCCCAGGATAAAACAATAAAATTGACATGAGCTAGGCATGGCACATGACACACAAAGCAGCCTTCCCGTCCTCTCCCCACAATAGACACTCTGTGAGGTAGGTGAGGCTGAGAGAACTCTGACAGGACTTTCCTGTGAGAACAACTCTCTCAGAACTGGGACTACACCAAGGTCAACCAGCTGGCTGCATGTGAAGGAGCTTGGAATCAAACCTCCAGATAAGAAACTTTGGCTGTTAATGCCTACACCATTGCATTCTTTGTGCTGGCCTCCACATTCCCACTAATGGCAGGAACCTTAAGTCTGCCAGGGACATGCCCACAATGGTGGCATATAAGGTACCAAAAGAGTGTGTGGTTGGATTGGTTTTCTTTCCCAGCTTTCTCCAGTTTGAGGGTCTCCTCTTGGAAGTCATTCCAAAGAAAAGTCCGGGTGAGTTTCAGTTGATATATCACCTATCTCATTGAAAGGCTCTTCAGTGAATTACTCAATCCCACTGGAGTTTTACTTGGTTAGATATGCCTCTATCTGTCACATAGTTTGTCTCATCCAGTCCTGTGGCCCAGGCACACTTATAGCTTCTACTTTTTACTGATTCACCCCATCAATTCCTGCATCCTGGGCTTTAAGTTTGACAGCTGCTGGGATGTTGATAAAGACATACCGATGGGCTGCTCAGTTGCCCGTGCAGCCTTTGAGGCCACATTGTGACCCCACATATCGTACATTATTTGGATGATTTCTTGGTTGTAGGTCTCACGCAGACTGGAGGTGTGGGCTTCATCAGATGGTAGGTTCTCCAATGCTGCATCCCTCCCTCTGCTGCACGAATGCTCCTTTGTATTTCATAAAGCTGTGACTATTTCCAGTCCAGCCAACCTCTTGTCGATATTATCTTCTGCACACTTGCTCTTTAAAATAAAGATTTATTTAATGGTTCCATATTCCACAAGGGCAGAATTCCATTTTTAAAAGATATTTCTCATAAATGATCAGCGTTTTACAAGGCAGTTTAACTAATATAAAGACATCTTCTAATTTGTTCAGCCAATTTTGGGGCGGGGTTGGAAGCAGCCTAGATTTCCAAAGTTTGGGAAATGTTAATCTATCAGTGATTATCAGATAGAGAGTATGTAATTTTTTTTCCTCCATCTTTTTAATTATAGAGGTTGTGTTTATACTCTGAATTCTCGGACATGGGGTTGCCAGTCTCCGAGTGATTGTTGTAATTCTTCCAGAATTACAGCTAATCGCTGGGGTACAAAGATCAGTTCCTCTGAAGAGAATGACTGCTTTAGAGGGTGGACTCCTTGGTGCCACATCCCTGCTGAACTCCTTCCCCTCCCCAAATTTCCCTTTTTTGGGCTATACCTCCAAATCTACAGGAACTTCCAACCAAGTATTGGAAGTTATACTCAGCCTGCCCTCCTGTTTTCGGAATCCGCCCAGGTTGTCAGATGACAATTCTACGAGTAGCCTGTCAATGGCAGTGGAGAGGAAACTCTATTTATGAACAAGAATGATTTGGATGAAATTGGGTGCTGTGAATTTCTGTTTGTGACCTAGCTGCTGGAGACTTAGACAAAGCCAACACTGAGCTACTTTTAACCCCAATCAAAATTTACAGGTATACTTTTTGCTCCTCTCTGCAATCAGATCAGACCTGGCTTTTCCCAGCAAGAAAATGCTGGGGACAGGAATGGGCAAAACTTCCTTTATCTTACCTCATGCAGCTCTTCACCTTGACCAAGCAACATTGCCAGCTAAAGTTGCAAAAGACAGACATGTGGTCCAAAATAAGCATGGAAGAAGTTGTCATGTGCTGTTACATCTGCATTCTGCCAATGAGATAAACCATTCCTTCTGATGATTAAACACATGATTAAAATGTGAAAGCAAGACTCCAGCCATGTGTATTGTTTTCTATTCCATGTGCAAATCCATTCATTAGATCCTAACAAATATCCTGAGCTAAGACGCAATCTTACCAATGCTCATGATAGGGAACCACTGTATACCAATTTGCACAAATCCATTCCCAACAGAGGATACTCCTGGGTGACGAAGATTATTTTGGCATTCTGGAAATGCCCTTTATGAGCAGTGTCTCTAAGCAACTCTGATTTGCAGAGCATTTTATAGAGTTTAATGTGCTTGCCCTTATCGTAGCTGTCTGAAGTAGGTTGATCAGAATGACTCACGATTCTGGATGGCAAAGTGATCTGAAGGCAATTTCACATGTAAGGTGTGCGCTTAGCTCTGTTTATAACCAGCTCTTCAAATAAGTGGAATGCTACTTGATTTTCCTTCTGAATTCTTTCCCACATTAACAGCATTCATATATGACACAAAAAAGAGATAAAGAGATTCAAATATGTGTTGTTTTTTTTAGTGTCTCATATCAAAACCACTCTAGAGAGATTGTGTCCTCTTGAAGGCCTTTGCCATGGGAGTTTGCTAGATGGCCTTGGGCCAGTCACACACTCCACAGAGTTATTGTGAGGATAAAATGAAAGAGAGAAAAGTTGGGTATAAATGTAAATAATTCATTCCATGCCTACTTCCTTATGATCTTTTTCTCTTCTGTGTAATCACAACTGGAGTCCTATTTTATCTAAGACTTATACAATATTATCCATATTATCCATATTATTGTTGTTATTATTATTATTATTATTATTATTCAGTTATCCACACTAGGCATATGCAAAACTTTTTTGGAATATTTCAGGTTCGGATCATTAAATAGCCATCAGAATCAGCTGATTTAGATTCAGGGCTAGCTGAATTGAGTCAGGCATCTCCAAAGTGATTCAGCCCTCAAGGGCACCATTTAATTCAATGGCAATGTTCACATTTCCATCTTCTCCATGGCCTCTTCTCTAAAAAAAACCCCCAAAAGTAGATTCCCTGTTCCGTTAACAAATTCCCACCATACGAAATAATGGATACTTTTGGGGCAAAACAATCTGAAGCTCACATGCCTAATCCACAGTGCAGTTTTGCATAGGAGCCAGTTTGGTGTAGTGTTTAGGAGTGCAGACTTCTAATCTGGCGAGCCGGATTCAATTCTGCACTCCCCTACAGGCAGGCAACTGGTGACCTTGGGCTCCCCACGGCACAGATAAATCTGTTCTGAATGAGCAGTGATATCAGGGCTCTCCCAGCCTCACCCACCTCACAGGGTGTCTGTTGTGGGGAGAGGAAAGGGAAGGCAGCTGTAAGCTGCTTTGAGACTCCTTCGGGTACAGCAAAGCGGCATATAAGTTCTTATCCTTTTCTTCTTCCCCTCTTCTTCTTCTCCTTCATGATTCCCAAACTGGGTTTACTACAAACTTTTCAAAAACATTGCTGTCCAAGCATGGCAGGATTCTGTCTGGATAGAAAGGTGTGCATTTTTAAAGGTTCTCTCTGCACCACCACTACCACCCATGTATATACCACCATTTTCCTTTTTCTGTCCCCCTATCGCTGGTAAATGCTAAAGCACTACAACTTTAAAATGCTACAGCACTATAGTGATTATCTTTTTTTTTAAAGATGCCTTGAAAAGCCCTGTAGTGCCACCGTGGTAGAATGCTGCAATGGGGGAAAAAATGCATGATGGAGAAAAACGCACAACATCAAAATGTTTTCTTAGAGGAAACAAATAGCAATTAATAGCCTTTCTCCCTAATTTTATTAAAACAAAAGTCTGGACTGTCTAATTTTATTTCTGTTAAAATGTGATTGGAATGTCATTGTTATTTAAATTATTTTTTACAACACACATTAATGAAGCCACATAGGATAAAAATATGGGGATGAGCATATTGTTAATGAAAGGTAAACATAGGCAGCGACAAGCAAAGGTGTGCTAAGTACTCGGCACATATGTTTCTTCTGCTCCCCTGAAATGTGCCGCTTCCTAACAAGCTGAACATCTGTGTTCAAAGGCAGAATGCAATTTTCCTCCAAATGTAATTATTCATCCTAATTTCTTTTCTGCTTCATCTCTGCATAAAATCCTTAGATTGTTGATTATTTTGAGGAGTTTGTTGGAATATTGAACATCCACCTGCTTTAATCATGTACATGGGTCACCTGGCACCTTTCTATGGCTTGAAATGAGGAATGTAATTTGTACAATCAGGTTTCCAGAATGCAGAAATTCATTTTGCAAACAGGCAAGTCATTTCTATGATTACCTTTGAAGAACAGTGTAAGTTTCATGGCTTACGTGCATATTCTAATTTGGTATAATTCGTTCACTTAAATAATTGCAAGAAGCCAAGCCAGAGGGAGTAAGCAGATAATGAAAAATGCTAGCTTCAAAGGTCGGGGCAGGCCAGTATGGATTGTGACACAACCCACCTCTGTTTTATGGTGGCCTTTCTGCACCCTGAATAACAGGGGTAGTCAAACTGCGGCCCTCCAGATGTCCATGGACTACAATTCCCATGAGCCCCTGTCAGCGTTTGCTGTCACAGCCTCATGGAAATTGTAGTCCATGGACATCTGGAGGGCCGCAGTTTGACTACCATTGCTGAATAATCTTTCGATTCAGAATAACTGGAACAGCCAAAACAGGCTCTCAAAGCTCAAACTCCAGTCTGTGTCTAACTTGATATAGGGTTGCCAAACTCCACGTGGAAGCTGGAGATCTTGTGAAATTATCATTGATCTCCAGACATCAGAGATCAGTTCTCCTGGAGAAAATTAGTACTTTGGGAGGTAGATTCTATGTCTTTCACTGCTAAATCTCCATGTAGATCTACGTGAAAACAGCCAGTCAACATGCATTCAGGAAACCCTTCCAGGACCATCAAAAAACACCAGGGTTACATGAACCCCCTGTTGAGAAAGCCTGCTTTATGGAAATACATTCCCACTGAGCCCCTTGCCCTGCCCAGTCTCTGCCCTCCCCTGGCTCTTTCTCCAAATCTACAGAAGTTTCCTAAACCCTTAGCTGGCAGCCCTAACTGCTGCCATGGCAAGGTCATGTTTTGGGGCCTCATTTAGAAACAATCTAGTCCTGGCTTTGAAAATGGTGCCATATCACCTGCCCTGTCCAATGACTTTGATGTCATAGGGCGTCTTGTCACATCCTCGAAGCCTAGCGGTCCTTTATTTTGGGGTTCTGGAAAGGTTGAACTCCACCGATCTAGCCAGAGCCATCCACTTTTGAATCCCTATTGATTGATACTTAAGTAACTAATAGTACAATCCTAAATCATAACCTTTCTGTCTCCCATTGGTAAGACCTGAGCAAGGTGGGATGTTTTGGAGGTCCTTAATGCATAAGTTAGAAACAGCTTGACAGCACATAACACACACTGTCACTGGAGGGACATGCTTGGGAATGCACTGTAAAGAACTCCAGCAGAAATCAATATGACCTACAAGTCATAGAGTTGGAAGGGATCTCCTGGGTCATCTAGTCCAACCCCCTGCACTATGCAGGACGCCCACAACCCTGTTGCTCCTCCCCTGTAACCTGCCACCCCCTTGAACCTTCATGGAATCAGCCTCTAAGTGCTCAACATTAACTAGATGGCACTTTTACAGCTTAATAAATGAGAACCACGGCCTGTTACTGAGTTGGATCCAACCTGTTTTGGGGGAAGTGTTACCCTGTTAAGGAGTGGAATCAGGTTTGGGGCTGTGCTAGCTTTCAGCTTTGTTTGTTTGTTTGTTTTGACATTTCCCACTTAGGTTTTAGTATTATGGGATTGATGCCAACTGCGTAAAATCTCGAGTGTCCTTGCAGCGCCTGAGAATACGATCTGCACATTTTAAATAAATAAAGCAGACTTTTACAGCAGCTTTGTCTTCTTTTCTGTTTGCTGTAGATTAACAATATAATCGCTTTGTTTGGAACTCTGAAACGCAGAGCAAAACGTGGAGGATTCTTTTCTTTTTGTTTAAAGTCTCTTATTAAAAATGGCAGTTTTCAGGTGGTTTTAATTGTCGCATCTTCCTGTATTAGAAACCTCTTGGGGATGGAGTGGCGGGAATAGGCAGTAAAATAAAAATAATCAGAAAGCATATATTTCATGTAAAGAGATCTACCCGAGACTTACATTTAAAAAAATAAATAAATAAAACTGATGATACAGACTCTTTCCTGTGACATTTGCATAGAAATGGCCTGAACTGCTATCCTTGGGAACAGGGCCCACAGAGTTCAAATTGGCATGTTTTATTAATCACAGTTCTTAAGGATACGTTAGCACAGTGAGGGGCGGGAGGGGGGGGGAAGGCCAGGAAATAAATAATACATACAACAGAAATGGCCTTGAGATGAGTAACTGTTCGCTTTATAAATATTACAAGCCTTGCACACTCCCCCAGGTAAGAACATAGCATTCAACACATTTAATGATGAGCCAAAAGAAGGGGTGGGAGCGAGGAACCAACCAAGAAAGAGGAGCATTTTAATTTCATGTGGGAAGGCGCTTCCAAGTTTGCTTCAGTAAAAGCAGTCCCAATAGTTTTTCGACATCCAAATACCATTAAAGTTTATCCATCATTACGGGAAAGCGAATCATGCGGTAATAGCTTTGTTTTCGTATTAATCATAATGAGATCTATTCTTGCTGTGACTCATCAATATATTTAAAAACCTGACAGTTAATATTTCTGGATCATCAAATGCGGCTGCTAATAATATCGGTGGTGACTGAGACTCTTAACACAGCTACAATCCTTCCCTGGTAATGGGGTTAGATTCTTTATAATGGGCTTTATAATGTGCTCTCTTCGAGGCTAAGTAGTGCGTGGTATGCCGATTCCGCATAGTGGCAGCTGGGTCGGGCCGGCAGTGGGTTGCTATGGGGCTACATGCTGTGCATCAGTCTGTGTCGATACGGGGGACATTGGGACACCTGGTGTCCCGCTGAAATGTGCCCCCCTGGAAACAAATAGGGTGGATTGATTCCACCGTGTGGGGGGTCTTTATTTTGCAGGAAAGTGGGATTGCGTTCCTGCAAAATGAAAATAAATGGCCTGGTCTGCTCTGGAGCACAACAAAGCACTGCAAAACTGACCAGGGCATTGTTTGCCCCTTCTGGGCCACCATAGGACAGGGAGAAGTTGGGCCTAGAAGACCCAGCTCTTCTCTGTCCACACGGGCCTGCCGCGGGACAGGTCCTGTTGGCCCCCGCAGTGGGCTAAGGGAACTTCGAAACTTATGTGTCCCCTTAGCCCAGGGGTCTTTGGGGCTTGATCAGCACCAGGCCCTGGAGGGCGGCTGCCTGGCACCAATGTCATGTTTAAGTGGGGAATCTTCTATATGGCTGTCGTCTCAGCCTTTTCTGCCCATCCAAGAGCCCATAAGAGGCCCCTCCTCCTGGAATAGAAAGAATATAAAAAGCATCTGCAAGTTATACCGGTGGTTGCAGAATCCTGTATGCTTTATATTTTTAACTAGGGGCAAAGCCCGTTGTCTCCAAGAATACAATGGGCGCTAGAGCTTAGCAGTGGGAAGAGGAAGGGGAGGAGTTGTCCAGTCTGTAAGGGCATGGGGTTGTCATGTGTGTTGTGTGGGAGGTTGTGGTGGCATGGTGGCAAATGAGGCCATGGGTGTGGAGATATGGGTGTCAAGAACCTGTGGTGTGGAATGTTCGTTGAGTGTGGGAGAGGACTGACCTTTGGGAATTTTGGCATAGTGGTTACAGATGAGCTTTCCAGAGCCATGTCCTCAGATATGTGAAGGGAAAATCAGACTGGAGACTCTTTGCCAGTTACTATTTCAGTGACGATGTGTCTCCAGACATTTACTTGTTCTCTATTTAGTTTCAGGCTGTAAATATTTATTTAGATCTTCCTGCACTTTCCAGACTCACAGGACTGATGCTGGTCTGCCTGTCTGCGCCCCAGAATACAAACAGTTGCTGATAAGGGCTGGCCATAACCCATAGGCCAGGAGGGACACTCCTGTACCACTCCCTCCCAACTGCAGGCAAAAATGGCTCCTTTGAAGGCTGGACTCTGAGGCATTGTACGATTTTGAAGTCCCACCTCCAAACCTCCAGGAATATTTCCAACCCAGGGGTAGCCAACCTACAGGTGTGGCCTGGAGAGCTCCTGGAATTACAGCTCACCTGCAGAGTATAAAGATCAGGTCCCCAGGCAGAAAGGGCTACTTTGGAGAGGGCTGTGGCAGAGAAGAAACATTTAAGGCTTCCCACACAGGTTCTTGTTGAATTGAAAAACTTGAGGCCTACTGCACAGGGTTGTTGTGCAGATTAAACAGGAGACAAAAGAGCCAGCTTCCTCTACAGAATAACGCTGTGCAGTGGCCTCAAATCTGCAGAGAGTTGCAAAGAAGAAAGACACATGGCTTGGCTGTGTCTAACCTCCGGGCAGAGCAGTATTTTAAGTGAGAAGGGGCTTTTCTGTGGCCTCGCTGTAAGCCAGCTGTTTGGCAGAAGGGGATAGTCCCCCCCCTCAAAAGGAAGGCCCTCAGACTCCCTTGAGTTGCTCTTGGAAAGGCCTCCTTCCCTCAGTCAGGGCCTGTCAGAGGCTCCTTTGCAGCAGGCCTGAAGGGAGGGAACGCACTCTCCAGCCTCCTGCCAGCTCTGTCAGGGTTCTGAGGCAATTTGCAGTTGGACATGACAGTTAGGACAGCCTTGGGGCAAAAAGGGCTGGCACAGCCTCTGTTCTCATCCCCCTTGGCAGCCCTACTGACCTCCTCTCCCTGCGGTGGTCAGGAGCAGACTGGCAGCCAGACTGGGCTGGGTGAATGCAATTTTGGTCTGTCCTGGTGAGGGGCCAATAGGAAGGCACTTTGCGCGCCTCCCCATTGGCTGCTTGGCCCTGGATGGACACTCAGAGGGCCCAATCAGGAGCTGCTTCGCGGCTCCTGATTGGGCCCTCTGAGTTTTTATCCTGGACAGGGCCTGCCCTAACTCCTCCCCAGGTGGCCTTACTCTTTTATTTAATAGGACCCTGTCCTATTTAAAGATTGTTTTAACTGTTTAATGTTATAATGTAAGTCATATGTTGTAAACTGCCTTGAGCCGGTATCTGGGAAATCCAAATGTGAATGAATGAATGAATGAATGAATGAATGAATGAATGAATGAATGAATGAATGAATGAATGAATGAATGAATGAATGAAATTCCCTTTTAAGCATTAACTTCTACTCCCATTTTTCCCCCTTTTGTTCTGACTAAATTCACCTGGATGTACACACAAGCAGGAAGCGTAGCGTGGGACAGGGCACATGACTGATTCACATTCTATAAGACACTTGAGAATACAGTCAGGCTGAGAGAGGGCTTCAATGAGGATGGCACTTGGAAGAATTTGTTTGTTTGTTTGTTTATTGGATTTATAACCCACCGCTCTTGGAAACTGGCTCACGGTGGGTAACAACAATAATCCAACAATAAAACCCCATAAATACCCATTAAATGCCCAATCAACAAAATTACAACCCCAAACAGATGGCAAAACCTCACACGGGAAACAACCTCACAAGGGAGAGACCAACCTCCGTCAAGAAGTCCGACGTCAATATCAAGGGGGACCCATACCACCTGCGCTAGCATTGGTACCATATACCTGGTGGAAGCACTCCGTTTTGCAGGCCCTATGGAAAGCAGGAAGCTCTCCAAGGGCCTGCAGCTCCCCTACCATTCCACCTGGCAGAGGCCAGGACTGAAAAGGCCCTGGCCGATACCAGGCGAACATCCCTGGGGCCAGGAATAACCAGCAGATTGGTACCAGCTGAGAGCAGAGCCCTGCAAGGGACATAGGGCGAGAGACAGTCCCTCAAATATGTGGGACCAAACCATCTTAATGGGGAGACTCCAAGAGATATATTTGGATACATTTCATAAGTGTGGGAGCCTCTTCATTCATATTGTTGACCACCTTATAGTCCCCATTATTACATCACAGGAGTGTATTTAAATATTTGACCACTGAAGAAGACCCCAAGAGGGGTTGAAACACATTTGGTTTCCTCTCTTCTTGTCATTTAGCCATGTGTCAAAATGCTTTGGATTTGTGCAGTAGCGAGGGATATGTGTCGATGTTTTAAAATTTTCTACGTGCACATGTACTGAAATAAATATTTGCATTTTTAATACTTGATATCTATCCTGCTGCTGCTCAACCTTTTGGGTTCCTAGCTTTCAGGGTAAAGTCAAGCAAGAATTCCCCTCTTCCCTTGCAAAGAGAAGTGCGTGCTGGAGGATACGGGTACAGTTCATAAGTGGAGGACAGGCAATGTCCTTCCTTCAGCTATTACATGAGCCGCATGAAACCAGGAAGTGCAAATTACTCACTTTTCTTGACTGGCTTCTATGGAATAAGTGAAGCCACCCCTGTTTAGGTGACAATGGCTAGGGGAGAGGGGCAGCCACTTTTGCCTGAGCAAGCCACCGCAGTACGGGATTGACGCTCCGTGAGTCGTCCTTCCCATTCTGGATGCAGAAGACTAATTTACACCTCTCTGAGGGGAGTTCAGCAAATCTGTCCCACAGCAGGGGAGGCCTATGCTTGAATATTTCATCATTCGCTTTGCGCTCCCCTCCTCTCCCCACCACCTCATTTTCCCTGTACTTCAAAACACATACACAGAAAAGCAAAAATCTAAAAATTCTGCTTCATGTCTCCGTTCTTGTTTGTTTTCTCCCCCCTGTTTTTTCTCCATTTATCTCTCTAATGCAAGGGCTAATGCACTTCAGGCCACGACCAAGAGGTAAGTGATACCTGGAAGGAACATTCTAGCTTGGCTTGGTTCTTTTACTCAGGCGCCTACGCTAGACGACTGTTGACTGAAAAGCCATTTCCTTCTGAGTCCCTGTCATTATATTTTTTAGTACAGCGAGCGCCATCGTACATACGCTGTAAAGGAAGCCTTTCCGTTAAATTATTCAGCCCTCCTCCCCAAAAGATAACTGCTTCTCCGAATTTCTCTTGGTAACATGCTGATGGGATGTTAGGACTCCACAACAGACTAATACAATTTGCGATCCAACCTGTGGAGGTTCCCTGCTCAAGACAGCTTGTGCCATTGGAGGCAGGTCACAAGGAAATCCTGGAAACTATAAATAACTAAAGATGCATGCCTGGGACTGAAAAACAGGAGCGTTTTTGTGTGTGTGTGTGGGGGGGGGGGTTTAGGATTGCCAGCTCTGGATTGAGAAATACCTGGAGATTTGGGGGGTGGCGCCAGAGAAGGTTGGGGTTTTGAGAGGGTATCTCCCTCTCACCAGGGTATTTCCATATATTCTACCTTCCAACGTGGCTATTTTCTCCAAGGGAACTGGTCTCTATTGTCTTGAGGCTGGGCGGACTTCTTGTGGGCCAGAACAACCAACCTATCGGTGTCTGAAGAATGGAGAGCTCTCCAGGGGGCATAGGCAGACAGGAAGTCCCTTGGATACTCTGGATTAGACATGCATGTTTTGGATCGCTTCGACCGAAAAATCTCCAAAGCAGGGCTGGAGGTGCTTTGGGGTTCACTGTTACTTTCTCCTTGTTTTTACAAATTCAAGCTTCCCCCCCCCCATCCATTGCTGTTGTTGTTGCTGATGTTGTGGTTGGGGGGGGCACTGCTTGTTGCGCTTGGTTCTGGTTAAAGGTTAGAGCCAGGGGTGAAAAAGACAGAGCTTTACTGGAGAGCACTTGGTATAGTGACTAAAGGTGGCAGCTTGTGACCTGTAGAGCCAGGTTTGATTCCCCAGCCCAGTGTTCAATGTGTGGAAATCTGGGAGGCTTTGTCTAATTCCTCACAGTTCTGTAAGAACTCTCTCAGGGTGTCCGGCATGAGGAGAGGAAGGAAAATGCTGGTGTCCCTAGTCCACTAGTGGTGATAGCGGTACTGCGAGATCCCCCCCCCACCTTCTCAGGCACCCCCTCCTCTCCAGGGGAACACGAGTGAGCTCTGGGTGGACTTCAGTGGGTCTCCAGTTCTCACCTGGATGCTGACACCTAAGCATTGCTTTGGGCAGCCAGCTACAGTTGTCCCCTACAGCTCTGGCATGCAGTGTCCCTTTTCCCCAGGGGAGGGAAGGGGAAGGGGAACTGCTCTGTGCATGAAAATGAGCACCAAATCCTTTTTATTCCCATCAGCTCCTGTCTGGAGGGTGGCACCTGCACGCTAGACCTGAGGGTGGGCGAGAGTTCCTCCCTGATTTGGGAATTTTCAGGATTCTGCCATCTCCATGGCCTTGGGGGGGGGGGGGTTGAGTTAGAGGCTCTACACTTTCAGGGTAGCTCTGGGAGCCTCTTCTCTGACTTCCCCCAAGTTTCAAGAAGATTAGACCAGGGGACCCAATTCTAGGGGCTCCCTATCTTCTCTCCATTATATCCAATGGTAAGAAAACACACAATTGGAAGTAATGGGCCTATGATGTCCTATGGTGCTTTCTCACCATCTGTAAACCGCTTCAGTGGAGTGGTAGAAATAAAAGGATAAGGGCTAAGTGGGAGGAGAGTAGGTGGGTGCTGTCCGGGATAAAAACTCAGAGGAGCGAATCAGGAGCCGCAAAGCGGCTCCTGATTCGCTCCTCTGAGTGCCACTCCAGTGCCACCTGGTCCAATCTTTTTGATACTTGGGGGGTAGTCAGATACAAGGCTCCTGAAGCTACCCTATAAGTTTGGCCCCTGAAACCTACACTCCCCCCCCCCCCAGACCACAGAGACTTCCTAAAGCTTTAATCGCCCATTAAAGTCAATGGTACCATTGACTTCAATGGCCTCTGAAGCATTTTGGACATTTCCGAAGTTTTGGCTGAAGCTTTGATGGTCCAAAGCAGCTCTGGATATTTTTCTTAGTGCACATGCCTACACTGGATCCAGACTGCATATGGCCTCAAAAGTAAAAACTAATACCTTGGTGCAGATCAAGGTATTTTATGCCAATAAAGGTACTCTGAATCTGAACCCGAATCTACCTTGAAGCAGATCTGGAATTCAACCGGCAATCAATGCAGCTACCTCAGAACCGGTTGGATATGGGCTCTCCAAGGTGTTTTGATAAGAACCCGAGCAGTTGCATTTTGCACTAGTTGCAGTTTCCTGATCAAAGGCAATGGTAGGCCCAGATAGAGTCAATTACAGAAATCTAAACTGGAGGTGACCATTGCATAGATCACGGTGGCCAGGTGCTCTGGGGCCAGATAGGGTGCTAGTATCCTTGCCTGGCAGAGATGGAAAAATGCCAACTGGGCTACTCTGGTGATCTGCAGTTCCATAGAAATGGAAGTGTCAAAGATCACACCCAAGTTCCTGGTGGTCTGTGCTACCTGATGCTGCATGCCATCCAGGATGAGTAAGCATGCTTCCAGATCTGGTCCTTTCCTACCTCTGTCTTGGAAGAGTTGAGTTTCAGGCAACTCTGCTTGAGCCAAACCATCATTGCTACCAAACATCTGGCAAATGTTTCCGAGGGGGAAGTCAGGTTGGCCATCCATCAGGAGGTAAAGTTGGGTGTCATCAGCATACTGATGACAACCTGGCCCAAAGCTACGAACCATTTGGGCCAGAGGGTACATAAAGATGTTAAACAGTGTCGGGGAGAGATCGCACTATGTGGAACACCACTGGGGAACTGAAAAGCCCGTGACTGATTCTTCCCCACTGCAACCCTCTGTCTGTGGCTCTAGAGGAATGAGACCAGCCACTGTAGGGCTACCCGACAAATTCCAGATCCTGCAAGATGGTGAGCAAGGAACATATGATCTATTAAATCGAACGCTGCTGACAGATCAACACCAGCAGTGCCAATCCGCCTCTATCCAATTGGTGCCAGAGATCAGGGTGACCTGTCCCATCTCTACTCCTTGGCCAGGACAGAAACCTGACTGCAAAGGATCAGGAACTGAAACCTCATCCAAGTAGGCTGAAAGCTGGTCCGTGGAAGCCCTTTCAGATACCTTCCCCAGAAATGCAAGGTGCAAAATGGAGCAGAGACTAGTTGGCAGCTCTATCCCAGTTTTAGTTTTTGGCACATGAAGCTAAAACATACAGGTTGTAGGTGATGTGAAAGATCTCTGCCTGAGACCCTGGAGAGACAGAGTCAATCAAAGTAGACCATATCAACCTTCACAGACAGCTTCATGTGTACACAGACAGCTTCATGTGTACATACAGTTTCATGTGTACATTTTCGAGTGCTTTAACAAACAGGTTTTACAAAACTAATTTTTTTAAAACTTGCCTTAGTTTGTTTGCCTAATCCAGGCTTTTCCAGCCAAAGTATCATGAAACCCTGGGATTTCTTGGCAGTCCAGAAAGAGTGTCCCAAATGGGTGGGAGTTAATTATTTTTAATATATTTTTAATTAAACATTTATCAGGAGATATGACCATATATGATCATGTCAACCTGTTCTCCTCCCAAAATGGCCAATGATGGGGTTGGAGGGGAGGAGGGAGCCCAGTTGGGCATGTACACAGCTAGGCTTCCCAACCATATTCTACATGATCATGCCACTTCTGGGGTTTCTCAAAGCCTGAAGAATGTTTCAGCGGTCTCTCATTGGTACAAAAGTTGAGAAAGGCTGGCCTAATTTGAACCACAAGTCAAACTTCCCCTATTTCCCACCCTCCTCTCTCAGGATATCTGTAATTTCAGAGCCAGCTGGTTATAGTGGTTAGGAGTGCGGACTTCTAATCTGGCAATCTGATTCCCAACTCCTTTTCTACATGCAGCCAGCTGGGTGACCTTGGGCTTGCCACAGCACTGATAGAGCTGTTCTGACCTAGCAGTAATATCAGGGCTCTCTCGGCCTCACCTCCCTCACAGGGTGTCTGTTGTGGGGAGAGGGAAAGAAAAGCAAACGTAAGCCGCTCTGAGACTCCTTTGGCTAGAGAAAAGTGGCATATAAGAACCAACCCTGCTTCTTCTTCTTCTTAAAACTTGCTTTTGTCCACTAGAGAGTTGGAGGGAAGGTTAAGAAGGGTAATTAAACTGAAACTGAGATTGGGAAGGCCTTGCCCAGGCAAAAGTTGATGACATTTCAATAGAGATGAGAAGGGGAGAAAGGAACTAAAAATGCACTGAAGTTCTTCAAAGGCTGGTTTGCTGAGGGAATATTGATGAGGGCAAGCTCACAGTGGGAAATTGGCCATCTTACTGAGGAGAATTGATTGAACAGTTCTGTAATGCAAAGTGTAGTAGAGAGAGGGAGAAGCAGCAGCTCCCTGGGTCTATACTTAGAAGCGTGTGTGGGGGACTGTGATAGTTATGTCAATTAGTGCAAATGGAGGTCCCATATGAGCAGTGATTCCAACTGCAGGACATTATTCATTCAGTGTTAAAAGATTTCAGCTTCCCATCAATCTTCCCAGAAGCAGAGAATTCTGCAGAGTGTTGCTGGATCACACGCCACAGTACAGCGCGTTTCCATTTGCGTTTCATTATACTGTAGGAAATGTTTTTTTTGGGTGGATAGTTCTCAGCGAAGGGAGGGTCTCAGAAGACATTAGAGTTAAGAACCTCAAGGTGAAGTCTCAAGTTCTGGAATTACAGCTGATCACCAGACTACAGAGATCAGCTTCTGCGGATGGAGTCTATAGCGGCCACTGTAGAGCTGCCCGGCAAATTCCAGATCCTGCAAGATGGTGAGCAAGAAACGTATGATCTATTAAATCGAACGCTGCTGACAGATCAACACCAGCAATCCACCTTTATCCAACTGGCGCCAGAGATCATCCATCAGAGATCATCCTACATCAGAAGGCCTGCTGATCTTCCCCTTCACCCCTTTTCCAGGCACTGCCTAAAAATCTTCAGAAATTTTCCAACCCAGAGTTGGCAACCCTAGAGGATGCCTTCCACCCTCCCAGTCTTGTCACAGTTCCAAGGGATTAATTTATAGTCCGCTTGTCTCACTTGGACTCGAGGCAGATGACACAAAGTGAGTCAACGCCATTGACTGACAGGGCATTCGGTAAATAATGCAATAGGATTGGGGTTGTAGAACCGAACGGAAGTCTAAAAACAGAACCAAGGCACAAGTATTAACATGACACATTGAATGATACGAAATTCCATCATGGGATCCTCATGTCAGCAACCTATCCATGGCTATCAGCATTAGTCAAATACAAGGGAGGACATAAGACCCACCAGCAAGGCATGATCAGCTTACAGCTCACTCATGTGAATGCAGCCAACCAGCAATGAAGCTGCCTTATAATGAGTCGGACCCTGGGCCTGTCTAAGTCAATATTGACTACTCTGACTTCCTGATCTCCAGGGTATCAGGTAGAGGTCTTTCACATTGCCTGCTACCAGACTCTTAACTGGAGGTGCTAGAAATTGACCCTGGGATTTCCCGTTGCAATGTGATCTACTAAGTGCCTGAGAAGAACTCTGTTTTACATGAACAGTAGGCAGCGAGTGATGTACTGAAGCTCTTTTTTGGGTTGCTACCCAAGTATCATACTTTTCTTCTGACCATCCTCTTAACATGTTCAAGACAGCAAACCCAACTCTCTGTTCCCAAGTTTATGATTGAAAGAAGCCTTCTTCAGGTAGGTTAGGCTGAAAGAACACGATGGGCCTAAGGTCACCTAGCAAATTTGATAGCAGTGAGAGGCGTTGAACCTGGGTCACCTCAATCCTAGTCCAACCATCACATCCGTTCAACATATGGACCCTGTCCATGGGTCACAAATTAAGTTGTGTAGGCCCAAACAAGTGTTAGCCTTTCCAATGGTATAAGAACATCAGATGAGATTTATTTATCTCTCTTCATCTTTAATTCCCAATAAAGTTTACTTAATTTGAATATTAGGCTCTCTTCTTTAACCTCTTCTTTTCACCACTGGCAAATATTAAATCAGTGTTTCTTGAAGCACCCTTTTTTCCCCACTTTAATTACTCTAAGGAAGCAGTACTCTAAGCACCATAGCAGTGACTCATTTGGAGGTACAGCAGGCAGCCTCTTCTGATGGCCAATTATTCTGCTTCATGGCTGCAGCAGAAGTGAAAATTCAGCCATCTGGCAAAATTATTATTTGACCTTCAGCAGAGGAGGAGTGGGGAAAAAGTAAAGATAAAAGACTAAATCATACATAGATATGGGCATGAACTACATTTTTGCATTTTGGTTAGTGGCTTGTGTGTAACCCATAAACCGGTATGCTGGTTTGTTAAATGAACTGGCTTGTATCAGTTCAGGAGCCATTTAAAGTTTAAACCCCTGCTGTCTGGTCCTCACAAAAGTAGTGGGAAGCAGCAAGAAGGGGGTTAAATGAGTTGGAGCCATTTAATTCTTCTCTTTCTGCTCTTCCTGAACCACCACAAACTGCCATAAACTATATCAAAATTCATGGAAGTTTGTGGTGGTGGTTCTTCAGTTCACAGACCGTGAACTGCCCAAAATTTGTGATGAACTTTAGTTTGTGAACTGGTTCAAGCCTGTTCCTAATCAAACACAGATGCCCCAGACAGTCTCATATGTGTGTGGATATTTTGGGTTGACAGGAGCCTTTGATTATTTGATGAATTATTTCTCACAATACTCTTATTTCGAGCTGTTTAACTCAGATTTACATTCCTTTAAAACGTATTTCATAAACAATGCTTTAATTTTAAAAAATATATATGTTTCATAACCCCAGTTTTATCTTGTAGTTATGAGAATGATAAGCAACATATATATCATTTATCTTTTCAAACATTTTGCCAACTTTTCTCACTAAAACAACATTTAACTAGAATTCACCAAGTTTGTCTTCACAATAGATAATTTTCTTCTTTTTTCACATTAAGTTCAGATGATTATTTTACCGCATTAGTTTTTCCCCAAGTGTGGGATGAGGTTGAACTCAAACGCTGCTTGCTTATGCTACTAGAGATTTCTCCTCTCCTTTCATTGTAACAATATGATCTGATTATCTCTTTAAGGAAACAAGAGAGGTAATCAATCCAAATTTGGACGATGGGTGCACACACACATATGCACATGAAATAATGCCAGGATCTGAAGATGCCAGAGTAGAGAAATGGAAAATTCACAGAAAATACCCAATTCCTACAACCATTTTTTAATATATGGACCCAACACCGATTGTTCCACCACCATGTTGGGCTGTTCTGGTGCTGAAAAGTACTGTCAAGTAGCACAGACTTATGGGGACAAGAGAAATCTGAGGTGGTTTGCCATTGCTTGCCTCTACATTGCGAGCTTGCTATTCCTTGGAGGTCTCCCATCTAAGTACTAAGCAAGGCTGAACCTGCTTAGCTTTCCAGATCTGACAAGATCATGCTAGCCTGGGCCACCCAGAATGAAAGCTCTTCTCCAGGCTGCAGAGATCAATTCTCATAGATCAATTCTCCTGCTTGGGACAGGGATGGGGATTGTGTGGCACTCCCCTCTACCTACACATACACACAAACAGGGAGGGAAAGAGGGAAAGGACAAAGAAGACAAAAGTATTCCTTTCTTCTGAAATTGCAGACCTTATTAACTAAACAGTCACCTCTCCATGGAGGAAATACCTGAGTATCTCCGTGGACTGCTCTGGGAAGTCATTTGCCAGAAGGTCAAAATGTAAAGAAAAAGAATCCTATCGCAGTCAATGAGCAAGTCAGAAAAGTCTTACCCCATTCTCCTGCAACAGCTTCTTCTGCCTGTGCTCCAGCTATATCTCTTTCTGCCCATGGCAATTTGTACAGCTTGGTGTAGTGGTTATGAGTAGCGGCTTCTAAGGCGGTGAGCTGGATTGGAGTCCCTGCTCCTCCACATGCCAGGGGTCCATGGGCTAGTCACAGTCCTGTTAGAAACTGTTCTCACAGAGCAGTTTCTCTCAGAGCTTTCCCAGCCTCACCTATCTCACAGGGTGTCTGTTGTGGGGAGAGGAAGGAAAGACTATTATAAGCCACTCTTTGGGCAGTGGAAAACAGGGCATAAAAACCAACTCTTCTACTGGGAAACTCTGTACTGGAGAGCCACATGTCCCCATGGCCTCATGATGCTACTGAGCCCCCACGATGCCATTGGTCTCAAATTTGCTCCCTTGTAATGGTCTTGGAAAGACTGCAGCAAGACCAACATGGTATCCATGTCGAAAGGGAAAGTCTACATCTTCCCAGACCCAACTATATCAGCATTATCTTCCCTGCTGCAATTGCCTGTGATGGCTTCCTGCAAAACATTGCAAATTGGAAACCTCACATGACTTACTCATAAGACATTCCCAGGGCAGGGGCATTTCTTTGGCACCCTGGATCTCAGAGGACTGCCAGGGAGCCGTTTCTGGGCCTTCTGTAGCCCCCCCCCCCTACCTCGAGAAGGCAAGCAGAGGCTGCCCTCATTCCCTCCATGTTCTCTGAGTTTAAAGAGGCCATGGCAACTTACTAGTAGCAGGGCATGCTCTGAGGCTGGCTTTTCTTCCAATCAGCAAACTGGCTGGAAGTTAGAGGTGGAGAACCCTTCCTGGCTGATTGTAGGTAAACTACCAAGGGGGGGAAACTACCAAATTGTAGGTAAACTACCAGGGGGGATTCCTGGATGAGGGCCATCACTTACTCATATGTAAACAATCACAGGGCAGAGGCATTTGCTCAGCACTGTGGATACCAGAGGGCAGGCAAGGAGCCATTTCTGGGCCTTCTGCAGCTCCCCCACCCCCATGTCCTCTGAGTTGAAAGAGGCCAGGAGGCCAGGACAACTTACTGGCAGCAGGGCATGCTCTGAGGCTGGCTCCTCTTCCACCAAGCAAACTACTGAAACCAGCAAGAAGTTCAGGTGGAGAGCTGATTCCTTATTAAGCCCTTTCTGACTGAGGGATGTCTCCAGATTGGGTCTAAACTAGCGGTCCCCAACCTTTCTCAGGTCAGGGACCGCCTCCGGAGTGAGGGAAGAGCCGATGGCCCGGGTGCTGCAAAAACGTGCACGCGCAATTGCCGCGCATGCGTGTTTTTGCCACCAGGTGGCGCTAACGCGCATGCACGGCAACTGCGCGCACGCATTTTCGCCAGTAGGGGTGCTGACGCGCATGCGCAGCAACAGCACGCATGCGCATTTGCGTCACCGCCATGCCGGCGGCTGCGCCTGCCTCTTCCCTTCCTTCTTGCTGCCGGCGGGGGATGGCAGGCGTGGCTGGCCGCGGCCCGGTACCGTGGCCTTTGTGGCCCGCCACCGGGCCGTGGACCAGGGGTTGATGACCCCTGGTCTAAACTATCTGGGCAGGCCATTCCTGGATTAGGGCCAATCATGCACATATTCCTTTGAAAAAGCAGGCAGGAAATGAAACAAAGTGGGCTTGAAATAGAGGAAGAGACAGAAGAACACATCTGGTTGTGGCCTGATTCTCTTTGGTGACTCCTGATTCCTAATCTGCCATTCACTTCCAACAAATGCATGGTGAACTTGTTTAATAAACATCAAGAATACCTATAGAACATCCCATGATGTCTGGCAACACCAGAAGAAGAAGAGTTGGTTTTTATATCTTGCTTCTCAGTGACCAAAGGAGTCTCAAAGCAGCTTTCAATCGCCTTCCCTTCCTCTCCCCCTACAACATTCACCCTGTGAGGGAGGTGGAGCTGAGAGAGCCCTGACAGGACCGCACAGTCAGAAAGAGCACTATCAGGGCTGTGACCAGGCCAGGGTCACCCAGCTGGCTGCATGTGGAGAAGCAAGGAATGAAATTTGGCTCGCCAGAATAGCAGAGAGGAGAGGGTGAAGAAGGTGACTGTGAATAAAGACAGCTCCCAAACAAAACGTGGGACAGGAATCTTTGACAGCTCATGTAGCCCTAGCTTTGATTAGAACCCATTTCTATTTTTCCCTCTCTTTCCCTCTTCCTCTCGCAATTGTCATTGAACGCACAAAGCAGCCAGTGATCACAAAGAGCCTTTCCCGGATGGAGCCATCTGCCCTCGCTTTTCTCGGCTTAATGATTTTGTACCCAGCGAGCCCATCCGTCATTCCTGGAGGCAATATTGAAAACAACCTCCAAAGCCGGAGTTCAGGCGCACGGAACTCTGCTCGCCCCCTGCAAGGCCCTCTTGCTCATTAGGGACATTAGAGAAGCGCCAGGCCGTGAGTCACGGCCTCTTTCGGCGGTGCCGTTCGGGAGATGATGACCGTGCGGCTGATTTCGTTCCCGTTTTCCCGCTAGCCAGCCGCAAACGTCGATCCTGGCTCAAGAACGGCTGCCGCGCTGCGCTTAAAGACAACTGTGAAGTGCAGCCCAAGTAACCTGTGTCCATCCTGCCGGTCCACCTGACCGCTGTGCTGGGCAGATGCTGGTGACCATCCAGCAGCTGACAAAAAAGATCATCTGAGCAATGGCGCCCCATGGACTTGTCAGAGGCACGACCCTCACGGTCTGCGGGAACTGGAGCCGCAGTTCTCATCAGAGCCATAAAGGTTGGCCGTCGGCGCCTGGTAGATAATAAAAGACTGACATCCCCCTGTTATTTATGCCGCTGCCTTCGCTCTTTATAGTCCGATAAGTATTTGTTTCATTTGTGCCCAGATTTAATACATGATCGCATCATTAACTTGGAAAGCTCCAGACACATAATTAACTAATGGGATTGGCTGGCCCAAGGGCTGCCAGTAGTCGCTTCTCAAAAACATTTGGTTGGCCATTGCTGAAAAGGGTATGCGGCCCACGCGGTCTCTAGACCTGACTCAGCAGGGCTGTTGTTTTATTTTGGTTTTTATTGTACATTATGGTTTCCTGGACTGACGTGGCTCTGCATAGGATTGCGCCTGTCTTTAAACAGGTTCGATCTAGCAGCAGATTGGAAAAGAAAGTCTGTTCGCCTCTTGAAAAAGTATACAGGCTAGACGTGGAAGCCTATGGATTATAGCCGCTTCCCCCAATCTTGGGCTGCCATCTGTTGACCTGATAGGTGGAAAAGAGTCTCCATGACTTTGTGTCCACAGCTCATCCTTACCAAGGCTCTATCCATGTGCCTTTTTGCACAATTCTTGATCATTCATGTCAAGCGTGCCCATATAGGAATGAGATGTTTGTAGGCATTGTTCCACACTTGGATTTATGTGTGCCACTGAAATCCCATTTTCCCCTGCCCCATATTCTTGAAAATGAGAATGAGGCTAAAGTCACAAGTCATATTAAACTTGACAGCCTTTAGTGGCAACAAGCCTTTATGGCCAAGAGGACCCGATCCAGATAATGGTAAAGGTAAAGGTATCCCCTGTGCAAGCACCGAGTCATGTCTGACCCTTGGGGTGACGCCCTCCAGCGTTTTCATGGCAGACTCAATACAGGGTGGTTTGCCAGTGCCTTCCCCAGTCATTACCGTTTACCCCCCAGCAAGCTGGGTGCTCATTTTACCGACCTCGGAAGGATGGAAGGCTGAGTCAACCTTGAGCCGGCTGCTGGGATCGAACTCCCAGCCTCATGGGCAGAGCTTTCAGACTACATGACTGCTGCCTTACCACTCTGCGCCACAAGAGGCTCCAGATAATGTTAGCTGGCCTTAAATGCCATTGAAATGCATGGGACTGAGGTTCAGCTCAAGATCAATATGGGTCTTCCAACATGTTTTAATGCCACAAGACGTAATCACAAAGGGTCAGTCGGGATAGGGCGACTATGTGAGAGAAGGAGGAGTATTTTTTTGGCTTGCACAAAAATTTTCACACACACGCCCATGAGCTTCTTTTGGTTGAGGCAATTTTAATTAGGAAAGGTACAGGGAAGGGGGAAGAGAATTAAAATCCACTTTCCCAGTGCTCCATCTCAGTCCAGATCACCTCAGCCACTTCATAGCTATGTTGCAGAACCAATGCAAGATGATGCAAAAGAAGAGTTGGTTTTTAAACCCTGTTTTTCTCTACCCGAAGGAGTCTCAAAGCGACTTACAGTCACCTTCCCTTTCCTCTCCCCACCACAGATACCCTATGAGGTAGAAGAAGAAGAGCTGGTTCTTATATGCCTCTTTTCTCTACCTGAAGGAGTTTCAAAGCAGCTTACAGTCGCCTTTCCTTTCCTCTCCCCACGACAGACACCCTGTGAGGGAGGTGAGGCTGAGAGAGCCCTGATATTACTGAAGAAGACGAAGAGCTGGTTCTTATATGCCTCTTTTCTCTACCTGAAGGAGTCTCAAAGCGGCTTACAGTCACCTTCCCTTTCCTCTCCCCACAACAGACACCCTGTGAGGGAGGTGAGGCTAAGAGAGCCCTGATATTTCTGCTCGGTCAGAACAGCTTTCTCAGTGCTGGCTGCACGGGGGGAGCAGGGAATCAAACCTGGCTCACCAGATTAGAAGCTGCCACCCTTCCCCCTGACACCACACTGGTTCTTGGAGTAGCAATCACAAGACCGATATGCAGTGGTGTTTGAACCGAAAGAGAGCTACACCCTTCTAAACCCATTGAAGCCAATGGTTCAGCTCTCTTTTGGACTGCAATATTCCGTTCTCATTCATTCACTTTCAATACAGGTAACTCTGGACTGGAGTCTGATCAGTATCCCATGGAGATGCAGAGGACCGGATTGTTCAAATCTCTCATCAACTGTGATGTTTGTTGGGTGACCCCGGGGCATTCACCGTCTCTCAGCCTAAACTTCTTCACAAGGGTAGTTGTGAGGATAAAATAGGGGAGGGGAGGCAGGCTATAATCATTTAAAATTTCCACATTCTTTCCGATCTGTGCCTTATCACGGGCAAGAGAGTTAAAAAGCACGGATTGTTTGCTTTATCAAGTGGCAACTATCCTCCGAGGATTTCAAAGAACATAAGATTCCGTAGGAGATTTAGAAGGTTTCCTCATTAGGAACTTGCTAAAGTCTGAAAGGAGAAAGATCTTGGGGTCATGGTGGATAGCTCATTGAAAGGGTCAGTGTGCTACGACAGTTTTTAAAAAAGGGGATAAAATCTATGGTAGGGATTATTAGGAAAGGGATTGAGAATAAAACAGCTGTCAGGCGATATTGTCATGCCCCTTTAAAGGGCTATGGGGCCATCTCATTTGGAATACTGTGTACAGTTCTGGTCGCCATATCTCCATAAAGGCATTGTGGAGCTGGGGGAAAAGTGCAGAGGAGGCCAGCCAAGATAATTAGGGGGTTGGAGCACCTTCCCTTTGAGGAAAAGTCTGGGACTTTTCACTTGAGAAAAGAGACGACTCGGGGGGAGCATGGCAGAGGTTTATACAATTATCTATGGCATAGAAAGAGTTGAGAAAGAGAACTTTTTCTCCTTCTGCCAAGATACTAGAGCTCAAGGGAATCCAGTGAAGTTGATGACCTGTTGGTTTGGGACAGACAAAAGGAAATACTACTTTACACAGAGGGTGGAGAGTTTTAAAAAGGGATGAGATAGATTCATGGAGGACAGGCCTATCGGCTGCTAACCATAGTGACTGAGGGAAACCTCCACATTCAGCCTTTGAATCGCAGAGGCAGGAGGAAACATCAGGGAAAGGCCTGGGCCTTGAAGCTTTATTGTGGGTGGTCCAGAGGAACTGGTCAGCCACTGTTTGAAGCAGGATGGACCATTGTCTCATTGGACCATTGGTCTTATTCAGCAGGGTTGTTCTTATCTTAACCATTAGTGACTCTAATATATTGGTAGAGCCATTAAGGGCGGAGCAGTGTCCGGGACATGTCTGGGTGTCCGGACACCACTTCCGGCTGCATGGGCCAATCTGGGCGTGCTCAGCAAAGCTAGGCTCACCAGGATTGGGCCGGCCCATGGAGCACCCGCCCCCAGGAGCTGGCCACGAGGCATGCTGGCAGCCTCGTGGCCAGACGCTCCCTGGCCGTGGAGGAGAGCGGACCGCTCCACCCTGCCAGCCCAATGCTCCAACCGGCCACGAGGTGCGCTTGTAGCCTTGCAACCAGATGCTCCCTGGACGTGGAGGAGAGTGGACCATGCCGCAGTGCCCAGCCTGACGCTCTGCCCACCATCTAACATGGCAGCCCAGCTGCCAGCTGCGAATGTTGGCCACGCCACCAACGCCCCGGACAGGTAGGGTGATGGCACGAACATTGGGGGCTCTCCCCATTAGTGCCCATGGCACCCCTGGGTGCAACGGGCTTTAGGACTAGTACAAGAATAAAACTAGCAGTGTCAAAAGAGTTTGCGCTGTGATTCCCCATAACCTGCAATAGAAATAAAGAAAACTTCATATCAAATTACTTGCAATTATTTCAAAACTAGATCATTTCTAGTTTTTTGTCTGAAAGAGCTTTGTCTGAAAGAGCTTTTCAGGCACACACAAAAAGTTTGGTGCTTTCACCATCAGAGCTTCATCCATTGGAGCAGGGGTAGTCAACCTGTGGTACTCCAGATGTCCATGGACTACAATTCCCATGAGCCCCTGCCAGCAAACGCATGGGAATTGTAGTCCATGGACATCTGGAGGACCACAGGTTGGCTACCCCTGCATTAGAGCATGATTCTCTAAAGTGATGTGTTTTGGCACCTGCCTATCTATCTCTTGGTACTCACCAAAATAGAACATTTCTGTTTTGTATATTCTGTGAATTGACAAGAATATCGGAGCCTTTCTGACTTCCAATACCATACCAATACGGGATTTAGAAATATTGGGAAATACTGATTGGGGGGGGGGGGTCCCATATATTTCAACTAGAAAAAGATTAGGTGTTTTTTGTTTTTCTGTTTTTGCACATGCCTAACTACCTTCAACAGATAAATGCTGATATATGGTGATCTAATCCCTTATTAGTCTTGAAAGGGCACAAGACTATTGTTTATTTTTACCACATGGCTACCCCTCTAGGCAGGATTTCAGCGAGAGACTGGACATGTTCCTGTGTAGCCCCACAAATTTGGAATCCCATCCCGAAAAACATCTGCCAGCTCCCAATCATTCCTGTTTTTAGATAAAACCCGAAGTGTGTGTTTTTTACGAAAGACTTTGGGTGAAGTTTTCTAAACATCGTTATGGAATGTCCATCTGCATGCAGTGTCTGCCTCAGAGTTGAATAAAAGAAAACTGTTAGTTCTGTATAGGTAAAAGATTTTAGTCTGATGCAGTTAGTCTCTGAGCATTTTGGAAGGGCGGGGTACAATGCTTTAAAACTAGGGCCAGGATATTTTCGGCTCTGGTCCAGGCCTGGTGGGATGCTCTGCCAGATGACAACAAGGCCCTGAAGGACCTTAGCCAGTTCCACAGGGCCTACAACAGGGGTAGTCAACCTGTGGTCCTCCAGATGTTCATGGTCTACAATTCCCATGAGCCCCTGCCAGCAAACGCTGGAAGGGGTCATGGGAATTGTAGTCCATGGACATCTGGAGGACCACACGTTGACTACCCCTGGCCTACAAGACAGGACTGTTCTGCCAGGACAATGGTTGAGGCCAGAGTTAACATCAAGAAGATGTTACCGCCTCCCTGCCTGAAAGGCAGCATCTTGACCTCCCTCCCCGAATGCTCCCCTGGCAGAAATTCATCTTAATATTTTATAGGAAGTGGTGGCCATAGGTTTTCCAACTAGACTCGTTGCATTCTAAAACTAGAATTTTAAATTCTAAACTCTATTATATTTAACTACTTGTGTTTCATTTTTATCATAAGCCATCCTGAGCCCTTTTGGGAAATGGCTTGGTAAAAGTCGAATGAATGAATGAATGAATGAATGAATGAATGAATGAATGAATGAATGAATGAATGAATGAATGAATGAATGAATGAAAACCCATTTCTTTAAATTGCAGGGTTTTTTTTCTTGTGTAAAAGAAGAACTTTATCTCACTGTGTCTCATTCTGATGAAAGGCGTGGGATCACAGCTTGAAAACAGATGCTCAGTTGCAATTCCTTTAAACTAGCTTTGAAGCTGAGTATTGATCAGGGCATGTACGTACACGAGAAAGCTCTTGAAGGCAGCAGCCTACCAAAATTCCACCTGGGCTAAATTTGCCTTCCTTCCTTGTAACTTGCTGTGCAGTGTTATGGATCAGGACCAGACTGTAATTTGTTTATTTTGTCTGTTTTCCTGTTGAATTGAATTTTCATATTGTATTTTGTTATCTTTCTGTGGGTGTTGGTATTCTTCTTGGGTGAAGCTTTGCCAGCATCCAGGGGGACCTGGAGTTCAACCAGAATTACAAATGACCTCCCAATGACTGGGATCAGTCCCCCCTGAAGATAATGGCAGGCTCAGAGGGGGTCACCATGTTTCTGTCGAGTTCTCTTCCCTCCCCAATTTCTGCCCCTTCCAGGATCCTCACTCACCTCTCCACAGATTTCCCAGTCGAGACCCAGCACCCCTATTTGGATCTCCTCCAGAAGCCGCCTCAAGGCAACATTGTCAAGAGAGGCGGGGTATAAATTTAAAAACTAAAAAAATAAGAGCAGCAGCAGACGATAAATAAGTAACTGAAGGTGGGAAGGGGGAAGAGGCAACTGGACTGCAAACTGCAGAAAACCTGACCTGTACAAAATCTGAGTTCAGCAATGGAACAATTCCTTGGATCCTTTTTGAAAACAAGGCCAGAGAATTCCATGCTCCTAGTCCTGGGGAAGGAGGAAAGATGGCAAGGTAGAGCCTTATCATGTCAGATCTCAGGAGCTAAGCAGAACTTGAACTTGGCTGGGAGCTCAGTAAGGAAGATTCTGGAGTGGAAGGCAATGTCAACCCCCCCTCCCTTTGTGTCTCACTGGCCTTGAAAGCCCCTTGCTGAGGTCGCCAGAAGTCACTTGTGACTTGATGGCATGAATGTATGTAATCCAGGGGCAAATTTATGTGAAAAGAACTTTGGAAACATCCCTCTTATCCACAAGGAGTCCACCTCCTGGACCACTGTCTGAAAGCCACCATGGTATAATAATTAAAAGCTGCAGACACTAATGTGGTTTGATTCTCTAATCCTTTGCATGCAGCGACCTTGGACTAGCCACAGTTCTCTTAGGGCTGTTGTGGGTAAAGGAAGGGAAAGGTATTTTTAGGTCTCTGGCCCGAGGGAAGTCCACCTGGCTTTGACCAGAGCTGGAGCCTTTTCGGTCCTGGCTCCCACCTGTTGCAATAAGCTCCCAGAAGATCTCAGGGCCCTGATGGAGCTGATTCAGTTCCACAGGGCCTGTAAAATGAAGCTCTTCCTGCCAGGCATTTGACGCCAGGATAGCAGCTCCGTGTAATCTTGGGCCCCTCCTCTAAACCTCTTAAATCTTTAAACTTCTTATTATAACATTCCTCTGCTGCTAAATAGAACATCAAGTCAGTTGTGGACTGTTATTAATGCTGTTAGGATGTATTTTATAGCGCTGGGTTATTTTTTAAGGTTTTAATATTGATTTTTAATATTGTAATTTTAAGCTGTTGCAAGCTGCCACAGGAGTGGCGGGTTAGAAATCGAGAGAATAAATCAAAATACATCAATCAAAAATAAGCCACCTTGGGACTCCCTTGGGTGATGAAAAGCGGAGTATAAAAACTCAGCTCTTCTCCCTCCTTCTTCCTCTCCTTCTGAAAGACAAGCGTGCTCTCCCTGAGAAGATGGCCGCCCTTTTCCAAAGAGTCCTATTCGTGGGAAACTGTTGGTGACATGCCTTATAACTTGCAAGATTTCAAATTAATATCTAAGAGGGAAAGAGAAATCGAGTCAGCTTGGCACCGTGGCAGCATCCTTAAGCATCTCTGTAGGCATCGTGCGAAAAACGAACCCTCTTGACATTTACTCATAACAAGCTGTCCTCTTAATGAGACCTTCTTAGAATGATTTCTTTCTGTCTTGAGTATCGCTTTATTGTTTCCTTACTGTTCTTATTTCTTGTTTACCGAACATCAGCTGCCTGCCATCTTTTATATAAGAACGAGGGTGTCGGCTTGATTCTTCCCTCTCGCACTCCGGCGTAGCCTGACAGGATTCCAGAGTATTACTCCTGAATGACTCTGTCCCAATGAACAGTGAATAAGGCCTCGTACGTGGCTTCCCTAGACGGCTTCCCTATCGGATTGAGAACTCAATGCTGTAGGTTATCTGCAGAAAACCTTGTGCATTTCTGGAGTTCACGGCCTATCGTTTAGCTTTGATAAGAGTTCAGGCCGAGCAAAGAATGTATCAGAAGTCCCTAAATTAACTTCCATCAGTTCTCCAGGCTATTGTCCTTAGAGAATTGGGCAATTTGCTTTCCTTTTCGATGGGTAGCGAGGCGGCGGTGGTGGCATCTGCTCTTCATTTCAAGGCTGAGGGGCGAAGAGCGGGGCCTGAACACCCAGCGAAATAGTCTGACTGTCGCTTTCCTTATGTGCGTTTTATTGTTAGCTAAAGTGGGTCGACCTTCCGTAATGTGACACATGATAGGAGAAGTAATGCGACAAGACAAATCAGACAGGGCACCTCCGCACAGGAGATATATGACACATCTCATCCGAAACAAATGTAGCTTTTAGCAAAGGTGGCACTTTAAAAGTCACTTTCCACTCCAGTCTTCAAATCGTCGACTGATCTGAAACTGGTGTGTGTTTGGGGGGGGGGCATAATGGGTCACCATTGCTGGCATTTATATGTGATGCATATTTCAAAGGATCTTTGAAATCAGGAATATGCAACACACAATTGATTGATTTGATTTTTAGATGACCCTCCTGTTGGACAGGCTCAAGGTGGTTCACGACATTCCATATAGACAATGGTTAAAAGACAATAAATTACTTAGATCAAAAATATAAAATACACTTAAAATTAATTTAAGATGATCAGTGCAGGTTCAACAGCATACCTAAGTATACATGTCTGATAAGTGTGTTCTCAGATGTGCAGGCAGAAGTATAAGGTAGTGGTGGTGGTGGTGGAGGTGAAGAAGAAGAGTTGGTTCTTATATGCTGCTTTTCTCTATCTGAAGGAGCCTCAAAGAGGCTTACAGTCACCTTCCCTTTCCTCTCCCCACAACGGACACCCTGTGAGGGAGGTGAGGCTGAGAGAGCTATTACTTTTTGGTCAGAACAGCTTTATCAGTGCCGTGGTGAGCCCAAGGTCACCCAGCTCTTCTTATTCTATGATTCTGTTCTATGATTCTAAGCGTTGTCTTGGCAGTGAATGCGTTCATTGGGTTTGCTTCCGGTCTGCTATTGTGAAGAAGCCTGGAGCATTTCTGCACTGGGAACTTCGCTGCTCTGGCTTCCATGTGGGAGCACAAATCCAGGGCGGACAAGGTGCACCAGGTCAAATGTTGCCCTGTGTGGGAGCTGGAAGAGATGGGGGCAACCTGTCCCAGCTCAAACTCCCGCCTGCAGCCCAGTGCCCTTGAGAGGCAAAGGAGTTGGTGGAGGAGTTGGCTGGCTGTTGGTCCAGTGTTGGGTGCCTGCTGGTTGGAGAAAGCTCCAGATCAGTTCAACTAAACTGTTGATAAGAGAAGGAAAAAAAAAACAAGAGAACCATTAGCCACGAATGCCGAAAATTCAAGCAAGATTGGAATTTTCTGGAACGGCTTAGCCAGGCAAATGTCGAGTTTATCTGAGAAGGCAGATTTCCTGACCAGAAGAATTGTTGGGCAACCTGTTGCTTTCAGAATGAAGGAATCCATCTTTTGCCCCAAAGATGGTATCACAGCAGATGGCAGATCAGCTGCTGCGGCTTCTGCAACCTGCCAATTTCAAGAACGCCGTGCTGCTTTATTTTACAGCCACCTTCACACACTTCAGAAATGAAGGATGTGTGACTATCTGCACAGACTATGAAAACATTGGAAATGTCACTCCTTTGCACAAACTGTGTATAACAATTCATTAGTTTCTGAAGATGAAGTGAGTAGGATTGGAGAGCACTTGCGGAAATCAGATTTCAGGAAGCACATTTAGAGCCCTTTTAAAATAACCTAATTTCATTACCCCCGGCAAGAGTCAGGAATGAAGTAGGGGGGAATAATACTGGTGAATTCCATTCAGCCTCAGATCAGGGGTTTCCCTCCTATGTTGTTCCTCAGCCACAACATTTTACTTTTTAATACAGTACCTTCGCCCCCCATATACAGCTCTAGCACCCCCATGCTCCAAGTTCCATTCCTTACTGCGGTTTCCCCTATAAGGCTGATTAGGGGCCAGTCCGGCTCTGCTCAGCTACTGCGGCCTGTTTGAAGAAGAAGAAGAGTTGGTTCTTATATGCCACTTTTCTCTACCCGAAGGAGGCTCAAAGCGGCTTACAGTCGCCTTCCCATTCCTCTCCCCACAACAGACACCCTGTGAAATGGGTGAGGCTGAGAGAGCCCTGATATCACTGCTCGGTCAGAACAGTTTTATCAGTGCCGTGGTGAGCCCAAGGTCACCCAGCTGGTTGCATGTGGGGGAGTGCAGAATTGAACCCGGCATGCCAGATTAGAAGTCTGCACTCCTAACCACTACACCAAACTGGATGTTTGGAGCATCCACTGAATGGGCTCTCCAGCTATTGTCTCACTGACCCCATAACTTCATCTGCCACTTCTCCCAGCTATGTGTCTCCTCTTGCCTCTGTGCTGGCCCTGGCATGTGAGGACCCTACCGCCTCCTCCAGTCAAGACTCCCGTGGTTAGTGCGGTCCCCATCTTATTTTGGACTTAGTTTTTTAAAATATGTACCCCATTTTATGGTCTAAAGATTGGAGAAAGGATCAGTTCAAGGTTTTGGTATTAAACAGTATATCTACGGGACTGCCTCTTCCAACACTCCCCCCCAAGAGCATTGAGGTCATGAGGGAGTGACCATTTTGGTCTCCCTTCATAAAGTGTCCTGCCATTAGAGAGATGGAGGTTGTTTCAGGCTGAGCTTTGTACAGAGGAAGATGCCTGCAGGTGCCTTGGCAGCCTTCCGTAATCTTGCAAGATAGAAGGGGTGGCCACACATGCCCGAGATGGAAGACACAAGACAAGATAAAGGCATAATGCCAGGGCTGGCTCCTGGCCATCGACCCCATCTCATCCCATCTAATTTAAAATGTATTATTGAGTGCCAAAGGGACCCAAAACCTTTAGAGCTCAGGAAGGAGAGGTAGGGTGCGCTGGCATTACAGACTTATTAAGTGCAATCTCCTGTAGGTCAGGGTTCTCAGTAACAATCCAAATTGACTTTATTCTCAATAGCAAAAGTCTTTGGAACATCGGAACATCCTAGCACGCCCCAGCCCCAAGGATGTTGCTATATCATTAACCAACATTCAGTTCCCCCTTTCCCAGCTTTGACTCAATCAAGAAGGGCACTCAAATCATTCTGTTTCCGGAGCTGTCTTGACTCAGCCAAACTTTTGTGTCAATGCAGATCTGGCTCACTTCACCCTAATTAAAGCATGTTAGCTGTATTGTCTCTTTGTGCCCATGCAGATTTGGCTCACAATAGCGTAATCAAGGTATTCCCCTCACTTTTTTTCCCTGCCAAAGTTTGACAGAAGTTAACTTCAAGCCAGCCAGTGAGATTCAAACTTTACATTTTGGACCAGTCAAGATCCTAGGAAAGTGGGGTTTTGCATCTAGCGAAAGGACCCTTTCCTATAAAAGGACCATTCCAGACTTGGTGAAAAGTGTGCCGGGTTTCTCACAACTATCAGAACCTCCTGCAACTGTGCTGCAGGCTCCTCTCTAGACCTCAAGCCAAGAATTTCATGTTGCATGGGCCTTCCCTAAAACTTTCCGATTTCCTCCCTTTACCTTTTGAGCTAGCTATGTCATCAGGCACCCCTGGAATTGCCCCCAAGGCACTGTGGCATCATAGGGTCTGTTATATATCTGGAGGGGGGGGGGAATCGCTGCGTGGAAGAATGGATTTTTATAGGGATGTTATTGTTTTAGGCGGATTTTAATATATATTTATGACTGTAACCCGCCATGAACCATGTTATGGGGGTGGCGGGATATATACAAAATAATGAATCAATCAGTAAATACGCACAAGGCAAACTTTTCCAGCGTCTGCCAATCCCAAAGAGCTAAGCAAGTGGGAAAACACACACACACACACACAAAATTCCTAGGCAGCCTTGAACAGTGCAAACGTCCCCAGGCAGCATTGGGCAAAGCATACTGAAGCAGAGCAATCTGGAGCTAGAGAGGGACAAATGTCCAGGGCAGCATTAGCAGGCAAACTAGAACAATGGCTAGCTAGTGGTTACAGGGAAGGCAGCTACTCCCACCAGCACAGGGTTCGGGAACAGGGGTGAAGCAGCAGTTAGAAGAAAAGTCTTGCAAGTGGGGGATCCCCTGCTGATCCTGGGAGTGAAGGGCCAGGACTTCTGCCTGAAGCCTGGCCATAGCAGTACCACTGATAGACAGCTTTTCCTACAAAGAAGAGTTGTTTTTATATGCCGCTTTTCTCTACCCGAAGGAGTCTCAAAGCACCGTACAATCACCTTCACATCCTCTTCCCGCAGCAGGCACCCTGTGAGGAGGAGTTGGTTCTTATATGCCGCGTTTCTCTACCCGAAAGAGCCCCAAAGCAGCTTACAGTTTCCCTCTCCCCTCACCTGTGAGGAAGGTGAGGCTGAGAGAGCCCTGATATGACTGAAGAAGACGAAGAGTTGGTTCTTATATGCCACTTTTCTGTACCCGAAGGAATCTCAAGGAGGCTTACATTTGCCTTCCCTTTCCTCTCCCCACAACAGACACCCTGTGAGGGAGGTGAGCCTGAGAGAAGGGCTCTCTCAGTCAGACCAGCGCTATCACGGCGGTTACAAGCCCAAGGCCGCCAAGCTGCCTGTGTGTGGGGGAGCGGGGAGTCAAACCCGGCTCGCCAGATTAGAAGCTGCCGCTCTTAACCACTTCACCATGCTGGCTGGAAAGGAGTTGTCTTTGTTTCCACTATTGAGCAATATATAGTTTGTTTTATTTTTAGAGTTTTCCAAACAAGCTACCAGGATAAAGACATTATCTACAAGCGTAACCCATGTCTTTTTTTATTTTAAGAAAGAATTTCCATCCAACAGTTTAGGATTTAGGCCTAGGGAGCCAAAGGTTACTGAGCATGAGCAGTAAGTTAAGTTGCTCACATATTACTTGCAAAAGCTCCACCCCCCAGTCAGTCTGGCCCCTTTCCCATTGTGTGCTGTTTGAGGGCCAGGCTCCTTCCCCCTCAGTCAGTCTGGCCCTGCAGCAGGAGAGGGAAGGCCCAGAGCTGGACTGAGGGAAACTGCGGATTCCTTTGCAGGCCCAAACCAGGGAGTGAGGTCCTGAGCAGCAGCAGCAGCAGCAAGTCAACTCCTGAAGCAGCAGGTCAGAAGCAGCAGCCGTACACTTCTGTAAGGTCAAGTTTGGACTTTCTTCTTTCAGTGTTTGGTAGGATCGGTTCTGTTCTGATTGCCCTTTTTAAAGGGCACTGAAAATGTTGTTCCATTAATGTTGCTATGCTCATAGCCACTGTGATTTTATCTCTAGTTTTGCAGGTCTGGGGCTGATGATAAATATTGTTCGATTTAAAACCATTCCATGTCTGAAACGGTTTCTTTGCTTTTGAAGCCCTTTCCCATCTTGTCAAGCCATAAAGGTAAGGAGGGACATCTGGGGGCACCTGGCAAATTGTGCTTATGTTGAAATTTAAAAATATACATTACAATACTATTTTTTGCATTTTGTATGCTGCAAATACCATGGGCAGCCAAAGTTACCAACAAGATAGTATTAGAGAGGAGAAAACCAACTATATCATTAGAAGGGTAGATATGACGGCTAAAGCTCACTTACTTTGGACACATCGTGCGATCAAACTCGCTAGAAAAAATCATTAATGCTCGGCATGGTCAGCAGCAAAAGGAAACGTGGTCGCCAAAGTATCCGCTGGCTCCACACGATCTAAGCCGATACAGGGATGACCGTGAACCAACTGAAAGAAGCGGTCATTGACAGAGAGATGTGGCAGAAACTTTCCTATAGAATCGCCAAGGGTTGGACACGACTGAACAGATGATATTATCATCATCATGTACATAAACCTTCATCTGTCTCTCTCTCTCTCTCTCTGTATATATATATATATATATATATATTTATTTTTTTATTTTTATTTTTTTTGCAGGAAGTCTCTTCTGCTCAAGGTTATGCCTACTGACAGCTGGCAGGGCGACTCAGTATCAATGCGACCTCTTTGTCTGCCTCAGTACTCCCATTTACCTCAGCGCCTATTTTCCTTCTCGTATTTTTCACAAAATGAATTCTCATCATGAAAAATGATTCCATCTGATTCTGACGTGGGAAAAGGGGGTTCTAGCCACTGAAACAGAACTGAGCTCCCGTCCGACAGTTTTAGTGACTGAGCTCTACCTTGTGCTGGTTTATGGGTGTTGCTTTCTTTCTTTTCTTTTTTTTATTTTACACTTTTGCCTTGAAAAACTTTGGCCTAAAAGTCAGTCAGCTGAAGTCTGTCCCCCCCAGCCCGATTTTGTAAGGAAAGACAGGCCATCACCAACCGTCTCCATTGATATTCCACACAGCACTTACCCCATCCGGCAGCTCACGCTGGCTGAGAGATTTGCCATGACAGGTGCGGTTTTCTACATGGCAGAACAGCATGAGGAGAATGGAAGGTAGAAGAAGAAGAAATGCCACAGGTCTTTTTGATCCTAGAACAGACCCAGGACACGGGGAGCCACCAAGGACCTCAGATGTAGAAGCTGGACCCTGCTTCATATCAACTAGACTAGACCCTAACACAGGGGTAGTCAAACTGCGGCCCTCCAGATGTCCATGGACTACAATTCCCGTGAGCCCCTGCCAGCATTCGCTGGCAGGGGCTCACGGGAATTGTAGTCCATGGACATCTGGAGGGCCGCAGTTTGACTACCCCTGCCCTAACAGGATATGAAAACTTAGAACATGATTTCTTGGCTCCAGGAAGAGTCGGGGCACGAAGTGTCCTCCTTATTCCCCTTCCCCACCTTGGTGGCCTTGAGGAGAGATTCTCAATCCTGCAAACACCGATTTACTGGTGACCCCCTGAGCCCAAGGACATTCTCCTGGTCTCGACCAGAGTCAGGGCCTTTTCTACCCTGGATCCAAGCTGGTGGAATAAGTTGGCAGCTGAGACAGCTGAGATGCAGGCCCTGATGGGGTTGCCAGAGTTCTGCAGGACCTGTAAAACGGCCTTCTTCCACTAGGCCTACGGTTGAGACCAGGGCTGTCGGAGGCTTTATCATCCTCCTTCCGTTTGCCTCTCTCTTGGCTCCTCCTATTTATTGTTGCTATCTTCGTTTTGGGGTAGCCAATAGAGGGAGCTAAGAGATTGAGGGGGGCAAGGATGATGATGCTTTTAAAATATATTCTAATATTGTAATTTTCAATTTTACTATTGTAATATATTTTATTGTTCATGTGGTTTTATTCCTGTCAACTGTGCCGAGATCATATGGGGAAAGGCAGTAGAGAAATTTAGTAGTAGTAGTAGTAGTAGTAGTAGTAGTAGTAGTAGTAGTAAATCCATCATGGCGGCACTAAAGAAAATGCATTTATTTAGGTATTTATACCCTGCTTTTCTCCCCAAAAGAGACTCAAAATGGCTTCCAACTTCATTCACTTTCATCCTCACAACAGCAAGCTTGTAAGCAGGTAAGACTGACTGACTCATGGTCAGCCGGCTTGTTTCTGTGCCAGAATAGAGACTTGAACCTGGGTCTCCCTCATTCTTGGCCAGTGTTCTAGCCACTATCTTACATGGCATACACTGCTTGGTGTAGTGGTTAGGAGCAGCAGCTTCTAATTTGGTGAGCCGGGTTTGATTCCTCTCTCCTCCACATGCAGCCAACTGGGTGACCTGGGCTAGTCGCAGTATTGTTAGAGCTGTTCTCACCAAGCAGTTCTATCAGGACTCTCCCAGCTCCACCTACCTCACAGGTTGTTTGTTGTGGGGAGAGGAAGGGAAGGCGATTATAAGCCACTCTGAAATTCTTTCAGGTAGTGAAAAGCAGCGTATAAAAACCATCTCTTCTTCTTGTATTAAAAAAATACTGCATAGAAATAAGTGCACTTATGTACTAGGTACAGAATCAAAGTAAATCAGTTTTCCAAACCAACAGTGAAATGGAGAGAACAACTCTAACCAAAATGGCCTTGAAAAAAAGAGTTAAAAGAGCCCTTTTTCCTTTCCCCTGTCTTTTCAACAGGATGACAATTGCAGCTGCTTTACATTATTATTTTTTAACATCCCTCCAAAAAGGAGAAGGAATTGCAGAACTGCATTATCAAGTATTTCTTCCATTCTCATGTTGGTAACTCTAACACCAATTGTGCATTAAAAATATAGTTTATCAAAGTCAAATAAATGTTCCTTTTTGTATAATATGCTTTATATCATCATAATCATCAGTAAACCTTATGAAACCCAAGCTGACAACTCACTCCCTACCTGATTGGCCCTCCCTGAGGGTGTGCTACCAATACAAACAGAGCAATCTGTCAGTGAGGTCCAATCAGTTTAAATTGCACCCACCCAGCCAAAGAGGGCCAATCAGCTCAAATTGCACTCTGCCAATGAGGGCCAATTAGCTCAAATTGCATGCAAATGACTCACTATCTGATAACAGACTCTGTTTCTCAGCAGCACCTTCCCATTATAAGACTTGGTTTTTATACTTGGCTTTTCCCTGCCCAACAGAGTCTCAGAGTGGCTTATATTAGCCTTCCTCTCCCCGCAACAGACACCCTATGAGGTAGGTGAGGATGAGAGAGCTCTGAGAGAAACTGCTCTGTGAGAACATTTTCTAAACGGGCTGTGGCTAGCCCAAGGTCACCCAGCACATGGAGGAGCAAGGAATCAAATCCAGCTCACACATTAGAAGCTGCTGCTCTTAACCACTACACCAAGGTGTACAAATTGTCATTGCCTTAAAGAGAAGTAGCTGGAGCACAGGCAGAAGAAGCTGTTGCAGGAGGATGGGGTAAGTCTTTTTTGACTTGCTCATTTACTGTTAGGGGATTCTTTCCCTTTAAATATGGACCTTCTGGCCAAAGGCTTCTCAGAGCAATCCAAGGAGGGAGACACTCAGGTACTTCCTACGTGGAGAGGTGATTGTGTGATTAATAAGGTTTGCAATGGGAGAAGGGAGGAAAGTGTTTGTTTTCTGTGTTCTCTTTCTCTCTCACTCTGTGAAGGTGTGGAGAGGGGAGTGCTACACAACCCTCCTGCCTGTCCCAAGCAGGAACTGATCTCTGCAATCTGGAGAGGAGCTTTCATTCTGGGGTTCTCCAGGTCCCACCTGGAGGCCGGCATCTCTGAACAGTGGCAGGGATGCCAGCCTCCAGCTGGGACCTGGAGATCCAACTTCTGGGGTTTCTCAAAGCCTGAAGAATATTTCAGGAGTTTCTCAATGGTAAAAAGGTCAAGAAACGCTGATTTTGATTTTGACCTTTAAGGCCCTATGTGGTCTGGGACCTACATACCTGAGGGACAGCCTTGTGCCCTGTGCCCCTGCAGAGTTTTACAGTCTGCAGGTACCAGTTTGTTGGTCATTCCCGGACTCAGGGAAGGATGCCTGCCTCAACCAGGGCCAGGGACTTATCGATCTTGGCCGCCACCTGGTGGAATGAGCTCTGAGGGAGCTGTGAGCCCTGCTGGAGCTTTTGGCATTCTGCAGGGCCTGCAAAATGGAGTTCTTCCGCCAGGTTGATGGGTGAGGCTGGCAGGATGTGAAGATCTGGTTGGGCCTCCCGATGCCAAGCAGTGTCAAAATTTGTATAATCAGTGCACCCTCTTCCCACTTTGTCTTAAAGATGTTATTAGGCGTGCTGGGAGGTTGAATTTACCATTGTGTTCTTGGGATTTTGGTTTTTGCTGTATGGTTTTATGTCCTATCGTATTTTAATGGGGTTTTATAGAGGTTTATTGTGGACAAATCGTACCCCGTCATGAGCTGGTTCTGGGAGTGGCAGGTCATAAATCTAAATAACAACAACAATAATAACAATAACAACAATAACAATAATATAGAGGCAGTAATTGAGAATCCACTGTTATTTCCTGGCCAGCCAATCTTTTAATGTTTGTTTGAAGCACACAGCAGGTTATGATTTACTTTGATATTGAAATGACTGAAAAACTTACAGACTGAAAGGTTTTCAGTTCTACAAGCAAATTTTGCTGTCAATTAAATATTTTCATTGAAGGAAGAAACTGTGACATATTTATGATGTTTATTGTTATTAGCAATTGCCCTCAACTCACTGGGCCTGCAAGGCCTCTGCCAGCCTTGGCAGCACGCGTCCTGGTCTGGAGGGACCAGGAAGTCTCCCTGCAGTGTGCCAGGGATCATGGCCATGGAGCTGGCCCAGAAACAGCCCCCTGCCAGCCCTGTGGAGTGCAGAGCAACCAGGGGAAGCCTTCTCTGCCCATGAACTCTAATTCCCGGATATCTCCAGGCCCTCCCTGGAGGTTAACGACTCCTGGGGTGGGAATATTCCTGGAGGTTTGGAGCTGGGCCCTCAAGATGGCGCAATGCCTCACAGTCTCCCCTCCACAGCAGCCCTTTTCCCCTGCAGAACTGATCTTTATACTCTGGAGATGACGTGCATGTTTGTATGTGTGAAATTCCCCTGGCAGGACCTGCACCAGGCCACAGATTAGCAACTGCTGGTTGAGGGCTTTTCCCTGCTCTCTCTGCATCCAGGGTGGGGTGAGTGGGAAGGAGGCTTACATTCAAATGCACCTGTTTTCTCCATGGGGTCTGCTGCCTGGAGACCAGTTGTAGCTCCTGGAGATCTCCAGGCCTCCCAATGAGGTTCAAAAACCTGTTGATCCCATGAAGTAGAAGCCATGAAACAAATTGATAATTAGCTGTGCAATAAAATGTATTTATTCAAAATAGACTTTATTGCACAGTCAATTATTGATTCTTTTTCTCAGCTCCCCTGGAGGTTGGCAACCCAACTGGCTGCACATGGAGGAGTCATGAAATCCACTCTTTAACCACTAAGCCACACTGAATCTTAAGATCGAGTGGGAAGCAGGGGAAGGAGGATGTCAAAACCATGATTTATGCTTTTACCATGTGGTCAGCACCCACAAAGGCCACAATCCGGGCATGCGTCCTAGCACCCGGTGCATTCCTAGATGCACTGGGCTTTGCCTCTATTGTGTGTGTGTGTGTGTGTACACACTTCAGCATTCATATATATATGAATACACACACACACTTCAGCAGGTCCTCAGATGCAGACAATAAACCGAACATAAGAGAGAAAATTGTATTGTGCTTTAATTCACTCAAGGAGAAATTCCTCCGACTGCAAATATCTCCCGCACAGAATGTAAAACTCCATAAAGATGTGTGATTTCACTGGATGTGAAGAGTTTTCCTTCAATTAATTAAGCATTATAATACTCCTGACTGGGTATTGAGGGCTGCAGCTGAGAGCAAACACATTGTTTCTGCTTGCGATTTAATAATTCTTTTCTTCCATCGGTGTTTTCAGAGCAGTTAGTCCTTTCTGCGATTTAGTGGATTTAATCCAGGAACCACACTGGCATTTATGTGAATTGCCTTTTTTTTTTTTTTTTTTGGTTTTTTTGTTCCTCTCTTAAATAAATGCCTTTGTTTTCTTTGAGATCATACAGTTTCTATAAATGCAATGCTTTTCTTTGCCGTATTATACCTCGACTGCCTCCAGAGATGCTGGCTACAGTTGCACGAATGAAAGTGAAGAGTGTGACAAAGTACCCTATATACTCGCATATAAGCCTAGTTTTTCAGCACCTTTGTTCACACTGAAAACGCCTTCCTCGGCTTATACGTGGGTATATACGGTAACTGAATTAAAAGCCTGCTCCAGCCACCCAATCATTGCTCTGGCAGCTTGTACGACATCAACCGTTTGACTGAGGGACTCTGATTTTCATTTTCCTTTTGCCTTCCCTTCTTCCTCTTCTTAATCAATTCTTCCAAACTATTCTTTTGGTTTGTGTGGGTGAAAAGTGAGGTACAGAAACCAGAAGCTATTCATCCTCTTGACTTTTCTGTATTTGTTTGGGGGGAGGGGGGAGGCTGGATGGGAGAGCTTGTGATAATGGAGCATTTCCCACCCTTGGCTTATATGCGAGTCAATAAGTTTGCCCAGATTTTGTGGTAAAATTAGGTGCCTCAGCTTATACGCAGGTTGGCTTATATGCGAGTATCTATGGTAGCATCCTAGGACTATGGGCCACACCCTTCTACTGCGCAAAAGGCAAGACCTTGAACACACAAAGCTCCAAATCCTAGTAGTCCCGACTATAAATGTCAGCTGCTCAGGGAACTCAAGTACAGGTCTTTCATGTCACCCACTTCCTGCCCTTTCGCTAAAGATGCGAAAGATTCCACATGGCGCCATGCATCCATGCTCCCAGAACCATAGCTTGGCACATAAGGCATTGTAAAGAGTTGTTCGCTTTATCTGAAACATTTCTAAAACAAAATTAAAGATACATCAATCTGTGGGCCAACCGAAGTCCCTTGGACAGAGGCCCAACCTCAGCAACCTTCATGGCAGTCTCCCATAATGCTTTGTGGTCTCAGAACTGGAAAGTGGAGGGGTTTAAATCACCCTGTTCCTCCTCCTGTTCTCAGGCTGCCTCTGTGTCCCCCTCTCTTTCCGCTTCACTCCTGATCTCAGCCTGTCTCCTTGACCACCCTTGGGCGAGATTCTTTTATGGAGATACTTTTAAAGACATAATCTTGGTGCCTTGACTGCGTGTCAGCTGGTCAGTGCTGATACACTAATAACTCTACTTGCAAGTAAGCACCCAACAGCATGCTAGAGCTTCTTCCAGTGAGTAATCTGGCTCCAAGGAGGAACACAAGCTACTACTTCAAGCCTCCCATTAGCAATATGTCTCTAATTTTCTTCTGGATTGTGGTTTGTCTCTTCTAATCTTTCAGATGCATCCCACAAGCGGCAATGCGGCAATGAGGCGACGCTTACTTAAAGGCGACCAAAAGGAATTAAAGCTGACAAGTATGCTGGTACAGGTAACTCTTCAGATCCCTTATGGATGACAATTTACCCTACTTTGAACACAAGGGGTATAATATTTAATGGATATCCCCCTAGTTTTCTGTTCTTAATAGGCAAATAAGTAGCCAAGCTGTGAAAAATCACAGATCAAGTGCAAGTCAGAAAAAAATTCCATGTCATTGTAATTTCTAGGATAATTATTTTCACATTGCTAAAATGCTGTAATTTAGGCACTGATTTTCTCAAAATAACCCCTAACAGGCAGGGCTGTTTGCTTGTAATTCATGTAATGGCTTTTTAAAAGCCTGTGATTTTGTTATATTACTACGAGAGAAAAAGAACAGGAGGAATTCTTGAAAGAATCAGGGATAACGGCAACAGTAGAGGTGGGCATGAACCAGCTCATGAACCTTTCTTTGTGACAGATTTTGGCCAGTTCATGAACTGCAGCCTAGCCACATACCTCCATGAACTGTGATTCACAGGGAGCAAAAAGAAGGGATTTAAACCCCTGCTTTCTCCTCCCTGCAAAAGTAGTCAAATCAACTGAGTGGAGGGAGCTGGGTGCTCATGACTACTTAGAGGTGAGCCATGAGAGCAGCCTTGCTCTTGCAGCTCAGCTGTTTAAAGAGGTTGGCTGTCCAAGAATGCCTCTTTAAACAACTGTGGCAAAAAAAACTGTTCTGCACGGCTCAGGTATTTAAAGGGGCTTTCTTGGACAGAAAGCCCCTTTAAATGTCCAAGAAACTCCCACTAAACAGCTGAGGCACATGGGGCAGTTTGTGTTTAAAGGGGCTTTCATGGGTTCAGCCCTGAGTCATTTAAACCCCTACTTTCTGCTCCTCACAAAAAGTGTCAGGGAGCAGAAAGCAGGGGTCATGAATACAAAGAAACTGGTTCATTAAGCAACCTCCCAGTTCATATAGATTAATGGTTCAGCATGAATCACAAACTGAACTGCAGAAATACACAATAAAATCAGAGTCCAGTAGCACCTTTAAGACCAACAAAGATTGATTCAAGGCGTAAGTTTTCGAGTGCAAGCACTCTTCCTCAGACTATGAACTACCATCATGACAGTGGGAATACAATCTGAGGAAGAGTGCTTGCACTCGAAAGCTTACGCCTTGAATCAATCTTTGTTGGTCTTAAAGGTGCTACTGGACTCTGATTTTATTCTACTTCAGACCAACACGACTACCGATTTGAATCTATCCTTATGCAAAAATGCAGTTTGTGTCCATCCCTAGTCAACAGTTTATAGACATAGAAGGTATAGTGGGGTCAAATCTTTCAGGGTGAAATCCCTGGGAGAAAATTAACATCTTCAGATGGCTTCAGGGCATTGCTTATAATGGTGGGGAGCAGGAAGCAGTGGGGTTAATGGCTCCAAGCCCTTTAAATCCCTGCATTCTGATTTCCACAATAAGCAGTGGAGAGTAGAAAGCAGGGTTTTCCTTGTAAAAAGTGGCAGAGAGCAGAAAGCAAAGTTTTAAATGGTTCAGAGATATTTAAACCCCTGTTTTCTTCTCCTGGCAAAAATCAAGAGAGGCAGGGAGCAGAAAGCAAGGGTTTGAATGGCTCAGAGCCACTTAACCCCCTTTCACAAACTGCCATGAACCATCACAAACTTCATGGAAGTTTGTGCTAGCTATTCAGTTTGTGAACGTCAGTTTGCAAACCACAAACTGGACAAAATTTGTCATGAACATACATTTGTGAGATGGCTTGTGCCTATCCCTAACTGTGACTCAAAGAGAAATTCCAGCATACAAGCCTTCTTGGATATCAAATCTTCTTACTTGGAAATTGAACTTTTCTTTTCATTTCTGAAATCTGGGGGGATTGGAATTGTTACTCAGAAGGGAGGCTTGTCAGAAGAAGAGTTTGTCAGAGCATTTGAGTCTTGGCCAAAAAAGGAACATTTTCTGGTGGCTTCAAACTTGGCTTTTTGAAGGCCTTTGCTACTGATGTTCCAGAGTTGTTTGCTTCCTTTCTATTATTTTAGAATCATAAAATCCTACAGTTGGAAGTGTTCTTACTGCACAATGCAGGATCAGCCTAAAGCATCCATGATAAGCATCTGCCCAGACATTGCTTGAAGACCACCAGTGAGGGGGAGCTCACCACCTCCTTAGGCAGTTGATTATAAATTTTGGTGTATAAATTTTCACAGTACAAATTTTCATGCCATTTATATGCCATTGACATCAAAATAAGCATCAATTTTACCAGTAATTCCAGCAAATTCCATTAATACAGCCGGGAGAAAAGACAACTGCATGTTCATTCTATTTCAAAAACTTATTCTCCCGCACCCCGAATCAAAGTATTTTCAAGAGACTCTGTAACATTCCTAGAATGAATACTTACAGTAGGTACAATACTGTTCTGGCAATTCCCAACGTGTTGCTAAATAGAACATTTGCAGAAAAACAACAACACACAAAAATATCAGCTCTTTTGTTGCAGTGTATTTATTTGTTTACATCTCACTTTTCAGCCATGATTAGTTCCCAAAGCAACGTATTAAAATCCAGCTCATAATAACATGCAATGCTAGGGGTAAGTGAGGGACCACAGGGCAATACTTTTGACCTGGAAAGTTGATAACTTGGTCAAGGATCAAGGTTGTTCCCTCAAGTTGTAGCAGGCAAAAGAAACCAGGTCAAACCAGGGTCAAACCAAATAAGATGCTGAAGAATTCATCATTAGATTGAAAACATACATTTTTTCCCCCGCCATGGGCGGCTTTAGTTTGGGTTGTAACCTATGTTTAGGAGCTGGAAGATTTAATTTACCCATCCCAGTTCTATTTTCCCTACCTCAAATACCACAGAGCTCTTATTTACCCCACAAGGAAGGACAGGCAGATTGCCTTGTGTATATTCACACCGGGCAAAGGAATAGGGTTTATGGTGTCAAACTATGACTAATAATACGCATGAGGCTCAATACATGACCTTGGGCCAGTCTCTCTCTCTCTCTCTCTCTCTCTCTCTCTCTCTCTCTCTCTGCTTAATCTTCCTCAAAGGACTTTTGTGAAATTGAAATAGGAAAGGAGATCACATCCTGAGCTCGTACACGACACCAAGCTTAATGGATGAAGGGCAGGATGAAAATAATGAAATAATAAAATAACAATATGAGGAGGCATTTGAATTCAAGGAAAGAGTTAATCTGTCTTTCCCTCCATGTTATGGTCCCATTCAAGGCCTACTATGTCTGGGGAAAAGGTGATGGAGCTACAGTCAATGATGTCATCATCTGGCTTGATCGTTAAAATTTGCTAGTGCTAAGCTTAAAATAGAGCCTCTTGTGGCGCAGAGTGGTAAGGCAGCAGACATGCAGTCTGAAGCTCTGCCCATGAGGCTGGGAGTTCAATCCCAGCAGCCGGCTCAAGGTCGACTCAGCCTTCCATCCTTCCGAGGTCGGTAAAATGAGTACCCAGCTTGCTGGGGGGTAAACGGTAATGACTGGGGAAGGCACTGGCAAACCACCCCGTATTGAGTCTGCCAAGAAAACGCTAGAGGGCGTCACCCCAAGGGTTAGACATGACCCTGTGCTTGCACAGGGGATACCTTTACCTTTATGCTTAAAATACAGTTATGGAATAATTTCCCCAAGGGAGGTGTGCCCGGTCCCCTCACATTTGATTCTCAGGAATCAGATGAAGATGGTTTTGTTAGGACCACATTAGGTTATGTTAGCAAGTAGTCCTGAATTGTGATTTTAAATTTTGGGGTTGAAGAAGAAGAAGAAGGAAAAGAAGAAAAGAAAAAGTTCTTATATGCCGCTTTTCTCTACCCGAAGGAGGCTCAAAGCGGCTTACAGTCGCCTTCCCTTTCCTCTCCCCACAACAGACACCCTGTGAGGGAGGTGAAGCTGAGAGAACCCTGATATTACTGCTCGGTCAAAACAGCTTTATCAGTGCTGTGGCGAGCCCAAGGTCACCCAGCTGGCTGTATGTGGGGGAGTGCAGAATCGAACCTGGCTTGCCAGATTAAAAGTCTGCACTCCTAACCACTACACCAAACTAGCACTACACCAAACTGGTTTTATATATTTAACTAGAATTTAAGCCCACTGTAAGAAAAATACAGCGGGTGCTAGCGGGCAGGGCCATAAGGCGAGGCTGTTCCTGGTCCTGGGAGAAGGCCCCCGCATACCGCGCTCCTCCCCCGTGTAAAGGGACCCGGGGTGGGAAAGGAGCAGGGATTCCAGGTCGAAGATGCGGCGTCCCTGCTGCTTTCCCGAGGGTGAGGGGAAGCCAGCCGGTGGACTTACTGTCGGGGCTGGCTTTTTCCTCTGAGCGGTGACTGCCCGGCCGCCCCCGGCGAGGCCGGGCCAAGCAGCCAATGGAAAGCCGCGCTTTGCACGGGTCCCCATTGACTGCTTGGCCCTGGATTGACACTCAGAGGACCCAATCAGCTTTGCGGCTCCTGATTGGGCCCTCTGAGTTTTTATCCCGGACAGGGCCCGCCCTTTCTCCTCCCACATTGCCCTTAGCATTTTATTACTACCGCTCCACAGGAGCGGTTTACAGATGTATTTTTCCTGCGTATTTTATCTATATATTAGCTTCCTCAAGCTTTGTAAGGGAGAAGGGCAGGCAATAAATGCTTTCAATGAGTAAATAATTAGGAGAAGAAGATGAGTTGGTTTTTATATGCTGCTTTTCTCTACCAGAAGTCACAAAGCAGCTTATAATCACCTGCCCTTTCCTCTCCCCACAGCAGGCACCCTGTGAGGTAGATGAGGCTGAGAGACCCCTGATATTAGTGCTTGGTCAGAACAGCTCTATCAGGGCTATGGTGATCCCAAGATTCCCAAGCTGGTTGTATGTGGAGTAGAAACAGGGAATCAAACCTGGCTTGCCAGATTGGAACCTGCCACTCTTAACCACTGCACCAAGGTGGCTCTTGGTGGGATTATTGACCCATCAAAGCAGACCTTCTGTTGAGTATATTTCATATTTCAGGGGCTTCTCAATGGTAAAAAAGTTGAGAGAGGCTGTCTAGAGGGTTGAGGAAGGAACCCCTATTAACAAGCTCCTTTAAATGAATGACTTTGGTGGCACAGAAGTTTTCTTTTGTGTATATTTCCCACTTCCCCTCCATTTCTGGATTACTGTTGAGCTTATCCTCATAAGTGAACTAGCTCATGGTCAAATCACAGTATGCCTTGTCTTCTGCCGAAGGTTGCCTTGGTGAAAACCATAAAGGTTACTGGGAGGTGGGTGTGTTATCATGTAACCCAAGTCTTTGCCAGGAGATACAATAAATGAGAAATGGGATGGCAAGGAAGCCATCAAGGCAGGTGGGGTTCTTTGCACGTCCTAATAATCACAGTGGTGTATGTGGATGCATCCTGTAACCTGAGGCCGTGCTGTACTAAATGCAGTAGTTCGTGTGCCTCTGCACTTCTGAACTCCCCCTTCAGATAGAATATATATTTTACCGTTCCCTCTAATAATGAAGCAGGCCTGCTGATTTTGACTAGCGAGCCTTAGATGATATGCAATTAGCTTATCAATGAAGACCACTTCTAACTAGGATGCACTGCAGCATATTTCAGCGGCTTGGCTCTTGTGTGCAAATGAACTTTCCGGCAGATAAAGCTCCTGAGTTTTGCCTCTCCCCACTCCCTCCTGCCGCCCTGGTTTTTTGGTGTTTTTCCTTGGTACTTTTGATTTTTAAAATCCTGCTACCTGCAATTTACAGCCTCTCAACTGTCATAAAAAGTCTCTAGCTCAGAGCAGCCATGATGCCTTCTTTTGTTATACGTGAATCACATGACCCCCACCTATGAATGAACAGCTGGCTTTTTCAAGACAGAACATCTGTAGGGACAAGGAGCACATTAAACTGACATCTAAAATAGTAATTGATGATCTCTCTCTCTGTCTCTGTCTCTCTGTCTCTCTCTGTCTCTCTCTCTCTCTCTGTCTGTCTCTCTCTTTCTCTCTCTCTCTCTCTCTCTCTGTCTCTCTCTCTCTGTCTGTCTGTCTCTTTCTCTCTCTCTCTCTCTCTCTCTGTCTATCTCTTTCTCTCGGTCTGTCTGTCTGTCTGTCTGTCTCTCTCCTGATGCCACTTTCGCTTTCTAGGCAGCCACTCTGCGATGAGACCTCTAGACAAACTACTGGGCAGTGGACATACAAGCGCCATATTTATTTATTTTTCAATTTATAGACCGCTGCTCCCTAATGGGCTCACGGTGGTTTACATCATAAAACCGTAAGAGCACATAAGACCCCAGTAAAACCTTCCCAACTGAACAAGAGCAAAGGCAGCAGTGGTCACAACCTCTAGCCCCCTCCCGCCTTGTTCAGCCTAGTGGGCCAGTTGTCTTTCAGTGAGAGTGGGAGCAGAATTAGTGAACTTTGGGGGGGATCCTTGGTCGAACTGCCGGGATTCTGCCCTGGCCTCAACCATACGCCTGGCGGAAGAGCTCCGTCTTGCAGGCCCTGCGGAAAGCTGACAAGAGCTAACAAGGGCCCTCAGCTCTTCCGGGAGCTCATTCCACCAGGTTGGGGCCAGGGCCAAAAAAACATAGATTACGGTTGATAAGCCCCCATGGCTGTGTTCTTCTGCCTACCCTCCAGGGCTTGCTACATGATCCATGTCTGCAGGCATACCCCCAGGATACAACATGATGAACATCAACAACTGTGCAGATGCCAAACAGTACATCTATGTAAAATGTACCTGATCTGAAACCATGCACCACTGGCCCTTGATGGCCAAGGGCAAACATGGGCTAAATAACCCAGCACGTTTTGGGCATGTATCCACAGCGGCTACGTGGACAGCCACCATGCTGGTCACCTTCCACTGCACTGATGCAAAATTACTAGGAATGCATGACTCAAGAGTAATGGGCACAGAAAGCAGAGTACATCTGGTTTTTTAACATCCGTACTCCAAAAGGTGAATGCTCTCTAATTCCCAGTTTGTTTCTACAAATGATATTTTCAGCCAAGTTTTTGCCAATATAAAATAGCAAGCTGTGATGAGCCATAGCTTTCTTCTGCTTTCCCAGGCATCCTGTTTGCCTTGATGTGGGCAAGGGCCCCATTGAAAGAAAAGGCTAAGAACACATCACAGAGGAACTATTGACGATCTGGGGGAGAAAGCCCCATGGTACCATCTGCCAGAAGCATCCCAGAGATCATGACTGTGTGCAGTAGGGATGTGAATTCAGATTAGGAAATGCCTGTGATTCATTGAATACATGACATCTTTTAATTTTACATTGTCAAAACCTTCATTTCCAGTTTTTCCTCATAGTTCAGTGGTTGACAATACATAGATAAAGAATCACATGACAAAAAAGCCCCAGCCCCGACCAAATAAAACCTATTCTGGATATTTATAAATCCCTTAACCTGGGCATGGGATGGTCACTGCTCGGGTGGGCAAGGGCTCGGTTCTCAAGTGAGGGCGGGCACACATCTGTCTCAGCGGCCGTTTAGGGCAGGGGTAGTCAAACTGCGGCCCTCCAGATGTCCATGGACTACAATTCCCACGAGCCCTTGCCAGCATTCGCCCATGGATATCTGGAGGGCTGCAGTTTGACTACCCCTGGCAAGGACACAAGCCAGTGCAGCTGCTAAGTGTGTGGCTTGGTGAAGCCTCTGGGGGCGGGGTCAGAGGCATGGTGGGTTTAAATGTGGGCCCGTTCTGCAGGTGGTCTCCACTTGCTCACCTGCTGCTTAGATCATTTGCTTCCACCTCCCTCCCTTTATTCAGTGATTTTGTTGTATGTATTTGTCACAGCAGCAGTTTTCCATTTGGTGACTGGAGCCTTTAGGGCTGAGCCCGTGCCGGCAGACCAGGCTCCGCCTAGTCTTGGGAGCCTCCTTATGAGGCTGCGCATGTGCCAGAGCAGCAGCGTCTTCCCGGACGGGGAGACAACTATTGCACATGAACCGTAATAGAGGCTGACACCCTAGGCTTCTAAGCTTTACCTTCCCGGCGAACCAGCAGGACTGATGGAGAGGGAGAGCTTGACAGGCGTGTCGCTTGGACCCCGTGGGCGGGCCTGCCGTATAAGTTTTTCCCTCCCATGTGTTTGTAATCGATGGGCTATGGGAGGGAGCAGGCCATTGGATCCTTCCCCTAGTATAGAGGTTGTGTTCACTCATGTGCATATTCATGTTTGCATTCAATAAATGCCATGGCCTTTGCCAAAATCTAGTTGGTCTCTCTGTTACTTTGATGTGCCGGACAGTCCCTTCCCTTACCCAGCAATTTGGAATCCCATCACCTCCTAAAGAAAACAGTGTAGGCCATAAAACATGTTCCCAATGTAAACCGCTCTGAGCCAAAAGGGAGGGTGATGTATAAATATAATACAATAAAATAAAACAAATTGTCTGAAGAAGTGTGCATGCACGCAAAAGCTCACAGCTTAAATAAAACATTTTTTGTTTTAAAATTAATTAGAATCATAGAATAGAATCATAGAGTTGGAAGGGGCCATACAGGCCATCTAGTCCAACCCCCTGCTCAACGCAGGATCAGCCCAAAAGTGCCAGTGGACTCAAGCTTGGTTCAATGATGTATCTCTGTTCGGAACTATTTTATCCACAGCTATGGAAACTGAGAAAATGAGTGATTTTGTGGAGATCCTAGCCAACACGGTCAAACGTCCTGATGAAATCTAACCCAGCAATTTCCCTTTTGAATCTCCTTTTCTTTCCAAGTTGGAATGCTTCATTGCCGTCTGTGTTCCCCCTTAAACAATGCTCCTGACTCCTTGAAAAAGCATCAGTACTGGTAGCCTCATGATTATTTAGTGTGCATGTAGACTGCAACAAAGCCATGACAGACGGCCACGATCTTTTTGGGGAAAAAAAGAGCTCTGCCGTCTCGTTATCCTTACCTGCTTGCTATTTGCTCTATAGTTGCCCATTACGAGATCAGGCCTTCCACTGCCATTTGCTACCAATCTCCGCTAATTGAACGACATATTCATGTACAAGGGATTCCAGCTTTCTTGAGCAAACTTCAAAGCTATTGCTAATTTCCTTCATAATTTGCTTGTCAATGGGCAAGGCTTTAAGTTTAACGCCGCAAATGGTTAACATATTGTTCTCTTCTGCAGAATGAACACTGCCTGGCCCGCAGGAGCTATGGAGCATGCTGTATAACTCCATAACTCACGGCTGGGTGCATTCTTCTTATCTTAATGCTAGTAACCCAAGAATGAAATCCTGGCTCCATGAACATAATTGAGACCACTTTTCAAATGGCCCCCATAAAGCAGGATTATAGATAGGCAGTATATAAGCAAAATGAAAATGAATCTGAATCATTGGGCGTCAAGCCAGTTCAGCTCCCCATATTAGACTTCTGTGTATTAAGCAGTCGTAGAAGATGAAGTGCATTTGTCTTCAGGAGGGGAAAAGCATTCTCTCCCCATGACGTTACCTTTTAGCACTAGGCTGGTCAGCTCTTACACATTTCTTCAGAACAAATGACTCATCAGGGCATTAAACATGCTTGAATTTTTCTAGTATATAACAAACCAATTCTCAGCATGTCTTTTATTTAGCAAAGACAAGAAGAAGAAGAAGAAGAAGAGTTGGTTCTTATATGCCGCTTTTCCCTACCCGAAGGAGGCTCAAAGCGGCTTACAGTCGCCTTCCCATTCCTCTCCCCACAACAGACACCCTGTGGGGTGGGTGAGGCTGAGAGAGCCCTGATATCACTGCTTGGTCAGAACAGTTTTATCAATGCCGTGGCGAGCCCAAGGTCACCCAGCTGGTTGCATGTGGAGGAGTGCAGAATCGAACCTGGCATGCCAGATTAGAAGTCCGCACTCCTAACCACTACACCAAACACTGGAAAATCTCACATGTAAAGATTCTGGGAGAAAAATGAAAGGGAAAGAGACTATAAGATGTTTTTTTTAAAAAAACTTTCCAGTTTTACTAAAGCTGGCGTCTGGTTTTGCCAAAACTGGGCCATTTCTGTGGGTAATTTTTTTTTCTTCTCTGATGTTCATAGCAGCAAATATGGGTCTCCCTTCTTCCCTTTTGTCCTACAACAGTATTGTGAGATAGGTTAGGCTGGATCGAGACCAGACAGCAAGTTTCATGCTAAAGGACCCCCCCTCCACTGTTAAGAGTGCAAGCACTTGCTTTGTTATCTGCGTTCCCTCCTCCTCCTCTTCCTGTACTAGATTCTTGTGGGGTTAGTGGTTTGCAGTTCACCATGGTTTTAAAAATGTTTTTAGGCTATGTTCGATGTCCTCAGCTTCCAGAATTCTGAGATATTTGTAGCTTCTTTGCCAAAGATCAGTTTTTCAATGTTATTGTTTGGCATCTTTATTTCTTACTGGTCAATGATTTTTCATCCCTTCAATGCCGACGCTGTACATTTGTGAAGGCCAGATTTCGTTACTACATCTTTGATGAATATTCAAGCTACATTTCATTAAGAATCCATCTCCAAGGATGACTTTCCAAACATTTTAAAGTCATCCATATACAATCAGTGCGAAGACCGTGGCCCGGTCCTTGAAAACTTCTATTCTAGGCCGGTGCTGTTGAGAATGACGGTGAATGGTATTAGGCCAGGCTTTCTCAACGTTTTTACCATTGAGAACCCCCTGAAACATTCTCCAGGCTTCGAGAAACCCCAGAAGTGACACAATAGTACAAAATATGGTTGGGAAGCATTGCTGTGTACATGGCCCCTAACCCTTCCTATCATTGGTCTTGGGGAAGGGGGTCGACTTAATCATATATGGTCATATCATTCGATTAATGTTTAAAAACTTTAAATAAAATGAATCAATGCCCACTAATTTGGGAAACCCTTCCAGGACTGTCAAGAACCCCCAGGGTTCCACAAAAGCCTGATTGAGAAAGCCTCTATTAGGGCAATGACAAATAGCAATGGAATTAGTGAGTCTCCTTGGAAAATTTCTCATATATCAGGTGTTCCGATTTCTTCTCCATTCACTACCAACCAGATGCTCCATTTATTCAAGGCACTTTTGTAGTTTTGCTGATGCCTATTATTTCTTGTGTTTCTAAGAACCATGTAAGGCGGAGCGAATCAAACACCTTTGTGTAATCAATCCAAGCGACATTCAGGTTGATTTCTCGCCTTGTACAATTTTATAAGACTATTATTATCATTATCGTTCTAGATTAGTGTTTTTTTAAATACTTTATTTATTATAGCTTAAAATCAGCAATTCGTCATCTTTCTCCACGTCGCAGATTTTGGGATGCAGAAACTTTTGTTTGCAAACCGTTCGGCGCTATTTACACACAAGACAAAGTACTGCAAAATTGAAAAGCTTTCATTATGTCCCTCTCCACTCCGGCTGCAAATGAAATCACTGCTCCTTGAATATTGAAGCACATTTCCACTCTTAATTATGTGATAGATTATTATCACTTCCAACTCGCTCGGAGGTTTTATCTCCTTGGCGAGATCCTTTCTCCCAGCCCGCATCTGCTAGGTGCCACTGATTTGTTTCTTAATAATTGAAACAGAAGCCTGGTATTGAGAGCTCATCGGTCCACTTCATCTTGCCCATCCAGCATGGGCATTGGAAGGTGCTAACTATCTTTTGCTACATATAGGGTTTAAAAAAAAAACATCCTGCAAATTGCATTGGGAGGGAAACATAGGAGGAGAACTCCCCCTGCAAATTCTACTCAAAATTAAAAGTTAAAGGCAATTCAGACTGAAAAATAATATGGCAATAATACAGAATTGTTTTCAAGCTGAAAATAATACCGGCTGTTCACAAGCAGACAGCTAAGAAGCTCCTGGTCTTGGTGTAGTGGTTAACAGTGGTGGCTTCTAATCTGGCGAGCCGGGTTTGATTCCCCGCTCCTCCACATTTAGCCATCTGGGTGACCTTGGGCCAGTCACAGTACTGATAAAGCTCTTCTGGTCGAGCAGTAATATCAGGGCTCTCTCAGCCCCACCTCCCTCCCAGGGTGTCTATTGTGGGGAGAGGAAAGGGAAGGGGATTGTAAACCACTTTGTGACTCCTCCAGGTAGAGAAAAGTGGCATATAAGAACCAACTCTCCTTCTTGTTCTGTCCTTGTTTCTGTTGTTGGTCCTTTTATGTTGTGTCAGATTATTAGTTTACTGAGGCCAGGATTGTCTATTCTGGGGGTTCCCACTGAGCTGCCCATTGCTACAATGGTGCCTGCCAACAACTTTCTTTGTACCCCAAGAGCCAGCTTGGTGTTGCGGTTAAAAGAGGCAGGTTTGAGTCCCCCCTCCTCTACATGCAGCCAGCTGGGTGACCTTAGGCTCATCACAGCCTTGACAGAGCTGTTCTCACTGAGTAGTCCTGTCATGGCTCTCTCAGCCTCACCTACCTCACAGGGTGCCTGGAGTGGAGAGAGGAAAAGGAAGGCGATTGTAAGATGCTGTGAGACTCCTTCTGGTAAAGAAAAGCAGCATATAAGAACCCATTCTTCTTCTAAAAGAAAGATACATTATGTGATCTTAGGGCATCTCCATAAATTACCAGTTTCTTAGCACTGTAAAATATAAGGGAGTATCTCTAAACTGTAAATTATATCACTACCATGTGATTAGGAACTCACTTCCAGTAGCACTTTTCCAGTAGAAGAAGAGTTGGTTTTTATAGCCTGCTTTTCACTGCCCAAAGGAGACTTAGAGTGGCTTATAATCCCTTCCTCTCCCCACAACAGACACCCTGTGAGGTGGGTGAGACCGAGAGAGCTTCTGACAGGACGGCTTGGTCAGAGCAGCATTATCAGAATTGTGACTTGTCCAAGGTCACCCAGCTTGGCTACATGTGGAGGAGTGGCAATCAAACCCGGCACGCCAAACTGGAAGTCACCACTCTTAACCACACCATTCTGATAACATTTGAGTCTAACAGCAAAGATTCCTTCTAAAAGAACATAGTGGAATGGATATGGCACAGAATAACAGAAAGAAAGAAAGAAACCCATGTTATCTCTAACAGAAGTCACTTCTCAAGCTAATCTGGAAACAGGGAAAGGTAGAAAGTCACGTCCCCGATAAAAATAGCCATTTTTGATCTGCATTGCTCTCTGACTTCTGCCCCAATAAAAATGGCCGTCTTTGATCTTTGTTGCTCTCCTCCTTCTGACTTCTTCCTCCTATAAACTACCCATCGTAGTGATTGGTTGCTACCATTATTCACCCAAATGTCGCTTTGTAGGTTGCCAGACTCAGATTTCCATTTTTTTAAAACTTATTTAGTAAAGAACGCTTTATTTTATTTTTATTCTTTTTATTCTTAAAAATATGTTTAATAACCCACACTTTTCCTTGTAGTTACGAGAACGATAAGGCCGTGAGGAGCCCAAGGTCACCCAGCTGGCTTCATGTGGAGGATCAGGGAATCAAACTCGACTCTCCAGGCTAGAAGCCGCCACTCTTAACCACTGCCCCACACTGGCAGGACTGTTGTGAGGATAAAATGGGGGAGAGAAGGATGATGTGAGCCGCTTTTGATTCCCATTGGATAGAAAGGCAGGGTATCAATGAACCACATATATGAATAATAAATAATTCCCTATCACATACCACCCTTCACCCGTCAACAGAATAGAGTGCATTTGTTTCAGACATGACCTCCTCTGTGGCCGATCGAAAAAAATAAGGTATACATTGCGTTTACAATGTCATATTATTGTTCAGCTTATTAAGAAGCTTAGCACATTGCAACCCAACTCAGAAATCATTCAGGCATTATGCGATTGCTTTTTCATTAAATATTTTATTACAAACAAATCCTCTCATTATTAGACTGTTCTGACTCCATGAGAACCGTCCTTAAAAACACATTGTTTTGACATTGCATTGACTTTGAATTTTGCAGGGGGGTGGTTCTGGGAACCCAGGTTGAGCTGGAAAGGGGGGATTCCAGGTCTTATTGGTCTCTGAAGGGGGCATCCTTCTGGCCTCGGCATTCAAATAAGGGCTGTCACTTTTGGGGCTTGTCTAAAGTGTAGCCTTAAGCCTGGTCTAAATATTGCAATGAGATGGGAGCTAAAGGAGGTGGTAGAATACCGTGATGCTGTTGACCATTTCAGACTTCATGGGGGAAGGGTGTTATATTTTTAGAAGCTTGCTTGGGTTGCCAATTCAGCAAGGCACTGTGTATAAATAGTTGCTATCTTTTTGACCTGCCCAGTTTCTGTTAGGGGATGTGTGATTGTGGACAGATAGTCATCATGGATGCTTTAGGCTGATCCTGAATTGAGCAGGGGGTGGGACTAGACAGCCTGTATGGTTCCTTCCAACTCTATGCTACTGTAATTATACTGCTATCCTCTGGCTGTAATCCCCATCAAGTCTGTTCTGTCCTCTCATTATTTTACTACTTTATTCTGCTACGTGTGTAGCTCTACCCAAGTTTTCTAGTGACATCTAGAATGACCAATGAGTGCATCAAGATTCTGATGCCAAGTATGGAAAAGAGATCCCCATTCAACAGTTGTCGATGAGCCAAGAATTCCTCGTGAACATGGAGTTACAGCTCTGGGTTATGGTCTTGGAATGAAGCAATGCAGACACCCAGATTTAAGATATAGAATTATGGTCACTGTAGAATGGGGGCAAATTAATGTGAGAATGGAAGAGGTGCCCTACTGGGCCAGACCAGTAGTCCATCTAGGCTACCATCCTATTACACACAATGGCCTGTATACATATAACATAGAGACCAGGGGTGGTATTTAAAAGTTCACTGTCTCTAGAGTCTGGACATTTAGGTTCTGTATAGCTACCAATGGGCCTATTATTCATGAATTTGTCTAACTCCCTTTTATTTTTGTTTTATTTATTATTTAATTTATATCCTGCCTCTCCCAAAAAAGTCAGCCTGAGGCGGCTTATAAAAGATAAGATACAAGAATCCCCATAAAACTCAATTAATCCCCAATAAATAACAATACAATCTAAAAACTACAACAGATGGTAGAACCAACATCCCTCCCCTATCCCGGTCAGTAGATCACCAACCCCGACTGCATCCATACTCTGGCCCAACCAGGTGATCTCACACAGGCCTTCAACTAGGCAGGACTTCCAGTTTGTAGAACCCAGGACACCTCTTCCTGCCCAGCCTCAACCAGACGCTTGGTGGAAAAGCTCCATCTTACAGGCCCTGTGGAATGTTGATAGCTCCGTCAGGGCCTGTAGCTCTCCAGGGAGCTCATTCCACCAGGTTGGGGCCAGAGCCAGACGAATGTCCCCGGGGGCCCGGAACCACCAACCAATTTGTGCCCACAGAGCAAAGTGCTCAGCAGGGGACATAAGCAGACATGTGGTCCCACAGATAGGAAGGACCCAGGCCGCATATAGCCTTGAAGGTTCAAACTAAAACCTTGAACTTGACCCGGAAGCAGACTGGTAACCAGTGCAGGTTAACTCCACCTATGCCTCTGGTCATTGCTACATCCAGTTGTAGTGAATTTCACATTCTAATTCCTCCCTGTGAAGAAGTAATTTCTTTCTCCCAAACATGGGTAGAATTATTTATTTATCATTTATTTCAGTTTTTATACTGGTGGTTCACATAAGAGTTTCCCTACATAAAATCCCGTAACAATCATAAAATCCTCCAGTTAAAAATAATTGTAAAAAACCCAGTTACAACCAGCCCCTGATGATGACCTCTCCCACTTACCCTCTGCTCAACAGACCTCCTGGAATAAGTAACTCAAGGGGACTATCTCAGAGGGAGTCAAGATCTCACATAAAGGTAAAGGTATCCCCTGTGCAAGCACCGAGTCATGTCTGACCCTTGGGGTGACGCCCTCTAGCGTTTTCATGGCAGACTCAATATAGGGTGGTTTGCCAGTGCCTTCCCTAGTCATTACCATTTACCCCCCAGCAAGCTGGGTACTCATTTTACCGACCTCAGAAGGATGGAAGGCTGAGTCAACCTTGAGCCGGCTGCTGGGATTGAACTCCCAGCCTCATGGGCAGAGCTTTCAGACAACATTTCTGCTGCCTTACCACTCTGTGCCACAAGAGGCTCTTAAGATCTCACATATATACCTATATATCTATAGGGAGACCAATATCTTGATCAGTGTCCACCAGTATGAAAATACAGACTTAATAAGCTTCCTGCATTTCCCCCTAAACAGGTCACCCATGTTTGGGAGCCTATCTTGAGCTCTCTTTATCCTTCAATAAATGTCTCATGTAGAAGAGGCATACAGAGATGAATGGCATGGCCCAACTTTTTCTGCTTCTGCTTGCCAGCCGTGCTGCTGTTCCAGATTAAAGTCTGAATCAGCCAGCATTCCCTCAAACTAGGCCTGCTATAATTGTTTTGCTGTGGTGCTACTTAATTTCAGCAATTGCTAATTTAGTATGAAAGCAATTAGCATTCTGGCTCAAACAGCTGTCAGTTAACATCTCAGGATGAGGTGGCAATTTGTTAAATTCATTCCAAAATAATTTGGAACCAAAAAAAACAAAAACCCATCCCGCTTTGTGTGCCTGTCTGGGTTTTAGGACAAGAGAAACATTATCCTGCCTCCCCCCCTTTTGCTTGTAAACATGGGTGGAAACCAAAAATAGTTTAACAAGTAAGACAGCCAGTGAGAATTTAATCTCCAGGTATCAGGGTTCTGACAGTGTTACACTATTTAACCCTGAAGGCAATAGATGGGAACGCTTCCCCTCTCCCAGAGCTATGCTTAGATTAAGTAAGCTTTGTGGAATTCAGTGGGAATTACTCATAAGGAAGAGCAATTACGGTTACAGCCTGGAGCAGACTCATGGAATGTGGGCCATTGTGGTGGCAAGTATTTAGGTTTACTCAGTTCCAAAGTAAATTCTGTTTCGATTCAGTTCAGTGGAACTGACTCGTCTGCTTAAGAATCAGCTTTTCATTTATTAACACAACCTTGTCATTTGAGAGCCAGTATGTGGTTTAAGAGTGGCAGCTTCTCATCTGGAGAACCAGGTTGGATTCTAGCTGGGTGACCTTGGGCCAGTTACAGTACTCTCAGGACCCTCTCATCCCCCCTAACCTCACATGGGGTCTGTTGGGGAGAGATGAAAGGAAGGCGATTGAAAGCTGCGTTGAGATTCCTTCAGGCAGTGAAAAGAAGGGTATAAAAACCAACTCTTCTTTTTCTTCTTGGCTGCATTGCTCTGGGGCCTTCCTTAAGGAAATAAGCAAAATTTTCTTCATGTATTTCTGCAGTCTGCATTTGTTTTGTATGTATGTTAAGTGCTGTCAAGTCTCTTCTGACTTACAGTGTCCCTATGAAGGAATAGTCTTATTAACAGCCTTTCTCAGGTATTGAAAAATAAGGGCTGTGGCTTCCTTCATTGAGTCAATCCATCTCATGTTGGGTCTTGCTTTTTTCCTGCTGCCTTCAACTTTTCCTAGCGCTATTGTTTTTCCAGTGATATGTGCTAATGTTCATATATTTCTGACAACAATATGGATGCATGCTCTCACTTGATTTAGCACATGTTGTGATGATTTTGCCATTTCTCACAGGGTTCCCCTTTATCTTGTTCTTTACTGAGCAGCCTCTTTTTCTTTTCCTTGTTTTTTACCTAGATGTCCCATCCAGTAGAATGCATATTGTTAGATACTGTTGCAGCCCAGAAAACTCCGTTAGAGTTTGTCCATCCGCACCCAACAGTGGGCCTATTGCCTCTTGCCTGTTGGTCAGTATTAAGTCCAGTATGGCTGAACCTCTTGTGGGTTCATCTACCGTTTGATAAATGAAATTGTCAGCCAGGCAGGTCAGAAAGTTGCATGACTGAGGACGCTTCGCAGAGTTTGTTTCCCAGCACACATCTGGGAAATTGACAAGGTCCTGCCGCTTGGATATTTTCTCAAGCTGCTCACAAAGTGCAGCATCCACATCCTCTCGTTGGTCAGGCGGTCAGTAGCAGACACCAACCACCACACTGTTTGTTTTCCCCTCGCTTATTTTCACCCAGATGCTTTCCACTGTAGATATGCTCTCCTTCACTAGAATTTCCTGACAGGTAAGCCCTTTCCTCACATACAGTGCCACTCCTCCACCTCTTCGATCTATTCTGTTTTTTCTGAACAGTTCATATCCATCCACCATTACATTCCAGTCATGAGAATCATTCCACCAAGAATCATTCCACCAATCAAACAGAGGCTCTCTGGTATTTCTACCACAATTCCTATCCAACATAGATTTCCTGTTCCCCCATTCTCCTTTGAATGCTTTTTCTTCATCTCCATTTTACAGCTATCTTTCTCTATTCTGCTGTTCCACCAGAGAAGCTATCTCCCATCTCCCATTTCCAGTTGAGCAGTGACCAGAAGACAGAGCACACTATGTCTCTCTTGTGAACCATTTCTTCTGATGCCACTATGTTTTCCTGCTGTCAGGAGATGTCTCTACTGGGCCTTGGGTCTTCGTAGGTATCCAACCATACCCAGCTTTGATGGCAGCCATGCCACTTATCCAGGAGAAGTAAAAATAGTCCAAAGATAGCTGGGTTTTTGTGCTTTTGATGTACAGTATACTTAATGGTATACAACTCTTCCATGATAAAAGACTCAAGACAAATTACAATATTGTATAAAACTAGAATTAAAGCCTTTTGTAGCTGATACAACAGGTGCTAGCAAGGGGGTGGTGAAGGGGGGAAATAGCAAAGAGAGAGGGAGGTAGAAGGGAAGAGAGTGATTAAGATAGAGAGAGCTTGGCATTTGGGGAGACGAAGGGGAGGGGTCGTCCAGTCTGTAAGGGCATGAGGTTGAATATGTGTGTTGTGGGGGGGGGGCAACAAATGAGGGTGTGGGTGTGGAGAGATGGTTGTCAAGAACCTATGGTTTGGAATATTCGTTTAGTGTGGGGGAGGACTGACCTTTGGGAATTGTGGCATAATGGTTACAGATGAGCTTTCCAGGGTTGTCTTCAGATATATGAAGGGAAAATCAGACTGGAGACTCTTCTTAAGGGGAGTTTACGTGGCAACCAATTCCTCCCAGTTCTGCAACCTCATTTCCCTTCTTGTGTGAATTAGGCCACAGACACTGAAATGTCCCCCTGTCCTAATCCATATGAAGTAGTCACAGTACACATGTATCCACTGTGCTCCTTCTGTCTCCATTTTTTTACTATTGATATAATGTTATGTGCCCACATGTTTCTTTTACTGTTGCCCCTTAGAAGAAGAGCTGGATTTTTGTACTGTGCTGTTTACTACCAAAAGGAGTCTCCAAGCGGTTTACAAACACCTTTTCCCTTCATCTCCAGACAAGAGACAACCTGTGAGCGATGTGGGGCTGTGAGAGGTTTGAGAGAACTGGGAATGGGCCGCAGTGACCCAGCAGGCCTCAGGTGTCTCAAAGCAGTTTCCAATTACCTTCCCTTTTTCTCTCCATAACAGACACCCTGTGAGCGAGGCGCAACTGAGAGAACTCTGTGAGAACTGGAAATGGTCCACAGTCACCCAGCAGGCCTCAGGTGTCTCTAAGCAGTTTAAAACTAAGCAGTTCCTTTCCTCTCCCTATAGCAGATTCCCTATGAGGGAGGTGGGGTAGAGAGAGCTCTGAGGAACTTGGAGTGGGCTACAGTCACCCAGCAGGCCTCAGTTGTCTCTAAGCAGTTTAAAATCACTTTCCCTTCCTCTTCCCATAATAGGCTCCTGTAAGGGAGGCAAGCGTAGGGCTGCTGGCTGCACCCTGATTGGCCCGTATTCCAGGCTGGACACCTCGGACACACTCCTCCCACAAGGCCGTTTCTCAAATATACAGAGGAACCATGGATAAAGATTACAACAAAAATAATTCCCAATAGCATGAATCAACACCCCTTTCTCAACTCATACTGTGTAAACTCGACCCCATTTTACAAATGCCCCTTTTAAAAGTTCATCCATTACATAGACTCTGAAATAGTGGTTGTAGTGGTAGGATTTACTACAAGACAGAAGGCTGGAAATGAATGGGTGGGTTCACTATATGTTCATGGAAGAACGGTTGGCTGGACTCAAGTCTGGAAGAAGGTAGGAAATGTACCCAGGAAGAGCTGACATGGCAGTCCCATGGGGTTTTCAAGGCAAGAGATGTTTCAAGGTGGTTTGCCATTGCCTACCTCTGCTTAGCAATTCTGGGATTCCTTGGTGGTCTCTCAACCTAAGCAGGGTCCAACCTTGCTTAGCTTCTGAGATCGGATGAGATCGGCCTAGCCTGGATCATCCGGATCGGGACTGGTCGATCGCCCAGCCACGTCAAAAGGATGATAGCAACCTTATTTCCAGTTTAAGGTCTTGGCACATTGATTCTGCTCCCTTGGCGAAATTAATATTCAAAAATAATATTCTTCTGGTGTCACAAACACTAATGAAATGGCTTACAGGTCCTGATTGGCGTGGAATGTAAAGGAGTCCATTGCAATTTGCAGGGAAGATTTACTTTTGACACAGAAGCACTGGCAGATAATTACAGCTCGGGTACCATTTTGACAGGGCTCTCACCACGAGCCGCCTTTAGCAAAGTGTGTCACCAGTTATCTGACGTAGAGAAATAAGTACACTTCTTTGACATTGTTCAAAGAAGTACGGTAAGGTATTTTAGTGAGTAGGCTCGCCAAAAGATTAAATCACTAAATTGACAACAAAATCTAGGTACAATGCACAACTGCATGGGATTGTTGTGCCTGACTCTCTAACGTCCTGTACACAAATTGCAGTGCATGAATATACAACTTGAATGTACGTGCATATGCCTGTTTGCGCCTTTGTTTTATACATTAAACTCGGAAAATTACCTGGATATATGTGAAGCTTCAATCACACATTCGGCTGTGTATGTGTTGAATGTTACATGAGAATTACTCAATGCAAATGTATAGAAAAATTAACCATACACAGATTTTGTGTCCTTTGTAACTTCTGAGCAGGACCTTAACCTTTAAAGTGCAACAAAATTCCTTTTTGTTTTGTTTTGTTTTTACCGTAGCAGACTAACACGACTATCTTATTGAAAAACAGAAATACATTTTCCACATTCATGCCACGAATCCAGCCATGTTAATCACTTTTAAGCCCCATGAATATGAATGAGACCGATCTAATCACATATTCAGCTCTCTTGCATTGAAATCAATCCAAGCTGAGAGAGTGGCTGGAGAGTGTGGAGTATATTCTGAAGATCTGAGTTTGAAACGTTGGCGGAAAAAAGCTGTCAAGTTGCAGCTGACTTACAGTTTTCAAGGCAGCGGAGGAGCCAAGGTGGTTTCCCTTCGCCTACCTCTGTGGAGCAATCCTGGACTTCCTTGGAGATCTCCCAGCTAAATACCAACCAGGACCAACCATGCTTAGCTTCCAAGATCTGATGAGATCAGGCTAGCCTGGGCAAAACGTGGCAAAACAGCCCTACTGACCCACTCAGTCTGTTTCAACTTGTTCTCTATGGTATTTGGACACCAGAGGCCATCTATATTTTCTACTTGCCAATATTTGTTTGTTTGTTTATTTATTCATAATTGGATTTATATACCGCCGTTCGCCAAAAGGTCTCACGGCGGTTCACAATAAAATATAAAATCAAGTAAAATCACATAAAATCCCATAAATACCCCATTATTACAATAAAAAGATGGCATTCTATTCTATAACTTTCCCCGCTTGTTCAGAGAGAGGTCGGACGTTAATTCTGTAAGAGAGAGAGGAGAGAAAGACTGGCTGATGGATCAGGGATCTTGGATGGAACCCGGGCTCTGCCCTGGCGGAAGAGCTCCGTCTTACAGGCCCTGCGGAAAGACGGTAGTTCTTTCTATGCCACTCTCCCAGCTTGGAGTGTTCTTCTCTCACTCTTCTGGCACACTCAACGCCACCATCTGGCTTTTGCAGGGAGCACCCACTGAGAGGATGAGAGGATCCCAGTTTTCTTTCCTTGCATTGCAGTTTTAAGCTCCTCCTTGTGCCACTGGTTTGTGCTACCCCGGTGTCTGGTTACCATGGGAACCGCTTCCTGTACTTGCACACCACTGGGGAAGGGATCAGCGGCTTGCCAGCCGACTGTCCCAGTTCTCCTGGTGCCTCTTTTAAATAGCGCGTTCAAATGACAGAAGTCTAGATGGTAAAGAGAACAACTTCCAGCATTAAAAATGATAACACATTTATTAAAAAGAAAATCCTTACTGATCCACAGAGCTTACTCGGTGACCTTAGACCAGCACTATCTTCCAAATTAACCTCGCTCAAAGGATTATGAGGAAGATAAAGGGGAGATCAGGTGTACCACTTGAGCTCCAGGGATGTGGGCTGAAACCAGAAATAAATAAATTGACTGGATTTGAAAGTGCTTAGTTGAGACTGCAATGCTTTCAGGGATTCTGCGGTTTGCTTACTTTCGAAAGAGTAATTCAGCAGGCCATCTGCAAAGTTGCAGTAAAGACATCAGAAGAAAAACTGTATTATGCCATGTTAGACAGTTTTCTTGGGCTGCCTTGGGCTTCGGCTTTGGGTCCAAGTTCAGAACATATCAGAAAACCAGTCCATGTGGTAAGAAAATCCGTCTTCAATATATTACATGGGCATTACTGCTTTGCGGGCTAAGTCCCTGGCCTCTTGGAAGGAGAGGAAAATCAACAGTTCAGATCCCAGAACGAAGACCTTTCTACTGAATTTCTGCCTGTTCCGTTTGTTCTGAATTGCAATCCTTCCGCTTTGGCGGTAGTTGTGGGAAATAAGGTACAATCCAATCAATGTGACTTGCTTCCAAGTAAATGTGTTTAGGATTAGATGGGGGTTTTTTTTGTACATTCCTGTCATGAGTACAAGCCCGATTGATCTCAGCCAAACTAACTGGCAGCGTTCCATTCCTGTCATTGAGATGTGTGTCTCTACATCTGCAATTTGCTCCAAAAGTTGAACAAAGCCTGACCTGTTCATTACATCCTGATGCTCAGAGTTGTTTTAGATTATCTAGGCTCTTACAGATGTTTATTGGGACACGAATGAGCTACAGCCTTTTGCCAATAAAGACCATTAAGAAGAGTTTAGTTTTGCTCCTCCAAAACAATGTTATGGAAGAGGATATAAAACGTTCTAAATTGCACCCTTGGTTGCTGTGAAAGATTTTGTTTCATCAATACAGTTGGTGCTGCCGTTTCATAGAGTATAGATCTAGCTAAGCAAACATTGTACATTTTTAGAGGTCGCGGTTGTACAAGGTTCGACCAGGGTTTTCCCATCCTAGCAATCGTAACATTATTCTAACTTCCTTCCTTCCTTCCTTCCTTCCTTCCTTCCTTCCTTCCTTCCTTCCTTCCTTCCTTCCTTCCTTCCTTCCTCTTCTGATGATGATGATGATTTGGGCCATTGAATGTGTGTGTGTGGAGGAGGGAATTCATACAATGGAGCCACAGACAGAAGGGGAATTCCTTTGAGGCAAATTTTAAAACACACAGTTTTAATAGAAGAATGTCCCCTGAGACTTCACAAGACAATTTTGAGGGTTGCTAAGCAATTATAACCACCATGTAGAGCTTTCCATCCCTTGGTTTTTATCCATCAATGGTGGGTGGGTGAGACTGCAGAAAATGTCTTTATTTTCTTAAATGTCGCAGAGCCTTTGAACCCCCTGCTTTCTGCTCCCCAACATTTTTCGTTGCAAGCGGAAAGCGGGGTCACAAACCAATACAAACTGGTTTGGTTTGTGAACTGACATATCATTTTTTTAGTTTGGTTCGTGATTCAGCCACAAACTGAACTGAAATGCAAAAATGTGTTTCGTGCCCATCCTTCCTTCCCTCTTGGTAACAAAGATGGCCAAGCATTTCCTGAATGAGAAGTTTCATTCCATAATGGTTTGGTTTAGGGAAATGCCAGTGTCCCTTATTTTATTTCTTATTATACCCATATATAATTTTGTTAATGGTTTCAACTCTCCATTTTTCATGACCGGTGTCTCAGATTCATTTGTATTGCACTGTACACAGTATTTATACATGCTGTGGTAAATACTTACAAATGGAATGCATTTCCATAATCAGAATGGGACTCTCTCACCTCTTCCTTCCTGTTGCATCTCAAAATGTTACTTCTATAGGATCATGGGTTCCATAGGAACCTCAGGAGGGTGGGGCTGGAGGTCTGCCATGGGATAGGGAAGCTGGCAAAAAATCAGTCTTATTTTCGATCAGTGGAAATTTAGTGCAGGATGTATGGAAATATACATTATTTATGTGTATAACGTACTTAACATTTGTGTTTGAATTATTAATATATAAGTGATTGAAAAATATGTACATTTTACAGGAACCATTTGGTGCAAGAAGCTAGAAAATGGACCAAAAATGAAGATGGAACATGGATTTAATTTGCACAGAGGAAAAGTGAAATTGTCAATTAAAATCCTCTTTTCAAAGCCTGCTCTCTGTGCTCAGGTACAGTACATGTGGGGACCAGAAACAGTTTTTTTTTTTTTTAAGTGATGGTACTACTCTTCCTCTTGGGGCTCATCTGGTACTTAGCTTTGCCATCAATGAAGAAATTGCTTTATTTTAAGCTATTTTGGTGTAGTGGTTAAGAGCAGCAGCCTCTAATCTGGCGAGTTGGGTATAA